>NC_050068.2:160336662-160671110 GCF_009764565.3 Dermochelys coriacea
AAACCACAGTGAAAGGGTTTTTACTCTTCTGAGGCACTGGCTGATAGAAGGAGTGAATAGAGAAAAGTTGGGGCATCCCTAGCTATGGATAGCTTGTAGGTCTACATGACACAATACTGACTACAGCCATGTATATATAATAAATCTATGACAGAACACAGTAATGTGGAGAGATTTAGAATGTATTGCTATTTTCCAGTATGAATCAGCAATTAACTCCCAAGAGTAATTAACCTTACTGAGGATATTAGGGAAAGATTTAGGACATAAACCTGCAACCCCGGGGGAATACTCACCGATGTAAATTTAATCACATGTGAAAAGGTTTGATGGATAGGGCTCTAAGAATCTTGGGCAGGAAAAAGTTACCCTGTATAGAAAACAACACCTTAACTGGAAGGATGGTTTTTAGGGATTCAAGATATTTGTAAAGCATAATCAAGATAGTTTTAAATTAATGAGCTTCAAAGGAAATGAGTGTCTTGGGAACCCACAGCAAATTTTATTAAAGAGCCTTTGAAGGAAAGGTTCTTTTCATTTAGTTTCTAATTATCAAGGTCAAAGGTCTGCTGCTCAACTAGTTAGATATGGGCACTGAACAATAATTGTCCCTAACCAGACTTTAATGTCAGTATTTCAAGTTTGGAAGTGGGTAGATGTCAAAGAGATTTGTGAATTTGCTAACTTCTGTTGGAGTAGATGGGGATGAGTGGGCACTGCACGCATGCACACACCATAATTGAAAACATAGTGTCTGAACATTCTACTGCACCTCTGTCACTGGGTGTTCTTCCTCCTTTTCCTACACAAAAAGATACAGAAAAGATTTTTAAAAGGGCAGATCTAAGAAAAAATGTCAAAAGTCATAGAGGGAAAACATAGGTGAGACTAAAACCAATTTAAATTAAAGCAATTATGTGGAATTACAAGCTATATTTTGAAGTATTGTTCCCTTGGGGCTCACTCCCAAAGAACACTTACACTGTGGTTCTACTCTGAAAAGTGACTACAAAATTATAATAATAGAGTCCTATATCTTTTGTCACTTAATGACTTCCAGTCAATTCTTCTCAGTTTACAAGCAAAGCACTGCTGTATTTTCTCCTAATTGTCCACCCTGCAAAATCAAAGTGGAATTTGTTATTGAGTCTGCCTAAAAGCCCTAAAAATATACATTGCAATTATTTGGATGTGAATGTGTGCATATTTAATTGTTTTTCCTAAAGTTAATTAAGTATTTTAGGGGGAAAGTGTCAGTGCGGGCACCAGTGAGAGTTGATGGCCGCACTTTGAGGCCATCAAAAATTTGTTGTGAGAACCCCTCGCCTTGGCTACTTGGGAGTGGAGCTTTTGAGGCCCAGTATCCTGGAGCAGCTCACAGCAGGGATTGGGTGGGAAGAGCTGTCAGGCCCTACATTTACCACCATTTGTTGCTAGTTCCTGATTCTGCTGTTGTAACTTTTGTTGTGGAGAGGCCTTCCAGAATCTGGGCTCTTCCATATAGGGTGATCGGACAGCAAGTGTGAAAAATCAGGATGGGGGTGGGGGGTAATAGGAGCCTATATAAGAAAAAGACCCCAAAATCGGGACTGTCCCTATAAAATCAGGACAGCTGATCACCCTACTGCCATACAACTCCTTAATTCAGACAGAGCCACAGCTTATTGTATCATCTGTCATATGTTTCTTGGCATAGATCAAGATATCTTTAACTAGCCAGGATTCCATTTGAATTTTTCTATGACATAATCACCAGCACAATTAAACAGGCTGGATTATACTCTACACTGAGCTTTCCTTTTTAAATTGTATGAAACAAAATAGTGAATAGAGCCAAAATGTCAGTACAAGGTTCAAAACTTTGTGTTAATTTAGGCATGAAATATAAAACTACAGCACTGTAACTGTTTTATTTTGGTTTGAATGAGCAGAAGTTGGTCAACATGGTAAACTGAAACTCCAACTGGGACCTGACTATAGTTCAGAAGATGCAACCATATGGTTGCAAATTACAGTGGGCACTGATGGAAAGGTCACTCTTTCAGAACACGAGACACACTGATGGCTTCTAAATTAACTGTAACGAATCAGGGAAAAACCTGGGCATGGACAGCTCAGTGAAAACCTCTGCTCAACGGCCAGATATGGTCAAAAAAGCAAACCAGAGGAGTTAGGCTGTAGAATAAATAGAGAATAAAACTGAAACTAGTATAATGCCATTATATACATTGAAGCTACCTACTCACCTTAAAGACTGATGTCTACCTATCTTATGTACTTATATAGCCTCCATGAACATAGTACATGAGTATCTGACAATCTTTAACATATTTATCCACACATCATCCCTGTAAGGTAGGGAAGTGCTATTGTCCTCCCTTTACAGATAGGGAACCATACAGAGTCTAAGTGATTTGTTCAATTTCATATAGGAAGTCCATGGCAGAGCAGGAAATTTAACTTAGATCTCCTGAAGGCACCCTAACTGCTACACCACCCTTCCTTCAGTTTTGGTTACCCTCCCTCACAAAGAATATAGCAGAAATAGAAATGGTGATCTTCTAGGAGCTAGCAGAAGTTCATGAGTTTAATGGGATTTGGAGTACTGTATGATAGTTTTTTGGGGAGATTTTTTCCTTTATTTTGTGCCCCTTGAAGGAACATTTGAACATTGCTGGAGTCTGGTGGGTGAAATATGCTCTATGAGATAACTCAGAAGAAAAATCAGGTTATTCCATAACCATAAAAAGATCACTTCAAACACATTATTTTCCCCCCATACCCAGCTGTTATACTGGCCAAAAGACAATGTTTTCCACCTGGGACTCAAACCTATCCTGTAAGAAATGAAGACCAGCAAGTTGTTAGTTGTATAGAAATGGCATTGCATTATGTCATTACAAAGCCTCTCATACACAGCTGCTTGATACATTTTAAAACTTCAACAACTAGTTCCAGCATTCTGTTTCCATTTGAAAAACATTAGACTAGAATGCCAGCCTGAACAGCAAGTAACTCAATACAGCCAAGGGATGTTCTACAGCCTTACCCAGGGCTTCCCCCAAGGTTTGAGGAAAGAGGTATTAAATGGCCACCATGTGCAGGCTGAAAGTGAGCAAAGCTTGGAAAATGAACAGATGCAACTGAAGGATGAAATTCAGCCCTGTGCCGAGAGCTGACACAAGGACTAGGCACCACCTAAGTCCCACTAAAGCCCTATTTTGAGGGTTAAAATGAAACTTTAATGGGTGCCTAACCCTTATGCATGGAGGTGCATCTGATCCTTAATGATTTAGAATAAGTGAAGAGTGGGAAGAGGCTTTCAGAGACAGGTACATCCTTTGGGAAAACCCTGCAACCAAAGGAAAAAAGCTTCTGTCTTCATTTTTAAGGTCTGTTGCCGGCAAAGAGGTGAATGTGACTCCCATTCAAAGAGGACAGGCTCAGTTCAGCATAGTGTTTCTACTATCTTCTAAGCCACACAAGCTACAGAAGATTCTGGGTACTGACACAGCAGTAGGTCCAACGTTTCAGAAGAAAGGTCAGCCTGCAGCAGAAAGACATGCCCCAACCAAACTACAATCATGCAGAGTAGTGGGGGGGAAAGGCAGTCATGTGGAAAATCATCTCCCTGTCTCCATACACCAGGGTGAATAAAAATCAATTATATTTTTTAAAAAATCAGATTTTTTTTATTTAAATCAAATTTTTTTGATATAATGCTTTTTGAGGAAAAAACCTATCTAAACATAGTTTTAATTAAGATACATTAGAGTTCAAAGATATCTCATCATGGAATAGGGATTATAGTAGTATAGTATGAGACAATATATTCATTTAATGTTTAAGAAAAGTTTTGTAAATGAGTTCCAATAGTTCATGGATTAGGGAGCCAATCTTATGGGGTTCAAGGGCTTCTGTATAGATTATTTAGGTTAATCTTTCTATCTACTCAGTGGGACTCAGTGCTCAGTCTAGAAAATACCATCAGAGATGCTTAGTTTTGCAGTTCTCAAACTGTGGATTTGTGTCTCCAGAGATAACATGCTTGTTAACAGCAAAAATGTTTTTAAATAAATAAATCAATACTATATAGAGGTGAGAAATAATAGACTTATCCCTATTGTCCATCTGCAAATTTGTGTACACAGAGTCAATCCCTTACCTCTCTCTAAAAGTGCAAAATTTCAAAAAGTTCAATGAATAGAAGATTGTTGGGGGCAGAACAGATCAGGACAAGGAGAAGAAGTCTGGAGATAAATGTAAGAAGGGAGGGACAGGCAGTAGAAACAAAAGTGAAACTGTTTGAGCAGCAGCATATTCCAGAAGTTTTGAGGTCTTTCTGAGTGTAGCCTTCATTGATTTGAGATCTACCATACCATTCTCTCACTAGAAGGGAAAACTTATAGTGGCAGCAGACCATAAAAGAGACCCAGTTTCGGAATAAGAACCATTCAAGAAATATATGTTTGCTGATGATGTTTTAAAGAAAGTCACATTAGTGAACTGGTAGAAATCACTTAAGCACTTGGATTCAGAGACTGTTGAAGTGATAATCTCACTTTTAACAGCAGTAGCTTCTTCTGCCTGTGTAGAAAGAATATTTTCTTCCTTTGGACTAATTCATTCCAAATTGAGAAATTGTTTGGGACCTGAAAAAGCAGGAAAGCTTATTTTTCTTTTCCAGATTATGAACAAACAGGAAAATGAAGGTGAAGACTACTGAATTAGCTGCAGAAGCCAATATTTTAAGTTTCTCATGTTGACCTGGCTGACACAGTTGATTTAATTTTTGTTTTTTTCTAAAAAAAAATATTTCATTTAACTATTTTAGTTAAAAACAATTTTAACAAAAACAAACCTGATTTTAAAAAGCTTGAATGTTTAACTACATTAAAAAATTCAGATGCTTGTTTTGTTAAAATATTACGTTTGCTGTTGAAGAAAAAAATCCAGAATACATAATGTTGTTGTTTTAGCTAAATAAAACAATTTAAATGTCTGTCTGGTGATGTTCTCCTCCTAATACAGCATGGCAAGAAAATGCTCCAAATATTAATGATTAACCTGTTGAATTGGAGATAGTTCACCTCCCAATGACTTCATAAATATCTGCTTCAATTACCTTTGGTAAATGAAAAAAACAAACAATCATTCATTTTCTGATATAGCTGTAAAAATAATCTGAAAAATTTTCAAAATAAATCACTTTAAAAATGTATAGTGTGTACCTTCTTAAAATGAAACCTACATCTATCTCTGAGTTGTGAAGAATATGTATTAAGGTTATAACAACCAACAAGAATGCAGTTTTATATAGAAATCCATGATTAAATCGAGTCTTCCTGACTAGTGATTTAAATCAATTTGATTTAAATTAAATCCACCCTGTCATACACATGGGCAGTCTGTACCACTCACTCAGGGGAATTGGACCAGACCAGTAACTTAAAACACCTAAACAAGAAGGAAGAGGTTCCCCTCTTCCACAAACATACATAACCATCTCCACCATTCTGGATGTGCAGCATATTCACAGACAGCATTCCCACTGGCTGTTGCTATACCAGACTACTGAATAAACCACAAGGATAGCTGTATAGTTCCCAGCACATTTCTATCCACTGGCACCTTTCTGAAGTTAGCAAATTAGAGCAGGACCTGACTGGTGTCTTTTACAAATAGTGGCAAAAATCCACTAGAGTGGCTGGTGATGGAACACTAGACAGGGAAGGATCTGAACTACTACAGAGAATTCTTTCCTAGGTGTCTGGCTAGTGGGTGTTGCCCACATGCTCAGAAACTAACTGATCACCATATTTGGGGTCAGGAAGGAATTTTCCCCGGGTCAGATTGGCTTAGTCCCTAAGTCATCTTCCTCTGGAGCATGGGGCATGGGTCACTTGCAGGTTTAAACTAGTGTAAATGGTGGGTTCTCTGTAACCTGAAGTCTTTAAACCATGATTTGAGGACTTCATAACTCAGCCAGAGGTTAGGGGTCTATTACAGGAGTGAGTGAGGTTCTGTGGCCTGCAATGTGCAAGAGGTCAGACTTAATGATCATGATGGTTCCTTCTGACCTTAAAGTCTGTGAATCAATAAGGTTTGGACCAAGGCAGTGCACTCACAGTGGTACTGGCAATGACTGTGCAACATTAGGAGCACTTTTGTATGGGGAAAACAGGGTTTTACAAGCATCTCAGGTGCCTGAACCATTGATGGCAACAACTTTTCTCTCTGGTATAGACAGTGATTGAGCTTCTAGTTTCCTGATTATTCCTCATACTAGTTCTTAGTGCTAGGTGAGCTTAAAAAATGTGCATGTTTATAAGTGGCGGGGGAAGCTGTTAACTAAAGGATAGCTATTGTTAGTCAAGACCCACATTTACATATGTTTCCCATGCAGGGCCGGTGCAACCACTAGGCGAACTAGGCGGTCTCCTAGGGCGCCAAGTGGTTGGGGGCGGCGGTGGAGCGGAGGTAAGCTGGGGCAGGGGGCCGCGTGCAACAAGTAATGGGGGAGGCGGCACACAAGGAAACCGCTCCCCGCCCCAGCTCACCTGTGCTCCGCCTCCTCCCCTGATTACCGCCCTGCTCCGCTTCTCTCCCTCCCAGGCTTGCGCACCAGACAGCTGATTGGTGCCGCAAGCCTGGGAGGCGGGAGAAGCGGTGGCGTGCTCGGGGAGGAGGTGGAGCAGAGGTGAGCTGGGGCGGGGAGCTGCTGTGGGGGGGGTGCAAGGTGGAAGTTTCACCTAGGGCATGAAACCTCCTTGCATTGGCCTTGTTCCCATGATTTTTGTGAACTTGAAGAAGAATGCATCCAAATGCCAGTTGTGGCCATTTTTAGATCAACCTATAGCCAGTTCCACCCTGAGATTCGTGCTGAGGAGTTTAAAGATTTATATGGAGATATCTGGATTTAATTAATTTAGCCCAGATGTGGATTTAACTCCCAGAGAATAAAAGAGAAAATTACCTGTTGCTCTTCTGATGGCAGTTCAATAGAATTAGCGACTGCATCTACATTGTCTTCTGTGTGTGCCTCATTTTCTTCAGTTACTTCAGACTTTTCAGTCTCCTGACAACAAAGGAAAAGCATAGTAGAGACAACATCAGGCAGTTACAGAGGGGGAAAGAAAGACAATAGATGTACAAAACTGATTGCTTAAGTGCTCTCTCAGAAACTCACTGTTCAAAGCCAAATAACCATTATACAGTTGCCAACATTTATTCAGACATTGGGCTATCTGACTTATTTCTTTCCAGGGAAATGAACAAGCAGCGAGTACAGAGTTCATTTTTAGTGCTGAATCAAGTTTATGTGAGCTGTTCAAGATCACACTCATCCATACAGAAACAGTGGGTGCATGAGTGTACTCACTCCCTTTAAGACAAAAGGAGCCTCTTTTTTAAGTATGTGAATAGGCCCTAAGGATTTATTTGTCTGTTCCTTTTTGAAAAAAACAACCTCATCTCTAGCTCTGCTGTTAGGCAAAAGGGCCACAATCCTTGTGAATTCAATAGAACTACTCAAATTCTTAAAGTTAAGTATGTTGCTTAAAAGTTTTATTGGACTGGGACTCAGGGGGAATAGAACATGCTGGATGATTAGAATGGGTGAAAATGGACTTCTGAGGGTGAACAAAATACTCAGTTATTACTTCCACAACTTTGTGCTCTTCACCCGAAATGTCACCGTTTGGAAGGTTTGATGTCTCTTCAGCAGTTTTCACCTCCTGAATCAGGGAAAATGAATAATATGTGAGAACCTGAATGAATCTACAGACAAAGCTGGAGAAAGAGCAAGCAGGTGCTAAGAAAAAAAATGTTTAAAGATGTTTACCAGCATGATAAATTTTGGCAACTGACTCAGTACCTCTTTATACCTATAGTATTATTATTAAAAGGGCATTCCAAGAGCCATTTGTTGGCTTAGTGTGCCCTTTACATTTCTGACTTTTGGCCATGCAAACTAACAAAGGAATTCTAGAATGAAAATGGTGCTCTTAACCTTAAAAAAAGAATTCTACTATTATGAGAGGTTTTATAAATTTGTTGAAATTCTCTTGCAAAATATTGCCTTTATCATTTTGCTTATGTGAATGACAGTTCTCTTTAGAGACACTTTTTTGTAGTGACTCATAAAATTAAAAGACATAGCTCTTATTGAGCATAGACTTTTTTAAAAAAAAAAACATTATGCCTTTAGATTTCTTATGCCCCTATCCTCACTGGCATTAATGGCTTTTTATAAATATTTAAAACATACACAAGAAATGAGGATAAAATGTCCATAAAAATATACCACAATACAAACTATTCCAGGCTAACAGGACACTTACCCAAAATACAAGCTTAAAGGAGTGGTTAGGAGAATTAGACTGTTAGAAATATTTTACCACCAAATATATACACACACAGTTTCACTGAGATGTGCACGTCTACTACCAAGGACAGAATTTAGCTTTGTATGATGTATGAAAAAAACTGACTCAAAAAGATATGAATGATGAATATAGAGTCATACTGAAATAACACCATTTGGACCCTAGTCATGAAACTACCTCTTCAAAGCACCCCAAATAGTTTTTGTTAATTTAAAATTAAGCAACTTTCCTGCAAACTGATGAGTCTTTTTCTTGTCAATAAAACACATCTATCAGTAGTTTATACAGTTACCTTAAGAGTGCACATTTTCTCTTTTTCAATGTCACATTCAGAGATGCTTTAAAAGGAGAATTCTCCATTTACTAAAGTATATATGGGACTAAACCTCAAAATCAGCACAGCAAAACCAAAAACGATTTAGGGATAAGTAACACATACAGGTCCAGATTATCATCTGCCGTAAATCAGCATCGCTCCATTGAATTCCTAGAACAATTGCAGAAAGGAATAGTCTAGCAGGGAGCTATCTGCTTTCTGGAGTTCTGGGAGATGTAAGCTATGCTCTATTTTTGCTAAATAACAGTAGACAAGGATAAACCCATTACCTCCCCACAACAAATAAACCACTGTCAGCATTCAAACCTGGCTAACTACTCTGAAGCCATGATGGTACAATACACTGCTTGCTAACTTAATTTAATTTAAGTAACAGTCTTCTCATGAACAGGATGTCTCTCCTGTAACATTTGAGAAAAAGATCAAGGGATAAGTCATGCTATACTTCTGAACACGCAGCCATGGTTTTAAATTAGTCTCAAAACAAATATCCCGAGAAACAATCTCTTGACTTCTTTGAAAAATGGGTTCCCTTTACAAAAACAGTAGCTTGGATATGCAAGAAATAGAAGTATTTTCAAAACCAGGAGCATACTAGGGGATAAAGCTATAAAAAGCCATCAGCTAATCTATACCAACTAGAGATTAATCTACCAATTAGGCATTACATTGTAAGTGCTTTTCTGATTGATGGTTCCTTTTTCTTTACTTTATCTCACCTAATTATTTCTTGAGAACCCATCTAGGTTTGGGGAGCCAGAGGGAGGTTGGTTGTTTTTAAGCTTGCTTAGTACCGCAAGATTATCTTTCCATGCACATTAATAAAGACAGATAAAGAATGTTGAAAACAGAAATGCCATTCCCACCTTCTCCAAATTCAGGCAGACTTCTTACACAGCCATTCAGTCTCACAATACGTACAAGTATGAAAGGGGTAGGGGCATCAGGAAGATATCTCTCCAGCCTTACCTCATCACCCTGGTGATACCTAGAGACTAAGGTATGTGAGCCTAAATCACTAGAGTTACAACCTTTATGGGGCATGGCTCAGATTCATATGCCTAAGCCCCTCCATCTACACTGGGAGGTCTGCTCCAAAGCCTGTTGAAGTTAGTGGAAAATCTACCACTGACTTGTATGACCTTTGGATCCGGCCCTAAAAGTATAGCCATCCCCTGCATTCAGATCTGAAATGATACATTCTCTTTTGTTTGGAAGTTAGGATTAAAATAGACCGGGTTTAAGATCAGGTGGTCCTTCAGCACACATAAATAGATTAAAGAGCTTATAAACACACAAACTCCTTCTCGCCAGAGGAATATAAAACTGTATTACTCATCCATGTTAAATGATACCATAGGAGATGTAATAACGGTTTTGGAAGGCTAGAGATGTAGTGGCAGATTGAATTATTCCTGGTATAAATCAATAAACAATTTGACTCTTTGCAATGTCATGTAAGTTTAGGGCTAACAACCCCATTGGAAATGATAATATACTCAGCACTTAGAAAAAAAACATCAGGTGCTTTGCCCTGACCCTGCAAAGACTTATGCAAATACTTAATGGTAAGCACAAGTGTGATCTCGTTGAGTTCAGCAGAGCTCCTTTTGTACTTAAACACACATTTAAGTGCTTTGCTGGATAAAAGGGCCTACAAGTGCTGTAAAAACATGTATCAATATTATTATTAATTCTTTGTATTGTAGTAGCACGTGGGTACCCCAATCATGGAGCATGGTCCCATTGTGCTAGGTGCTGTACAAATGCAGAACAAAAAGACTGTCCCTGCCCCAAAAAGCTTACAATCTAAGTGTAAATGAGAGAAACTGGTGGATACCGTACATAGGCAGGGCTCATCAGACAATACTGGTCAGCATGAAAAACATCATAGCATACCAGCTTCATGCTAATTGTCCCAAAGCCTCAGTGAGGAGAGATACTGTGAGGGAGAAGCACACTAACTGACTTGTTGGCGTTATAAATTTTCCATGTTATGGTTTTAAAAAATTATCTCTGTGTACTAGTAAGTTCCTAAGACAAGAAGAGATTTACTGGGAGAGATTGTTTAAAGAACTGCCATTACCACCACTACCCTTCTAAATTCACCATGCATCTCCAGATTCATGCCACTGGCCATCGGTTTCACCATACTCCCATTACATTTCACACAAGTGTTGAATTGACAGCCAGGTGAAAGAAAAGCAGCAGCAGCACAATGAGGTCATTTATCTGACAAGCTATAACAACTCTGGCCTCCAATGAAGATGCTGAGAAATAATCTGCAATAAATGCTAAAAATAAGTGTTTGTCCTGATCTGTAGATCTCTCTCAAATTCAGCTGCAGATTTTAGATGGTGCTAGATGTAACGATAGTTCCATGTTTTAATTTTTTTTAAAAATGCTGTAAGGCATTCAACTCCAGATCTGAAAGGCTAGCACCTTGGTAAGCAGTTAAAACAGTAGAAACCATTCTTGCTTGTTACTAATAGCACCAAAAGGTTGTTTTTCCGGCAATATGTCCTAAGCATATTGTTTTCAACATTTGTGGCGTTGTCACTGACTGGACATTTTAATAGCCTCGGGTGTAGGCTAGGAATAGGTGAACTCTTTAAGGGGAAAAATAAAGTACTTTGCTCCACAGGAAAAAAAAAACACCTAGCTGAGCAATGCATGAAGGAATGGATGTGTATGAAGTGAGCAAACAGGAGAAATACAATTTTCTTAATCCTATTGATTCACCACATTTTGATGATGATGATGATAATGATATGTAGCACATGTAGCTTCTTTAATCCCCTAAACGCTCTATGGACATTCACTAAATTATTTCTCACAAGACTCCTCTGAGATAGACAAGTAAGTGTTGATATTCCTGGGATAGAGGTGAGAAACTGAAGTAGACAGTTTAAAGGATTTTCCCGAGGTCACCCAGGGAATCAGCAGCAAAGACAAAATTAATAGTAGTAATGCCTTTGTTTTATGTATGTAAATAATGTAACTTTTTGTTTATAGCTCTCAAAGCTCTTTACAAAGGAGGTAAGTATCATTATCTCCATATTTACAGACAGGGAAAGAGGCGCAAAAAGGCGACGTGGATCACCAAGCAGAACAAGGACTAGAATCCACGTCACTTGAGTTCTACTCCAGTGTTTTATCCACTAGGTCATGTTAGAACAAAGGAGTGTATTGCTACCAATCTTGTGCTCAGACTATGTCTCACCCACCCACTTGACTCATTATATCCATGTCTGCCATAAGAATGATAGCAATATTTAGGTCTGATCACATTTGAGTATGATCAAAGATAGAGTTATAAGCCCCCTACATGAACATGACATGTTAGGGACAAGCTAGCACAGCTCTGTAAAGGAAAAAAATAGCATGTCTCTCTATTATGCTAGAATATATCAGCATGTCAACAAAATATAGTGGATAGAGGAGAATTGGTAGAGATAGTGTATATGGACTTTCCAAAAGGCTTTGATAAAGTTCCTCACAAGAGGCTATTAACAAACGACAGAATTTTGATGTGAAAGATAAAGCATTGCCATGTTTTAGAAACATGAGAGAGAAAAAAAGAAGAGGAATAAATGGCCACTTTGCATAACAGAGCAAAGGTTAACAGTAGAGGAGCCTCTGGGACCTGTATTAAGACCAGTACTCTAAGACCTAGGAAAGGGGTAAACAGTGAGGTGGGGAAATTTACAGAGGATACAACATTATTTAAGTTAGACAAAACTGGAGAAGATTGTGAAAAAATTTACAGGTACCCCACAGAAGAAAGGAGAAAAAGGTTTCATAAAAAACAGTGATGTATATGAATACTGGGAACATCCACAATTACATTAGTTAGGATTAAAAACTAGAAGAATATAAACCCTCATGCTTCAGGTCAAAAGATGACCACTAACTGATGAGATTAGGAATAAATTTTCTCTGTGTACAGGTTAATTCCACAATTGTCCATTGCAAAGTTTCTTGCAGCTTCCTCTGAAGCATAAGATGTCAGAGACGGGATATTGGACTAGATAACCACTGTTCTGGTCAAATTTGGAAATTCCCTTGTTATCTCTATCCCTACTATAGGTGGAGTCGGCCTATTATAACAAGCATTAATTATGAATCAGTGTTCTGCACAAGTGCCACTTCATCAACACAATCTGCACATTAGTGAGGAGGATGGAATGCCCGCTCCAGCATCATGGAACAGCTGCAATTCAACAGACAAGGGGTGATCAGCTATGAAACCGTGTGCAGGGGAAATCAGCACATCCAGCACAACAGAGCAGGAATTTGAGCTTTATGTGGGACAGTGCAGAAGGGTGGCTTGTGGCACACCATGGGACTAGTTAAACAGCCCATGATTGTCAGGACCCAATATCAACAACTCCTGCCATCAGATTAAACAGAGTCATGGTCTCCCGTTTCCTGATAGGGGATATCCACCCAGATTCATAGATTCATAGATACTAAGGTCAGAAGGGACCATTCTGATCATCTAGTCCGACCTCCTGCACAGCGCAGGCCACAGAATCTCACCCACCCACTCCTATGAAAAACCTCACCTATGTCTGAGCTATTGAAGTCCTTAAATCATGGTTTAAAGACTTCAAGGAGCAGAGAAGCCTCCCTCAAGTCAACCATGCCCCATGCTACAGAGGAAGACGAAAAACCTCCAGGGCCTCTCCAATCTGCCCTGGAGGAAAAATTCCTTCCTGACCCCAAATATGGCAATCAGCTAAACCCTGAGCATATGGGCAAGATTCACCAGCCAGATACTACAGAAAATTCTTTCCTGGGTAACTCAGATCCCATCCATCTAATATCCCATCTCAGGGGATTTGGCCTATTTACCCTGAATATTTAAAGATCAATTACTTACCAAAATCCCATTATCCCATCATACCATCTCCTCCATAAACTTATCAAGTAGAATCTTAAAACCAGATAGCTCTTTTGCCCCCACTGCTACCCTTGGAAGGCTATTCCAAAACTTCACTCCTCTGATGGTTAGAAACCTTCGTCTAATTTCAAGTCTAAACTTCCTGGTGGCCAGTTTATACCCATTTGTTCTTGTGTCCACATTGGTGCTGAGCTGAAATAAGTCCTCTCCCTCTCCTGTATTTATCCCTCTGATATATTTATAGAGAGCAATCATATCTCCCCTCAACCTTCTTTTAGTTAGGCTAAACAAGCCAAGCTCCTTGAGTCTCCTTTCATAAGACAAGTTTTCCATTCCTCAGATCATCCTACTAGCCCTTCTCTGTACCTGCTCCAGTTTGAATTCATCCTTTTTGAACATGGGAGACCAGAACTGCACACAGTATTCTAGGTGAGGTCTCACCTGTGCCTTGTATAACGGTACTAAAACCTCCTTATCCCTACTGGAAATGCCTCTCCTGATGCATCCCAAAACCGCATTAGCTTTTTTCACAGCCATATCACATTGGCGGCTCATAGTCATCCTATGATCAACCAATACTCCAAGATCCTTCTCCTCTTCCGTTACTTCTAATTGATGCGTCCCCAACTTATAACTAAAATTCTTGTTATTAATCCCTAAATGCATAACCTTACACTTCTCACTATTAAATTTCATCCTATTACTATTACTCCAGTTTACAAGGTCATCCAGATCCTCCTGTATAATATCCCGATCCTTCTCCGAATTGGCAATACCTCCCAGCTTTGTATCATCTGCAAACTTTATTAGCATACTCCCACTTTTTGTGCCAAGGTCAGTAATAAAAAGATTAAATAAGATTGGTCCCAAAACCGATCCCTGAGGAACGCCACTGGTAACCTCCCTCCAACCTGACAGTTCGCCTTTCAGTAGGACCTGTTGCAGTCTCCCCTTTAACCAATTCCTTATCCACCTTCTGATGTTCATATTGATCCCCATCTTCTCCAATTTAACTAATAATTCCCATGTGGCACGGTATCAAATGCCTTACTGAAATCTAGGTAAATTAGATCCACTGCATTTCCTTTATCTAAAAAATCTGTTACTTTTTCAAAAAAGGAGATTAGGTTGGTTTGGCACGATCTACCTTTTGTAAAACCATGTTGTATTTTGTCCCATTTACCATTGATAGTGGAATGGATTCTGTATCCTAGCCCTGCATAGTTCTCCCATACAAAGCCTGTTCACTCAGGGATCTGTGCAATGGTGTTTGTGTGGATTTCACCCATAATTTAATTAGGGATTGCTGTATGGTTTCAAAGTTGAATATGGCAAAATATATGTGCTTTTTTTAAAGTAGCAGAAGAGGTTGTAACAAATCCCTGGTGAAAGAAGACTTTCTATTCAACCTGCATTGTTGTTTTTTTTTCTTAAAAGACTTTGCTGTAGCCCTGTGCCAGCAAACTAACTTCTTATTGCAGCACTTGTCACTGTCCACTATTTTACATGCTGAATCAGGGCTGACCTCCATCTTTTATTAAATTAAAATGAATGGACCTCAGCAAAGAACAGAACTTCATACCTTTGAACCTGGAGGAGGTGCCAGACCCAGGAATGAATAAATAATGTTTTCTTCCTTGGCAGAGAAGAAGGATTCGAAGTCCTAGAAAAGGAATTAAACAAAGAACAAGAAATTGGTAAGAAGCATATGCAAAAGAGAACAGAACCTACAAATCCTTCCATACATTGCCGAAAATCACTCCTCTCATGACTAAAGATTTTCAGAATCTGAGACACAGAAAGAAGCATATTTAGAGCAATGTGTTTAATGCCACTTGGCAAAATGAATACACTTCTGCATCTTTGTAAGGACTAGGCAGAATCTGGCCTTAAGTTAGGCACAACAAAGCAATGGATGAGAAACAAAGTAAGGGGGAAGGAAGGATAAGGGTTACAACAGTGATGGATCATAAGATGTGCTTGATATTAAATAAACACACCCTGTTAGTTCCTCTTTGGATAAAGTTGTCAGACTGTAAGTGTCCCAATAATTTACATATACGTACATGGTATCTCCAATGAATAACCAGACCTAGGATCACACCAAAACCAAACCACTGGCGTCATTTAAAAACAGCACCCAAGACAGATAGTAAGAAACACAGCAATTTTAATGTGTTCCTGGTATCTAATAATACTTTGCACATAAGTAACCTTATAAGTGGATACTCTACCATACCCATGGTAGAGTTACCATCTACATTTTGGTAAATTAAGGACAACTGTATGAAAAATATAGTCAAACTTATTTTTAAACAAACAATACTCCATAAGGTTTTATCTGTGATATAAACTCATACATTTTTATCATACTATATACAATCCTTTGCATAATTACTGCAGAAACACAACACAAAAATGCATCATATATTATTGAGTATCAGCTATGCCAGACATTAGGTACAAAAATAAGGGATTTACCTCAAAATATGGGACACTTTAAAAATAAGGAGCAAGTGATCAATCTACTCTAGAGATCCAGATCACATAATGAACAGGAAGTTTTTTTTTCCAAATTTCTTCCTTAGAAGTTTTCTTTGTCATAGAATATCAGGGTTGGAAGGGACCTCAGGAGGTCATCAAGTCCAAACCCCTGCTCAAAGCAGGACCAATCCCCATTTTTTCCCCAGATCACTAAATGGCCCCCTCAAGGATTGAACTCACAATGCTGGGTTTAGCAGGCCAATGCTCAAACCACTAAACTATCCCTTCCCCCCCCCAGATAAAAGCAAATGCAGGAAAACAACACAAAGTGCTCAGTATATTTAGAAAGTGACAAAGACCTCTGTGTAGACACCAATAGAAGAAGCAGCTTAAGTAAGAAATTAAGTAAAGAATATAATTGTCAACGTAGATGGTTTATAATGAATACTAAAAACTAATGCTAGCTCTAGGCATTGAAAATACATCCAATTATAATGTGTGAGTCTTCCAGTGGCAACACCAAAATATCCTCAAGAAAACTAAGATTCTAGCAGTTTACAAAATAGCACTTAAATCTCTTGGAGCTTGTCAAAAAACCTCTCCCACCCATATGCTCTGAATAGTTTATTTTCACCAAAGTAGTTGTAAGGAACATCCACTTTACAGTAAACTATAATACAGGAGGCACCAATAAAGGGTCAACCATGAGGTTTCAACAGTTTTACAGATCAGCATGAAAGGAAATTAATGAAGCTATAGCTGCACTCCACTGCTCATTATGTTTAATAGTCTCTTCCACTAGAAAAATGGACCCTCCATATCTGCACTTAACATCTCCTGCCCTTTGTGACAGGAAGGAAATCCTTCATCCACTGAGTCTCAGTCCTGCATCTCCCCCCTTCCCCGGTCATGCCTTTTCCGTGTGTATACGCGCTCACAGTCACACATGTGAGAGATATAAGGCAACCTGTGGGGAAGGGAAGAAAGGGAAAGAGGCAGCTGAAGTCCTAGGGAGGAGAAATGGATAGGAGTGAAAAATAACAGACTCCAGTCTAGAGGAAAAAGGATGCTAAGGGAAGGAAGAAAGAAAAGAACTGGCAGAAAGGAGACTGATAGAAACAAAATGGTTGAAGACTAAGAGAAGAATTAAGACACACAACATAAAGGATAAGCAACAAACATTAACAATCCTGGTGCACAGAATAATGGGACTGTGCTTTCAGCCATATGTATGTCCAGTGGAACCCATAATCCCAACATGAGTGGATAGGACACATGTGATATGTAGGTGCTAATGTGGGGGTATGGCCAGGAATACTGACCACAAGCCACAGTATCCCATATAAGACACATTGAGGATGACTGGATGTGGAAGCTGTGGTATGTACATGATCCTGGAGGGGGGAACCGGTAAGAGTTTTGTCTGCATGAAATGCTGTCTGATAGAGCTGATGGAGGAAAAGATCTGAGGTTTGGAGATGCAGGTGGAAAGTCTGGTTGAGTTTAGGAAGGGGTTTGAGCAGATGATGGAGCAAAGATATGAGGTATCTGAAGGGAAAAGCTCAGACTCGCAGATGGAAGCAGGGCTGGGGAATTTTGAGGGGAGACTGGATGACGAAAGTGGTCAGTGGAAACATGTGACTCAAAGAACCAGGCAGAGAAAAAGACAGGCTAGTGCAGGAGAAATAGATCTTAGGAACAGGTTTGCAGAGTTGGAAAATGAAGAAGGGGCTCAGCAGGTAGTTGCTGAAGGTGGAAGGGTAAGGAAGAAGAGAAGAGAGGCTAGCCCTATAGAAAAAGGGGAAGAGTCAAGGGAGACTACACCAAATATGAGCCCCAGGAGGATACAGGATGGGTTGAAGAAAATTGTAAGGGAAAACAGGAATGGAAAGAACTTGCAGCCAGAGGGAACAGGGGAGAGACTGGAGAATAGCACCGTCACCAGGAAAAGGCAGGTCTATGTGATCGGGGACTCTTTATTGAGAAGAATAGACAGGCCTGTAACTAGAGCTGATCCTGAGAATAGAAGGGTGTGCTGTCTTCCAGGTGCTAAGATACGGGATGTAGACCTGAGGTTGAAAAGGATCCTCAAGGGAGCGGGAAAGAATCCCCTAATTATCCTTCATGTGGGAACAAATGATACAGCCAGATTCTCGCTGGAAAGTATCAAGGGAGACTATGCTAGGCTGGGGAAGACGCTTAAGGAAATTGAGGCTCAGGTGATCTTTAGCGGGATCCTTCCTGTTCCTAGAGAAGGGCAACAAAGGTGTGACAAGATTATGACTGTCAACAGATGGCTTAGGCAGTGGTGCTATAAGGAGGGCTTTGGGATGTATGGCCACTGGGAGGCATTCACGGACAGAGGTCAGTTCTCTCGGGATGGACTTCATCTGAGTAGGGAAGGAAATAGACTTCTAGGATCGAGGCTGGCACAACTGATAAAGAGAGCTTTAAACTAGGAATTGGGGGGAGATGGATGGGAGATGTCCAGAAAATCTCCACGCCAGATTTTAGCATTGAGAGGGAAGAAGATGAAGTAAGAAAGGATACAGCCATGGGTAGGAGAATGTATATAAGGAGCGAGGGCGGTGTGGATACTAGTCTAATAGGTTATACTGGCTGTAGAATGACTGTCCCTAATAGGGTACAAAATGTGAGCGAGGCCAAACAGCAAAAATTAAGATGTTTGTACACCAATGCGAGGAGTCTAGGTAATAAAATGGAGGAACTAGAGCTACTGGTGCAGGAAGTGAAACCAGATATTATAGGGATAACAGAAACATGGTGGAATAGTAGTCATGACTGGACTACAGGTATTGAAGGGTATGTGCTGTTTAGGAAAGACAGAAACAAAGGAAGGGGGTGGAGTAGCATTGTATATCAACAATGAGTTAGAATGTAAAGAAATAAGAAGCGATGCAATGGATAAGACAGAGTCCGTCTGGGCAAAAATTACATTGGGGAAGAAAACTAGTAAAGCCTCTCCTACGATAGTGCTTGGGGTGTGCTATAGACCTCCGGGATCTAATTTGGATATGGATAGAGCCCTTTTTAATGTCTTTAATAAAGTAAATACTAATGGAAACTGCATGATCATGGGAGACTTTAACTTCCCAGATATAGACTGGAGGACCAGTGCTAGTAATAATAATAGGGCTCAGATTTTCCTAGATGCGATAGCTGATGGATTCCTTCATCAAGTAGTTGCTGAACCGACTAGAGGGGATGCCATTTTAGATTTAATTTTGGTGAGTAGCGAGGACCTCATAGAAGAAATGGTTGTAGGGGACAATCTTGGCTCAAGTGATCATGAGCTAATTCAGTTCAAACTAAATGGAAGGATTAACAAAAATAAATCTGCAACTAGGGTTTTTGATTTCAAAAGGGCTGACTTTCAAAAATTAAGGAAATTAGTTAGGGAAGTGGATTGGACTGAAGAACTTATGGATCTAAAGGTAGTTGAGGCCTGGGATTACTTTAAATCAAAACTGCAGAAGCTATCGGAAGCCTGTATCCCAAGAAAGGGGAAAAAATTCATAGGAAGGAGTTGTAGATCAAGCTGGATGAGCAAGCATCTTAGAGAGGTGATTATGAAGAAGCAGAAAGCATACAGGGAGTGGAAGATGGGAGGGATCAGCAAGGAAAGCTACCTAATTGAGGTCAGAAGATGTAGGGATAAAGTCAGAGAGGCTAAAAGTCGAGTAGAGTTGGACCTTGCAAAGGGAATTAAAACCAATAGTAAAAGGTTCTATAGCCATATAAATAAGAAGAAAACTAAGAAGGAAGAAGTGGGGCCGCTTAACACTGAGGATGGAGCGGAGGTTAAAGATAATCTAGGCATGGCCCAATATCTAAACAAATACTTTGCCTCAGTCTTTAATAAGGCTAAAGAGGATCTTGGGGATAATGGTAGCATGACAAATGGGAAGGAGGATATAGAGGTAGATATTACCATATCAGAGGTAGAAGCGAAACTGAAACAGCTTAATGGGACTAAATCGGGGGGCCCAGATAATCTTCATCCAAGAATATTAAAGGAATTGGCACCTGAAATTGCAAGCCCATTAGCAAGAATTTTTAATGAATCTGTAAACTCAGGAATAGTACCGAATGATTGGAGAATTGCTAATATAGTTCCTATTTTTAAGAAAGGAAAAAAAAGTGATCCGGGTAACTACAGGCCAGTTAGTTTGACATCTGTAGTATGCAAGGTCCTGGAAAAAATTTTGAAGGAGAAATTAGTTAAGGACGTTGAAGTCAATGGTAAATGGGACAAAATACAACATGGTTTTACAAAAGGTAGATCGTGCCAAACCAACCTAATCTCCTTTTTTGAAAAAGTAACAGATTTTTTAGATAAAGGAAATGCAGTGGATCTAATTTACCTAGATTTCAGTAAGGCATTTGATACCGTGCCACATGGGGAATTATTAGTTAAATTGGAGAAGATGGGGATCAATATGAACATCAGAAGGTGGATAAGGAATTGGTTAAAGGGGAGACTGCAACGGGTCCTACTGAAAGGCGAACTGTCAGGTTGGAGGGAGGTTACCAGTGGAGTTCCTCAGGGATCGGTTTTGGGACCAATCTTATTTAATCTTTTTGTTACTGACCTTGGCACAAAAAGTGGGAGTCTGCTATAAAGTTTGCAGATGATACAAAGCTGGGAGGTATTGCCAATTCGGAGAAGGATCGGGATATTATACAGGAGGATCTGGATGACCTTGTAAACTGGAGTAATAGTAATAGGATGAAATTTAATAGTGAGAAGTGTAAGGTTATGCATTTAGGGATTAATAACAAGAATTTTAGTTATAAGTTGGGGGACGCATCAATTAGAAGTAACGGAAGAGGAGAAGGACCTTGGAGTATTGGTTGATCATAGGATGACTATGAGCTGCCAATGTGATATGGCTGTGAAAAAAGCTAATGCGGTTTTGGGATGCATCAGGAGAGGCATTTCCAGTAGGGATAAGGAGGTTTTAGTACCGTTATACAAGGCACTGGTGAGACCTCACCTAGAATACTGTGTGCAGTTCTGGTCTCCCATGTTTAAAAAGGATGAATTCAAACTGGAGCAGGTACAGAGAAGGGCTACTAGGATGATCCGAGGAATGGAAAACTTGTCTTATGAAAGGAGACTTAAGGAGCTTGGCTTGTTTAGCCTAACTAAAAGAAGGTTGAGGGGAGATATGATTGCTCTCTATAAATATATCAGAGGGATAAATATAGGAGAGGGAGAGGAATTATTTAAGCTCAGCACCAATGTGGACACAAGAACAAATGGGTATAAACTGACCACCAGGAAGTTTAGACTTGAAATCAGACAAAGGTTTTTAACCATCAGAGGAGTGAAGTTTTGGAATAACCTTCCAAGGGAAGCAGTGGGGGCAAAAGATCTATCTGGTTTTAAGATTCTACTCGATAAGTTTATGGAGGAGATGGTATGATGGGATAATGGGATTTTGGTAAGTAATTGATCTTTAAATATTCAGGGTAAATAGGCCAAATCCCCTGAGATGGGATATTAGATGGATGGGATCTGATTTACTATAGAAAACTCTTTCCTGGGTATCTGGCTGGTGAATCTTGCCCATGTGCTCAGGGTTTGGCTGATTGCCATGTTTGGGGTCGGGAGGGAGTTTTCCTCCAGGGCAGATTGGAGAGGCCCTGGAGGTTTTTCGCCTTCCTCTGTAGCATAGGGCATGGTTGACTGGAGGGAGGCTTCTCTGCTCCTTGAAGTTTTGAACCATGATTTGAGGACTTCAATAGCTCAGACATGGGTGAGGTTTTTCATAGGAGTGGTGGGTGACATTCTGTGGCCTGCGCTGTGCAGGAGGTCGGACTAGATGATCAGAGTGGTCCCTTCTGACCTTAGTATCTATGAATCTATGAATCTATAAGTATTTGTGGACCAGTTCATGAACCACTGTCCATGTCTTCAACTGGCCCATAATGCCTCTTCCTACTCCCTTTATATAAGTACTGCTCCAGAGTCTGATACCTACACATCCAGCAGAAATGTGCTATTTCTGCTACATCCCCAGAGACAGGAGGAAGGATTTGGCCTGTTGCATTTGTATGTATTTCCATCCGTTATTAATCCAAATAGCATTTCCAGGTGTCCAACCAAATACTAAAATTAGATTCTGTAACAAGCCTGCTGTGCTATGCTCCTTATGTATGAAACTTGAGTCCTGCTCACATTAGAACTCTTGTAAGGCTAATCTTAAGACTCATTTGATTTATCTTTTAAAAATGGTTATCGTAACTGCCTTTTTTAAAAAAAGAACACTGCACAGTACTCTGAGATGTTTTCACAAAGGATGTTGTATAAATATAAATTTGTAGTAACATCCAAATTCTTTTTTCCCAATATAGTTTCACACACAGAGTCAAATACTGCACATTTATAATTTACAGGTACTGCAGCTGGTCTGCCTAGCTTTATAAGGCAGTTGCTATTTAATGATATACAGTCACCATGTAACTTATCTTTATGGAATCTCAAAAATCTTTATCATGACACTGTCCCCAAGAAGTTGGGGGAAAGGTACAGACTCATAGACTTTAAGGTCAGAAAGGACCATTATGATCGCCTAATCTGACCTCCTGCATAACGCAGGTCCCAGAATCTCACCCCCCCACTCCTGTAACAAACCTCTGACCTATGTCTGAACTACTGAAGTCCTCAACTTGTGGTTTAAAGACTTCAAGGTGCAGAGAATCCTCCAGCAAGTGACCCGTGCCCCACGCTGCAGAGAAAGGCAAAAAAACCCCAGGGCCTCTGCCAATCTGCCCTGGAGGAAAATTCCTTCCCGACCCCAAATATGGTGATCAGTTAAACCCTGAGCATGTGGGCAAGACTCACGAGCCAGACACCCAGGAAAGAATTCTCTGTAGTAACTCAGATCCCACCCTATCTAGCATCCCATTACAGGCCATTGGGCATATTTACTGCTAATAGTCAAAGATCAATTAATTGCCAAAATTAGGCTATCCCATCATACCATCCCCTCCAGAAATTTATCAAACTTAGTCTTGAAGCCAGATATGTCTTTTGCCTCCATTGCTCCCCTTGGAAAGCCATTCCAGAACTTCACTCCTCTGATGGTTAGAAACCTTCATCTAATTTCAAGTCTAAACTTCCCAATGGCCAGTTTATATCCATTTGTTCTTATGTCCACATTGGTAATGATCTTAAATAATTCCTCTCCCTCCCTGGTATTTATCCCTCTGATATATTTATGGAGCGCAATCATATCTCCCCTCAACCTTCTTTTAGTTAGGCTAAACAAGCCAAGCTCTTTGAGTCTCCTTTCATAAAACAGGTTTTCCATTCCTCGGATCATCCTAGTAGCCCTTCTCTGTACCTGTTCCAGTTTGAATTCTTCCTTCTTAAACATGGGAAACCAGAACTGCACACAATATTCCAGATGAGGTCTCACCAGTGCCTTGTATAATGGTACTAACAGCTCCTTATCTCTACTGGAAATACCTCGCCTGATGCATCCCAAGACCACATTAGCTTTTTTCACAGCCATATCACATTGGCAGCTCACAGTCATCCTGTGATCAACCAATACTCTGAGATCCTTCTCCTCCTCTGTTACTTCCAAGTGATACGTCCCCAGCTTATAACAAAAATTCTTGTTATTAATCCCTAAATGCATGTCCTTGCACTTTTCACTATTAAATTTCATCCTTTTACTATTACTCCAGTTAACAAGGTCATCCAGATCTTCCTATAAGATATCCCGGTCCCTCTCTGTATTGGCAATATTTCCCAGCTTCGTGTCATCCACAAACTTTGTTAGCACATTCCCACTTTTTGTGCCAAGGTCAGTAATAAAAAAATTGAATAAGACTGGTCCCAAAACTGATCCCTGAGGAACTCCAGTAGTAATCTCCTTCCAGACTGACAGTTCACCTTTCAGTATGACCCGCTGTAGCCTCTGCTTTAACCAGTTCCTTATCCACCTTTCAATTTTCATATTGATCCCCATCTTTGCCAATTTAGCTAATAATTCCCCATGTGGAACCGTAACAAATGCCTTACTGAAATCGAGGTAAATTAGATACCTTGCATTCGCCTATCTTAAGATAAACAGGGTCTGTTATCTGTCCCTCCACCCTTAATATTTATATAAGAAAAGTAAGCACTTCTTGATTTGAATTTACATTCAAGCTCAAAATGGCAAACTAACTGTACCAGGTACCTCCTTTGACCCTTACTCATAAAAAACGGATACTAACCTTCCATAACTGTTGTTCTTCAAGATGTGTTGCTTATGTCCATTCCATGTTAGGTGTCTGTGCTTGCCACATGCATCAGTGCTGGAAGTTTTTCCCTCAGTGGTATCCATAGGAGACCGGCTCTGGCACTCTCTGGAGTGGCGTGCATATGCACCAGTATAAGGGGCACCGGTGGCCCCACTCTCCCTCAGTTCCTTCTTGCTGGAACTCTGACAGAGGGGAAGGAAAGCGAGTCATGAAATGGACATGAGCAACACATCTCTAAGAACAACAGTTACAGAAGGTTAGTAAACATTTTTTCTTCTTCGAGCGCTTGCTCATGTCTATTCCATGTTAGGTGACTCCCAAGCAGTATCTCCAGAGGCGGGTAGGAGTTCATGAACATGTCGATTGCAACACAGCTTTGCCAAAGCCAGAGTCATCTCTGGCCTGCTGGGTGATGATGTAGTGGGTCGTGAAGGTGTGCACCGATGACCACATTGTGGTCCTGCAGATATCCTGGATAGGGATTTGTGCCAGGAAGGCTGATGATGATGCCTGAGCTCTAGCTGAATGGGCCATCGCTATTGGTAGAGGTACAATCTGTGCTGACTCATAGCAAGTACGGATGCAGGTAGTAATCCAAGATGAAAGCCTCTGTGAAGACACTGGGAGGCCTTTCATCCTGTCAGCCACTGTGACAAAGAGTTGAGTCGATCTGCAAAAGGGCTTGGTGTGCTCTAAGTAGAGAGCCAGAGCCCGTCTGACATCCAGGGTGTGCAAACGCCTCTCCTCACTGGACGTGTGAGGCTTTGGTCAGAATGCTGGGACGAAAATGTCCTGGTTAACATGAAAGGGCAACACCACCGTTGGCAGGAAAGCTGGATGGGGATGTAACTGATCCTTGTCCTTGTAGAACACCATGTGTGGAGGCTCTGACTAAGGGCTTTAATCTCTGAGATTCACCTCACTGAAGTGATAGCAACAAGGAAAGCAACCTTCCACAACAGATGTGAAAGAGAACAGGTGGCCAGAAGGAGAGGCTCAAAGGGAGGGCCAGTGACCCTAGGGAGGATTAGGCTAAGGTCCTATTGGGGCACCGGGTCCTGGACCAGTGGAAAAAGCCTTTCGAGGTCCTTAAGAAACCTGATCGTCATTTCATGCGCGAATACTGATCTGCCCTGGACACAGGGATGGAAGGCCTTGATTGAGGAGAAGGCTAGGCCCTGATGTTTCAAATGAAGCTGGTAGTCCAGAATGGACTGCAGAGAAAACTGAATAGGGGAGATCCTCCACTCCAATGCCCAGCAGGAGAAGCGCTTCCCTTTTAATTCATGTCTCACAACATTTGTACAAGTAACATTTTAATCTGAAAGAATGTTCCTAGACAGTGAAGTTCTCTTAGGTACTTGAGGAGATGCCTTTTCATGAGGTTTTGTGTTGGAACCATCTATCTGTCTCAGGTTCTGAACACCTTTTCCTCCTGTTTATGAATGCTTGTCAACAAGTCAGGGAGCAGAAAGGATAACAGCTGGGCCCAGATCTTCAAAGGTATTTAGGAACCCAACACCCAGGCATTTCAATGGGAATTAGGTGCCTAAATACCTTTGAGGATCTGGGCCCATGTAACTAAGTCATGGGCCCATGTCAGACCAGTCATGACATGAATGAGGAATAGGTTTCAAGACTATTTTGTTTAACAATTGTAAATGATGAGCAAGTCTGTAATAAATAAAATCAAAATCTGTTCATGGATAATTCTCAAACAGGAGTCAAAGGAATGATCTATGTGCTGTAAGTAGCTAACCAAGCTCTAATGGTGACTAAACGGTGCGATGTAGAAGCTGACTGAAATCAGTATGGGCACAGAACTAAAGGATCTAAGTGGCCTGGTTGACTGGATAAATGAAAGATTCACTTTTGGGCAACAGCTCTTGCAGTTTTGCAGGCTGAGCAGTCTCTGTCCCTCCATATCTGGCTATGTGCCCATGAGGTTTATTGTTTTCTATTCCACATGTGACACATCTGCTGCTATTGTTTCCAGAACCTTCATGTTCTGGAAAAATGTCTGATGCTGAACCTGGCATTACAAGATGTATCTAATACCAAACTATAAAACAGGGAAAAGATGTAGGGCTCTGTCTAGAATAATATATAAGGGAGTTCAATCTAATTATGCAACAAGAAAACTCAACTCACCAGTAGGGAAAGAAATAAATTTCCCCTTGTAGCACTGGGAGCTAACGGACTGAAACGCTGGGGGAATTATTATTTTATATAAGCCACTGTCTAGGAAAAATGCACTATACCTGGCTGAAAGAGAGAACTCAAATATCAAGGAAGATTCTCCTATAAACCTTTCCTCTTTACATTTCCTCTCTTTTTTTCCATTCATATCTTCCTTCCCTCTCTGCTCTTTCCGTTCTCTGTATCCTTGTGTGTGGTAGATGTGATGGTTTTATATCTTTCAATTTCTAGGAATTTTTCACATCTGCACAGCTCATTGCCTGTTTTGTTCCCAGAGTTGCTCGGTGTGTTAAGGGAAAGTGGGATGATTGTCCTTCCTATCCTTCTTTAATTTAAGAAGTTTTCAATTTGGGGTGCTGCTGGATCCTCAATGACACCTGGAAGTACACGTGGCACCAGGGGCCCAAAGCATCATTTTACAACTGCATCTGTTTAACAGATGCAGTTGTAAAATTTTAGACAGGTAAGGGGGATGTTGGAGGGGACGGGGAGAGCGTGGAGTCCCGGTGGGTAGGGCAGGGAGGAGTCACATGGAGGGTTACATGGGGAGATCACATGTCCCCTCTTGTGTCCCTCCCATGAATGCAGTACCAACAAGAAATGATTTCTTGTACCACTGCCAGCGATGCAGGTGCCTTAGACATATACTTGCCTTCTTCAGTGGGGGCTTCATTGGATCTATAGCATTGCTCACTTAGAACTACATGTGGAGTAAACAAGAACACAGGCTCTAATATACAGGTTATGGAAAGAGATCAATAAAAATACCATAGATATTTAACTGAAAACTCAAGCAGGAAAATACATTCAAATGGGACACAAGACCACCTTTGGTAGGAAACCTTTAGTCTTGAGTGACTCAGTATTGCTTACCCTAAGTATTCGAAATTCATGAGTCAGGCAGCCAAAAACCATGAGAGTGATTTAAAAATCACAAGATTTTAAAAATAATGAATCTGAAGTGCTTTTTATTTGCCTTCTAGGCTTAAGCCATTAAGGTGCATTCGGGTCATATTTTCAAACTTTCCTCTACAACCATTAGGGCTAGAACACACGCTCTCTTTTTGTTTAAATCAAGATGAGATTTTCATGTAATCACATGACTCTGGGAGCTGGAGCTTGATGATAAACAGTAAATATCATGAGATTCACTGTAATATTGCAAGAGTAGCTACGCACACAAGGTGAAGAACTGTCTGAAGTAACTGGACTCTTAGTTCCAGGAAAAATTATGAAATAATTGTACTCTGATTCAAGGAACAAATTAGATAATGTACATTCTGAGAGAGAAGTCTTGAATTTTTACAGAAGTGAAATTGTCTAATTCTAAATTATATGAGAGTTTGGGCTATAACTCAAAAAAAGCTCACATACAGAATTTCACATCTGGCTTTTGATCACCTCAAAGTTGAGGCCCAAACCCAAGCCACAGATCTCTTCTTACCTATAACAAAGGAAGGAAACCTGTTTGCTGAGAATCGGTGAGAGGAAAGGCTGTCTCCTTGAATCTTTATGATCTGGACAAGTCGTCCCATTTAAGAATATCAATTTTTTAAATCTTTATAATGTCTGATAATCAATAGACAAGAAACATTGGACTGAATTTTCAGGAAGAGAGCCCTAAGGTTCATGTGCAAAAAAAGTTCAAACAATTGCGCACCTACAGCTGAGTATTCATTTATGTTGGTTCTGAGCATGATTGCATGTACAAATAGCTAGATAGCTGCCTAAATATCTATGTGCAACAGCCAAATTTGCATGCAAAGATAAGCATGTACTTTTGCCCATGGAACTCTGAGTTCCAGATGTAAAAAAAATATTTTAGCTCATTTGAGCGGGGATCATGGCTTATTTTCATTTGTAAAGCACTTAGCACATTGTGTGCACTACCAGAAAAATATAATACATAAAATAAAATAAATAAATAATAATAATTGTATTCCTCTTTCAGAATTACAATCTTGTATATTGTAGACTATTTTGTAAATCTATCTTTTTTCTATTAAGTTCTGTTACCTCGGTAATTCTAATGGTACAATCTATTTATGTCATCAAGGAGATGATAACTAAGGCTACGTTTAAGTCACTGGTATTTTTAGTAAAAGTCATGGGCAGTAAACAAAAATTCACAGCCCGTGACCTGTCCATGACTTTTACCATATACCCCTGACTAAAACATGGGGAGGGAGAAGGCGCAGGGGACAGCTAGGCAGGGCCCCGGGAATGTTCGGGGGGGCACGGTCCCACGAGGTGCCGCAGGTGCTGGGGGGGGCGCAGCCTGGGAGGGCACTGCAGGTGTTTGGGGAGGGCGTGAACTGGGGGGGGAAGTGCCACAGGTGCTGGGGGGGTGTAGCCTGGGGGGTGCCATGGGTCCTTGGGGGGGCCTGCCCTGGGCAGGGGCATGGGTGCTGGGAGGAATGGGGGGGCGCCACAGGTGCTGGGGGGAGCAGGGAAGTGTCCTGGGTTCTGTGGGGTAGGGTTGGTGGGGTTGGGGCAGACTCCCTACTTGGCTCCTGAGCTCCATGTGCTGCTTCCCCTCTGCCCCAGACCCTGGTTCTGCAGCTTCCATTGGCTGAGAACCGCAGCCAATGGGAGCTATGGGGGCGGTGCCTGCCAGCAGAGGCAGCACGTGGAGCTAGGAGCTGAGGGAGGGGAGCCCCCCTCTCCAGGTAAGCACCACCTCGCACCCCAATCCCCAGACCTGAGCCCCACCACGCCCAATTTCCTGCTGGTGGAGGGCAGAGGGGCCTAAGACTGCCCTAACAGCAGCCAGTGCACCTGACCTGGGGGCTGTCCAAGCTGCTCAGGCGGACCCCGGGCCAGGCATACCAGCCACTGCAGAAGTCACGGAGGTCAGGAAAAGTCACGAAATCCATGACTTTCATGACAAACACTGAGCCTTAATGATAACTAACAGCCTGATCCAATGTTCATTAAAGTCAATGACAGCATTTCAAGCACTGAATGAGGCCCAAAGGGGCTTCTTCCTAGTATATGCGCAGTGTGACTCAGGTGGTACGTTACCAGGATTCATCACCAAATTTAGTCTGATGGTTGGATCATTAGCTTCCCCGGCTCAGTCCAGGTACAGACTGGGACCTAAGGGGCTATCTGAGAGTGCTGAGAGAGTGTTATTCACAAATATCCATACAGGGGAAAAAAAAGCTCTATTAAGCATTTACAGATACAGTCACGGAGCCTAAACAAACTAATGAAACCCCACTCTTTGGCACAAAGGGGACAAAAGGAATAGAAATCATATAAGAAAAGACCTCAAAGTTGCCGGAAGAAAGGAAGTAGAGCCAAGAAAGCAACATCCCGCACCTCCTTTCTGAGCTCCAGTGGTGCCCCTCTGCACAAACATCGTAGGGGTCGGACTCCAGGTTTATTTGCTGGGGATCCCACATTTATTTGCTTGCTTTTTATGTGTGGGAGGAGGTCACGTCAAGCCAAAGGATGCAGAGCTGGACATCAGGACTGGGGAAAGGGACAGTTGCTCTATAGGGTCTTGTCCCCGACTACCCAGTGGAAGTTGCAGTATCGCCCGTTCAGCACCTTTTAGCCCCCTCGAAATAGGGCAGAAGTAGAGTGTGGGCAGGGAACCAATAGAAGAACAGCTCTTGAATAAGCTATGCTATATCAGGGGCTGTGGTGAAGTGAGAGGGAACACATGATTTCCAGGGAGCTCCCGTAAGAGTGGCAGGCTGACACTCCATGCACTTCACTGAACCCACAAATCACTGTCTCTGCAGAGGACAGTTAGGAAACTCCATGCAGTTCACCAAGCAGAGTTCCCCTAATAAGTTTTCCCTCCCTGTAGGTGTCTCTGTGAAAGGGGACAATCAGGCCCTCTATTTTCTCTTCTGGGCTAAAGAAACATCTCCTAAATCTATTAGCTCAAAAGAGAATCTCAAATGATTTGAAGAGTGGTGGAATTTAGGGCACTTGTGAAATGTCCTGAAGGAAGAATGTCTGCAAAGTTATATCAAATGACATCTCACCCCACAGTACTGCTCCTCATTGAAGATCTGTGGAGGGAGGGGGATTCCATTTTGTGGCTTCTTTTCTCCTGGGACATTCTCTCTCATCCATTTCCTGTTGTCCTCATCACCAGCTATGTCCATTTGCTTAAAGTCAATCTTGTTGGCCTCTAAGAAGCCCACTACTTCTTGCTGTTTCTTCTTAATCTAGTTAGAAGAGGGAAGGAAAAAACAAGAATTGTTATCTTCATGTAAACTAAAAAAATAGAATCGTTATATTAAGAACCAATGCAGCTATATCAAACTTGATGCTTTATCCAATATAGAATAGATTCCTTTAAGCTAGTCTTTACTTATGAAATTTTATTCTGCCAAGAATCTTTTCTTTTGGGCCTGCCCCTTAACACTTAGGCCACAGGTACAATTAAGGATGCTTGATGAAAAATGTTTCCTTAGTTCCTGTACTGGAAACTTTCCCCACTCCATCTGTGCTTTGCGGTTTTACAGGAACATCAAGAGGCATTGTATATACAATGTTAGGGCATAACTTCCATTTTGTATCAGATAAAATTTAAACATGTCACTTGTACATTTTGATTCTAATGTTCTGAGCAACTGGAACCCAGAAATCAATCCTGCAGCATATGCCATTAGTTTGCAGCTATAATTCTGATGATTATTTTCTGTTTGTTTGGTGAGAGGCCTGCACTATTCAGGGACTAATGGCATGAGTTTGAGTTTAAGTACCATGCATGCTTCCTCACAGAGTTCTGCTAATCACATGCACCTAGTCTGTGACCAGCAACATCTGTGATCCAGACCTGGGTCTCTCTTACCGCTACGTTTGCTAAACCATGTGGGAATTTAATGACATGTCAAAATGGCTACTAGAATGATCCCACCAAGGTAATTTTTGCTTGTGACTCATCAGAAGATTTGAAAGCTGATTTGCAGAAATGAAACATTTGAACACTGAAATCCACAATGCCACATAGCCAATGTAATTCAGAACTTAGCAATGAGACAGGAAATAAACCTGCAAATTAATCTACTGTTATGTGTCTATAATCTAATCAGGCTGAAAAACTGGAGAAGTAGACGGTCAGAACATTTTATTAAAGGACTCATTTTCATTAGTGTTATTGTTAAAAATAATAATGAAAACCCCTCTGTGCTTATTTCTACTAAGACAGAAATAAAATGACAATGTGTACAATTTTGGGACAAAAACTTAGCTTTGCAAAAAGGGCTAAAACAGACACTTGGGATGCAAACACTGATACAAAGTGCTTAAAACATGCAAGTGAATATGCAACTGATCAGTCTAAGACAGTGGTTGTTAACCTGGGGTGCACGCACCCGCTGGGGGTGCGAGACGCTTTTTCAGGGGTGCAAGACATGCCAGATTTTTTTAGAAGGTAACTCATCGAAAACAAAAATTAAGCACAGGCACATAAGTACAGCTACTTTGTTTCATTAAACCTATGTATTTATTAACATTATATGTTTTTTAATGATTACTGTAATATACAAACAAAAAATTTATTTTCAAGTTTTTAAGTTAATTGTAGTGAAATTATCTCTCTACAAAATACAGTGTACCACCACGCTGTGGGGTTATTCTTGACTCATGCGCAGATGATGATGTGGCAGCGCCACGGCTTTGTTTTAATTCAGTTAGCCGCTAACTGTTAGCGCGTTGGTTACAGTTTACTTCCACAGCAAAACTCCATAACATCTCTGGGTAGTACTTGCCTATTTTTGTGGGCCTACTGTACTATTATTTGTGGTGAGTAATAACATAAAACTATTTTACATATATTTAATATGCATTTAAAAGTGTATAGGCTCCCGTATCTCCATTTATATATTTTTTCATTTCAGTAACCCTTGCCATGTCGAAGAAACGCAAATGGAACGACAACTATGTTCGTTACGGGTTCACTTGTACAACAGAGAAGGATGGAAATCAACGACCACAATGTGTACTGTGCAGCTTGTTATTTTCAAACACCAATCTCAAACCATCAAAGCTGTCTGAACATTTCAACAAACCGCATGGTAGTGCAGCTCTTGGACATGACATTGACACCCTGACATCTACAAGGGCTCGATTTGACCATAGCAGAACCTTGAGGACGTTTGGGTTTGTGTTACTTGAGAGGCCCTTGTTACAAGCATCCTATCAAGTTGCATATTTGTGTGCCAAGGAAAATAAGCCTCATACAGTAGCTGAGGAATTAGTGAAACCTTGTGCATTGGAAATGGCAAAAATAGTATTGGGACCAGATGCACAAAAGAAGCTTCAGCAGGTTCCCTTGTCAAATGGCATGATCCATTCTAGAATTCATGAGATGAGCCAGGATACCTTGTAGCAAGTTATAGAAGATATCAAAGCTAGTCCTTTTAAAGTGGGTATTCAGCTCTACGGGTCAACTGACGTTGATGGCTGCAGTCAACTGTTGGTGTTTGTGCGGTATGTAAAGGAGAAAGAAATCTTAGAAGAATTGTTGTTCTGTGAACCATTGCAATTAACTACAAAAGGAATTGATGTGTTCAGTCTTGTCAAAGACTTCTTTTTAGAGCATAAGATAACGCTTGCCGTGTGTGAATCAATTTGCGCCGATGGTGCCCCTTCCATGCTAGGAAAAAATTCAGGATTTGTTGCCTATGTAAAGAAAGAAGTACGTCATATCATGATCACACATTGTATGTTACACAGTCATGCACATGCCACAAAGACTTTGCCTACAAAATTGAAGGATACTTTGTCTACTGCAGTGAGCACAGTAAACTTCATCAGAGGACGTGCTCTAAATCATCACCTCTTCCATGCTTTTTGCGAAGAAATTGGTGCTGAGCACACTGTCCTTTTTTTCCATACAGAAGTGAGGTGGCTTTCCCATGGCCTAATGCTTACTCGTATTTTTGAAATGCACAAAGAAATAAGTCAGTTTCTTTGTAACCAAAGCAGTAATTTAGTTGATGACTTCGAAAATAGAGAGTTTATCCTTTGCCTAGCGTACATGGCAAATGTATTCACACACCTAAATGAACTCAACACATCTATGCAAGGAACTGGGATGAACACGGTAACGGCCAGAGAGAAGTTATCTGCTTTTATTCAGAAACTTCCAGTTTGGATAAAGCATGTTTAGAAAATAAATTTTACTAACTTTCCTTTTTTTGGAGAAACAGTTGTTTTGGAAAATGAAGGAATGACCATCGCAACTGAAGTGACAAACCATTTGCAACAGTTGAGTGACTCTTTCCAAGGATATTTTTCCACTGGAGATCTTGATGTAACAAAGAAATGGATACTGGATCCATTCTTTTTAACCTGGATTCCATCAGTGATAGTGATTTGATGAAAGATGATCACAATGAATTATGAGCCAATGGCCAAATCCAAATGGAGTTTGAGACAATGAAGCTTGAGCATTTCTAGTGTGCTCAACTAGCACCGTTTCCACAACTGGCGAAGACAGCGTTGGAGATCCTTGTGCCATTTGCCACTACCTACGTGTGTGAGAGAGGATTTTCATCACTCTCACACATCAGAACAAAGGCCAGAAGCCGCCTAAATACGAGTGATGACATGCGTGTGGCTATTTCAAAAAAAGTTTCTCGTTTCTCAAACATCGTTGAACAAAAGCAACAGCAAAAGAGTCAGTGAGCCGGTAAACTTAAAAAAAGTGTGTAATTTTTCATGGACTCTTAATTATACTGTGAAATTAAAATAAATATATAATTCTCTCTTTCATTCTATAGTTATGATATATCTAGGTTTAAAGAACTGACCTACTTCAACGATTTTTGATAAGGGGTGCGAGAACATATTTTGAGAACCAAAGGGGTGCAGGCTGCAGTAAAGGTTAAGAACCACTGGTCTAAGGCCATGTCTACACTACAAAATTCTCAAAAAGAAAAGGAGTACTTGTGGCACTTTAGAGACTAACAAATTTATTAGAGCATAAGCTTTCGTGAGCTACAGCTCACTTCATCGGATGCATTATGCTCTAATAAATTTGTTAGTCTCTAAGGTGCCACAAGTACTCCTTTTCTTTTTGCGAATACAGACTAACACGGCTGCTACTCTGAAACTACAAAATTCTGTTGACCTAAGTTATGTAGGCAAAGAGCTGCCACAATTATTTTGTCTCTTGTGAGTGTCCACACTATGCTCCTCGTGTCAGTGGTGTGCATTCTGACCAGGAGCGCTTGTATCAATGCAGAGTACAGCACACCATAGGTAGCTATCCCACTGTGCAACTCATCACCATCCAGTGCAGGGTGTTTTGGGAAGTTTTCGCAATGCCTCCTGGGGCCAAAATGAGTCATGCAGGAGTGACTGGGAGCATGGGTTCAATTTCTCATAAAGTTATGTGCTGCATCCCATAATTTCATCTGCATCTCATAATATTTCATGCCTCTTTTCAAAATCCCCACAACTCACTCATCCCTCCTTGCTGTCCACCATCGCTGGCAGAAACATGCATCCTGCACAGCTCTGACTATTGTGATAAGCGTAGTGAGCACAGGGCCATCTGATCCTACAATATTTGCAGAGATGCAAGCGGAGTCATGGATAACATGACAATTCCTTGGAGGTTAGATTGCTGTGGGACATAGAAAGAAACAATTAAAGGTTGTTGGTGGCATTCACAGACCAAATGCAGAGGGTGGAGTGCCTGTTCTGGGCCCAAGCACCACCTTCCAAGCTGGGCTTTCGCAGGCAGCCACCCTGCTGCACAGAACAGGAAGCCAATGAAAAGTGATTGGTCCTGCCCCCTCTGCTACCCACCTGGGCCTCGCTGCCAGGACAGGGGCCGAATGTGCTGGAAGGCAGACACAGCAGAAGGACAGAGCCCCTCTCCCTTCCTCCTGGCAGACCAAGAAGAAATGGGGGGGGGTGCACTTGACCCCATATGCCCCCCTATGCTTCGCCAATGCCTGAGCCCTCCAGCACAGGAACACCAAAATGAGAACTGCATTTACAGTGGAGAAGCGAGTGGCGATTGCACTATGGAAACTTGCAACGCCAGATTACTACCGGTCAGTCGGAAATCAATTTGGAGTTGGGAAATCCACTGTGGGGCTATTGTGATGTAAGTGTACAGGGCCATTACTCACCTGCTGCTACACAGGACTGTGACTCTGGGCAGTGTGCCGGACACAGTGAATGGTTTTGTAGCAATGAGGTTCCCAAACTATGGTGGGGCAATAAATGGCATGCTTATCTCTATTTTAGCACCAGACCACCTTGCCACAGAGTACATCAACAGAAAGGGCTACTTTTCTGTGGTAATGCAAGCGCTGGTGGATCACTGGGGATGTTTTACTGACATCAGTGTGGGCTGGGTCAGGAAAAGTTCATGACATGCGCATCTTTAAGAACACAAGAATGTTCAGAAAGCTGCAAGCAGGAACTTTCTTTTCCGCCAGCAGATTACAATTGGGAATGTTGGAATGACAATAGTGATCCTGATAGATCTAGCCTACCCCTTACTTCCCTGGCTCATGAAGCTATACACCTGTCATCTCAACAGCACCAAGGAGCGTTTCAATTACAGGCTCTGCAAGTGCAGAGTGACAGTTGAATTTGCCTTTGGTCGTTTGAACAGTCACTGGCATTGTCTACTTACAAGACTGGCCCTCAGTAAAAAAAAAATCCCAATGGTTATAGCTTCCTGTTGTGACCTGTATAATATCTGTGAAGCAATGGGGTGGGGGGAAAGTTTCCTGCAGGATGGCGAAATGGCTGTCTGGTGAATATGAACAGCCAGATGCAAGGGCTATAAGAAGAGTACAACACAGAGCTATATGGTTCAGGGAGGCCTTGAATGACCATTTTAATAGTGAGCCACAGTAGTGTATCTTGCTGTAGTGTGCTCTACCTGGCCTTGCGCTTTTGCAGCCTGATATGAACCTTGCAGTGAGTGCTGTGTGTGTAGGAATATAGCATTGCCAATGCACCTATTAATATTTTCTGTGAATAATGTTATGGGTTCTGTGACAAAATGAAGTAACAGGAATTGGTGGGTATCAGGCCTCCTCAGCACCAGACAGCATATGTTGCAAACTAATAAAAATGAATTATGTTCCAAAAAATAGAATTTTATTCTATAATCAGGCAAATAAAAAAACACATTTAGAACTTAATAAAACTTAATAAATTAAGTGAACAGAACTTACGAAAGGGAAAGAACAGTCATTTCTATTTCAGGTACACGCACACCAGCCATGTATTTCACAGGTCAGAGTACATAGAGCTGTGATCGTCTTTAATGTCTCCCGGGTTGAAGTGGTAGGGCTAGTGCATGGCCTTGATGCCATGTGGAATGTTGATAGGAGTGGGGGGGTGTCAGGAGTCTCAACATTGAGTTGTCTATGGGCTGCAGAGGGAGGTGATCATGGGATTCTTGAACCTACAGGTCTATCAGAGTCCGCAGCATCTCTGTTTGCTGCCTCAGAAGCCAATTATATCTGGTGCACCTCCCTCTTCTTATCCTGCTTGAGCTCCCAGACTTTTCTCGTTTCTACTCTTTCCTTCTCCAGGCTGTCTGCCAGGGTCATCCTCAAGGCTCTGGTCTCATTCTCTAATGCAGCACAGGTTTGCAGCATCTCCTGGACCATATCATCCCAAGTCCTCTTCTTTCTCCTCCTTACCTGGCTCAGGCATTCCACAAGTGTGGAGGGAGAGACCCTCAAGGCCACAATACCAGCAGCTGAAGATACAACACACAGAGGGTACCATTATCAGTGTATTCACAACAGAAATTGAAACTTAGGCTACTGAACTCACTCCCTTTGATCCATACAAGTTGTAACCACTACATTCTCACTTCTCCTTGAGATTGATACAGAACAGTGCCAATCACACCATGAGCCATGGTGAGCCTGGGGAGCAGGAGGTCAGGGGGAGAGATTGAAGAAATGAGGGATAGTTGGGGATAGCTCACAGGCACGAGTCTATGTGTATAGGGCAATGGAACTGAATACTCACACTGTTTTCCACAGGCAGTGGTGATTTTAGCCAATGTCTCACTCCTGAGGGTAAAAGAGACAGAGAGAGAGTCCAGCCGGTGCTGGCATCCTGATACCACCCAGGCCCATACACTGCTAGCCTGTGCACTGCAGTGATGTTGGCTGACGTAATCTCTGAGTGGTGTGGGAAAGTATACTACCACAGCAACAAAAATAAGGCAGCCCTCCCTAGAAACTTTCAGCAGAGGATTGCAAAATACTTCCATGAGAGTTACATCGAGATCTCTACGCAGGATTCATGGGACACCCCAGTGCACATAAACAACTGCTCTGTGTGGTCCCTCTGCCTAACTCTAGAAGGGAATGACAGGTTTCAGAGTAGCAGCCGTGTTAGTCTGTATTCGCAAAAAGAAAAGGAGTACTGGTGGCACCTTAGAGACTAACAAATTTATTAGAGCATAAGCTTTCGTGAGCTACAGCTCACTTCATCGGATGCATTCAGTGGAAAATACAGTGGGGAGATTTATATACACACACAGAGAACATGAAACAATGGATTTTATCATACACACTGTAAGGAGAGTGATCACTTAAGATGAGCCATCACCAGCAGCGGGGGGGGGGGGGGGGGCGGAGGAAAACCTTTCATGGTGACAAGCAAGGTAGGCTATTTCCAGCAGTTAACAAGAACATCTGAGGAACAGTGGGGGGTGGGGTGGGGGGGAGAAAAAACATGGGGAAATAGTTTTACTTTGTATAATGACCCATCCACTCCCAGTCTCTATTCAAGCCTAAGTTAATTGTATCCAGTTTGCAAATTAATTCCTATTCAGCAGTCTCTCGTTGGAGTCTGTTTTTGAAGTTTTTTTGTTGAAGAATAGCCACTCTTAGGTCTGCAATCGATTAAGGTTCCATCCCTGCAATTTCAAAGCAAACAGCATACTTACCAGAGGTTCCTTCCCTTGCATCAGGCTAGCCCATGCTTGACTATCATGCTTGACTGGCTGGACTGAAGTGGAGTCAAAAACATGGCCTGGCTCACTACACAGCTGGATCCCCTAGTCACCTGTCCCCCATACTCCTCCTCCTCTCCTTCGTCCACTTCCTCTCTGTTCATGGTGAAGGCCTGTGACTCAGGCTCCTCCGAAGTATCCACGTGGCTCTTAGGGGTGGGGGTGGGGTCTCCGCTGAGGATGGCATGCAGCTCTTTGTCAGAGCAACAGGTCTGCGGCTCCTCACCAGATCGATTGTTGACCTGCCTGGCTTTCTGGCAGGCCTGCCGCAGCTCCTTGGCTTTCACACAGCACTGCTGTTTGTCCCTGTTGTAGCCCTTTTCCTGCATCCTCTGCCCAATCTGCTTGTTCATGTTGATGTTTCTACAGCTGGATTAGAGCTCTGCCTGCACAACCTCTTCTCCCCACAGAATCAGATTTAACACCTCTTGGGTACTCCAGGCAGAAGCTCATCTGCAGCATGGAGCCAGCTTGGTCAGCTGCAGACAACAATGGAGAGCTGCTAAGTGTATTTGCCAAGTTGGGCAACCAGAAAAAGGAATTTCAAAAATTTGCAGGGCTTTTCAGGGAGGAGTGGCTGCCTGGCCACCTGGCCCCTGCGCAGCAGAGTTCACAACAGTAACCAGACCTGTGAGGGTGGGGCATTGTGAGACAACTCCTGGAGGCCAGTAACAACCAATGTAAGTAACACAATGTCTACAATGACACTGCATCGACCTAACTGCATTGACCTTGTCTCTATGCTGCTTGGGGAGGTGATGTTATTAAGTCGGTATAGTGGGACAGTTAAGTCAGCGGGAGCAAAATTTAAGTGTAGACACATCCACAGCTAGATCAATGAAAGCTGCCTTGCGTCAACCTAACCGTGTAGTGTAGACCAGGTCTAAGAGGTGATTTTGTTTTGTTTTTAAAAGGGGATCGTTTTTAAAAAGGCCATTTAACTGCACAGTTCTTTTAAGGAAACTTTCTGGTGACAGGATGGGTTGCCTTGGGCACTCATAAGGGCATCACATCAAAAGAAATTAACAGGAGAACATCTGTATAAATCATCCACAAAATAGACATTCAAACAATACTAATGCTTATACCTAATCCTATAAAAGCCAGTAAACACACTGTTGACAGCTCTAATTCCAGCATTATCCCATCTCATTCTGCACAGGAATTTAAGCACATATGGTATACAGGGTGCAACATCACCTAGTGCTCCAAGAGCTTTGGGAGGAGGAACGACAGTTGAACTGCAACCCAGCATTCCCTAGTTTATGGCTTTAAATATTAGACACGGGTAAACAAGATTTGTCTAATTTCAGACTCACATAGGTATAGTGGGATAGAACATTCAGCTCAAACAATATTAGGACAGAGTGTAAAACAAATACAGAGACATTTAAAAAAGGAAACCAGAGGTGGGGGAAAGACCTCAACGTTTATTATTTTTTAATCTCTGGTGATTCTTAAGCCAGTGTGGTACTTAGTGGGGGGTCTGACTCATGATTTTTGAATGCCTGGAGCTGTCAGTACTGTATTATGCATTATTTACACATAGTTGTAAAAGGGGTGACTCACATTAATGTTATCTCAGGTCAGAGGCAGCTTCAGATTTTAAAAAGTATCAGTAAAAGTCTATTGTATTATGTTCATAACAGTTCTGAATAAAAACCTTGGCCTGTGTTTTCGTATCAATGCACAGGACTGAGAGCATATAAAGTATCGTAACAGTTTATACTGTATTGGTGAACAAAATATGGAAATCAGGAAATAGGAGTTCTGTTCTCATCTCTGCCCCAGACCTGCTATCTATTGTTTGCATTACAGTAACTTTAGACACCCCAACCAGGGCCCCCATTATGCTAAGCATTGCGTACCTAGATAAAGTAACAATCCCTGCCCATGTAACCTTTAACAGCTCTATGCCTCAGCTATAAAATAATTAAGGCCCTGCTTGAATCCCGGGATGATCTTCAAATAATTGCGGCTGAATTGAGGACAAGACATGGAAAAATCACGGAAAAGTAATAATGGACTTTTATTAATAGCAGCAATTTGGAAAAGCCAGAATACACCTATTTGTTTTTTTAAAAAAATCTGGAATGATATAAACCCTTAAGTGTTATATTATGCCTGCTAATTTTTTTGATAACCAGATATTTTGCTGCAACTATATTACATTCTCTTTTTTTTTTAAGTGACCGGTACTATCAGGGTTCCTTCCCCACTTTGAACTCTAGGGTACAGATGTGGGGACCCGCATGAAAGACCCCCTAAGCTTATTCTTACCAGCTTAGGTTAAAAACTTCCTCAAGGTACAAACTTTGCCTTGTCCTTGAACAGTATGCTGCCACCACCAAGCATTTTAAACAAAGAACAGGGAAAGAGCCCACTTGGAGATGTCTTCCCCAAAAATATCCCCCCAAGCCCTACACCTCCTTTCCTGGGGAAGGCTTGATAAGAATCCTCACCAATTTGTACAGGTGAACACAGACCTAAACCCTTGGATCTTAAGAACAATGAAAAATCAATCAGGTTCTTAAAAGAAGAATTTTAATTAAAGAAAAGGTAAAAGAATCACTTCTGTAAAATCAGGATGGAAAATACTTTACAGGGTATTCAGATTCAAAACACAGCGGATCCCACACTGGGCAAAACCTTAAAGTTACAGAAAACAGGAATAAACCTCCCTCTTAACACAGGGAAAATTCACATAAAACAAAAGATAAACTAATCCCGCCTTGCCTGGCTTACCTATACGGGTTGCAATATTGGAGACTTGGATTAGGATGGGTTGGAGAAGATGGATTTCTGTCTGGCCTCTCTCAGTCCCAAGAGAGAACAACATGTAAACAAAGAGCACAAACAAAAGCCTTTCCCCCCCACCTCAACATCTGAAAGTATCTTGTTCCCTTATTGGTCCTTTGGGTCAGGTGCCAGCCAGGTTAGCTGAGCTTCTTAACCCTTTATAGCTAACAGGATGTTGCCTCTGGCCAGAAGGGATTTTATAGCACTGTATATAAAAAGGTGGTTACCCTTCCCTTTATATTTATGACAGGTACAATGTAAAATTCAAAAGACTAAATGTCTTAATACAACTGCTGTAGAAATTGAGTCCAGTCACTTTAGCCTTTTACATTGAATGTTAGTGTAGTACTAATTGGATACTCAAAATGTATGCAAAATTGTGGACTGTATAAAGTAGGCTAATTAAAATCAAAATTGCAGAGGAAGACAAATATTGCAGGATCCCCAGTTTCTGCAATATCATGAAGTAGGGCTTTAGTGATAACACTTATATCTGAGGTGGGGCTTACTTAAGCAGTGACTGAGAAATTATTTGAATCCTGAGATGCTATTTTGCAACTCTACTGCACCTATTATTTTGTGTGCCAGTAGTAAATGCCAAAATACAGTAGTAAATAATAATAATAATTAATAATAAATGCTGCTCACACATAGCATGCCCTTTTTGCTATCATCTGTACAGATTAAGGTAAACAATCCCTCTCCATCACCAGTGCAATCCTGACTCCACCCCTTTACCACTCTTGCATCTCAGTAGGGACAAGGAATGGATAGTCGACTCATAGATGGAACAACTGCTCTTTTCCTCCAGTCCCTTGGAGGGGATTGGAGTGTGAGTTAGAATCATAGAATATCAGGGTTGGAAGGGACCTCAGGAGATCATCTAGTCCAACTCCCTGCTCAAAGCAGGACCAATCGCCAATTTTTGTTCAACTGTTGGGTCCCTGCTGTCCTCCTCTCCATTCAGGAGGTGCCTGAGGGGGTAAGGGTATGAGATGTGGGCGTGGTGGGTTAGACAGTGGGAGATGAGGATGTGGGGTGGAAAGAAGAAGAATACATTAAGGGGGATATGATGAAATCATCATGCTCATGCTCTGTTCAGACACTGCTCTTCCATGCACTCAAATAGTAAAATTTATGTTCTTGTGGAAGGCCCATTCAAGGCCCTCATGTACATTACTGAAGTCTTCTTCACCCTTGTGTGGGTGAGGGGATGGTGCAGATAAATCAGCCATACAGGGTGCATTCTCTTTGTGCCAAAGGTGGGCTCCATGAAAGCTCTATATAGATCAATCTAAAGGGGTACCTAAGGTGGGGCCCACAGGTTCTGATCTCATGCATAGCTCCCAATAGTCCCAGGTTTCACAGGACTATCCCACTTTGACCTCCCAGACCGCCTGCCCCAGTTGAAGTGACTTCTGGTCCAGGGGGCTGGCTGGGCTTGGCTCCCTATTCTGTGCACTGTGACCTACCCTCGTGCATGGGGTTGCAGCATCACTGTTTTGGTCCAGCTCCCCTGACAGTGGGCAGCTGGCCCACATTTGAGTGAGTGGTGCTGCTGCATCCTGGCCACCAGTGGTAGTTTCATCTGTTGTGGAGTAAAATATTTTCATCTATATCCCTGGCATCCAAAGTTTACCCACCGACCAACTGTCCATAGGTGTCCAGCAACAGCAGAGGGTATCTGGTCAGCAAGTTTAAAGCAGCATTAAAGCTGGCAAATAAAGTTGATGCAGTTCTCTGATCTGACGCTATAAAAACAATCTGTTTCTGATGAGCTGACAGAAAATTATTTATGTTCATTACATTGCTGCTTCTGTTGTGGCTCGGCATGGTAAGAGGGGCTATCCTGTTTCTCTGTTTGCAATATGAGCTCAAGCCTACACATGGCCAAGTTCACCCACCCCTGTCCCTCCCAGATACTAGTGCTCTAGCATGTATTTCAAAGTAAAAGAATACAGTTATTCTGTATTCAGCACAATCCTGCTGAATGGATGAGTTATTGTAAAACAGAAGTGTAAGTGCTCAATACTTTAAATACACAGGCCTTCACTTGCCCTCAGCTGGCTAAGTGCCTGCTATGTGACCTCTCTTTCCTCTCCCGTCCTCCGCAACCATGCAGTGGACTGATATATGCACTATCCAATCCAAACATTAACACACACAATTTTTATCAGGGTCAGCAAGAATTAAAAACCTAAATATGTTGTTTACATTTTATGAAATACATTTTATGAAAGCAGGCTCTCTCAGGCAGAAGCGGCTCCGTGCCGCTCTCCAGCTAGCTGCCAGGGAGAGTGGCCGGCCAAATGTGTGAGATGTGGCGCAAAGAGAGAAGGACAGAGAGCTCCCCCTTTCCCCTCAACAGATAATGGGCAGGGAGAGTGCTGTGGCCCCAGGCTTGGCACAGGGTGGGAGGGGTCACTGGGCAGGGGATACACATGGGTCAGTCATGTGTTCTTCCCTTTAGCTTGTGCCCCCCCAGTATGGGGAGGCACTAGTCATCTATGCCTGGCAGGCTGCCCCCATCCCTCTCAGCTCCCCATTTCCCTTTGGGAGTGGGAAGAAGCCGCCCAGGCTTCTTGCCCCTGCAGAGCAGGGTCCAGGTGCCCACAACTTCTCACCGCTCTTCCACCCTGCCTACTACCTGCCAGGAGCTGAGCAGGCTTGTCAGTTTCACAACTCAGCCATGAAATTGACAAGACAGCCAAGGGTCCCAACTGAGCGAGGTGGGGGAAGCCACCTGGGCTTCTTACTCTGACTTTTTGTTGAAGAATTGCCACTTTCAGATCTGTTATTGAGTGGCCAGGGAGATTGAAGTGTTCTCCTACTGGTTTTTGAATGTTATGATTCCTGATGTCAGATTTGTGTCCTTTTATTCTTTTGTGTAGAGACTGTCTGGTTTGGCCGATATACATAGCAGAGGGGCATTGCTGGCAGTAGGAGAACACTTCAGTCTCCCTGGCCACTCAATAACAGACCTGAAAGTGGCAATTCTTCAACAAAAAACCTTCAAAAACAGACTCCAATGTGAAACTGCAGAACTGGAATTAATTTGCAAACTGGACACCATCAGATTAGGCCTGAATAAAGACTGGGAGAGGCTGGGTCATTACAAAACCTAAACCTAATTTCCCCAATTCTAATTTCCCCCTACTGTTACTCACACCTTCTTGTCAACTGTCTGAAATGGGCCACACTCATTACCACTTCAAAAATTATTTTTCCTCCCTTGGTGTCCTGCTGTCAATTGAATTGTCTCATTAGACTGACCTCACACTTGGTAAGGCAAATCATATCTTTTCATGTATTTATACCTGCTCCTGTATTTTCCACTATATGCATCTGATAAAGTGGGTTCTAGCCCATGAAAGCTTATGCCCAAATAAATGCGTTAGTCTCTAAGGTGCCACAAGGACTCCTAGGTGTTTTTGCTGAAACAGACTAACATGGCTACCACTCTGAAACTTGTCAATTTCAGGGTTCCTGCTGAGAAATTGAGAAGACAGCAAACAGCCAATGTAAGTAATACAGTGTCTACAGACACTGTATCACACTGACATAAGCCCTACAATGTTACACAAACAGGTGGCTGTGATATTATCTAGTTAAAATATAATCATGCAAATCATTATTGTGACCACTGTTATATACTTGCAATGAATCTTATAAAGAGTGTAACACGTGGCTGGAAAGGATTAAGCATCTTGCAGGCTAACTAACCCAGAGTCAGCCTGTAGAGACATGTTAGAAATGATCATTAAGGCCTTTCAAGGCTAGATAGGCTAGAACTTTCAAATGCAAACCTCTATTGTTAAAGAAGGAAAGGTGATACTAATTGTGCATATCTTAGATGACAGCCATGTAATCAGACAGTTCCTGTCTGTCACTATAACTATTAATTCAGAGATCAAAAGGGAATATTAACGTTTAGATGAATCTTGGGTGAAATAATGTCATTGTCTATATTTCTCTCTGAAGTTTCTAATAGACTACCTAATGGATAAACTGCCCTATGTTAATTTGTGAAACTAATTACAGGTGATGCTTAGGAAACAAGATGTTACATCAAAAGCCTATTGTTTACCCAGGACTGTATGGTCAACCAAAACTGTATAAAAGACCTTTGAGTCCTGATCCTGACATCTCAGATCTGCTTAAGCTTCATCAGGGGAAATTTGAGTTGCAAGACTGAGGTCCCAGTTCAGTGGCAAACACCCTGAATATGATATTGTACATTGGACTATAACCTATGGACTAAATTCTAAAAGAACTCTGCAACTACAAAGCTCACCATCTCTACTATGTATCTGAAATTCAAGAATTGAACTCATGTCTGTATGTATATTGATCTTTTAGCCATACTCTGTCTCTTTTCTTTTTTAAGAAATTTAGTTTAGTTAATAAGAATTGGCTGTAAGCATGTATTTGGTTAAGATCAGGAATATCCAGGAGAAGCCAGCGGGAGCCCCGGGGAGAGTTCTCTTTTCCCTGGAAGGTAATGTGTCTGATCCTTTGGAATTGGTAGAACCTTTCTTTTAATTGATGAAATAAGATTTTCAGAAATCTTCATCACATTTGACTTGGGTACCTGGATGGAGGCCTGAGGCTGGGTTACTGTAAGAGAACTGTGTTGTTGGTTTCTGGGCAACTAGTGAGGTAATAAAAAAGCTGTTTTGTGCTGGCTCGGTAAATGTAAGTATTGAAATATCCACCAGCTTGGGGGACAGTCAGCCCCATTCTTTGCAGTTCACCCTAATTGAGTGACCTCAGATAGTCCCCACTGGGATTCGGTTCACAGTGGCAAACCCTTTTTGTGTGGAACTAGGATGATCAGCAGAGAGGAACCCCACCCCCTGCCACTCTTATTATGAAGGGAAATGATTGGACTTACTGAGAATATGCAAGGTATGTGCCCAATCCTGCAAGCACTCTGCATGGCAGTAGACACAATGAGCATTTCTAAGTGCATTGACTCATCTTTTATAATTAAAAATTGATTCTTAGAAGGCAGGGGAGCACATAAAAAGGTCAGATATAACAAGAGCTTATAAAGTGACATTAAAAGATTTTGGAGGTGTCATAACCATGAACGGCAGTAAGGAACATTGGAGGAGATATGGTATTCTCTCTCCTTAAGAATGAATCCTCCTCTTCTGATTTATTATACAGCAATGTACTTCTTAAGTGTATTGATTTCTAAACACTTTAAGAGATAGTTAGTTCAATGATTATGACTTTTTCAAGCCAACCATCTGGTAAATCTGGATGCTAAAATTAAGTGTTGATCTTCATCTTTCCTTAATGAATAGCTCTGCATAATTTATTTAAAATATGTAAAGATTTAGTAAGGGAAAATATATACAATAGATTTCACTCCAGAGCTTAGCTGATTTTCACCAGCTGAGGATCTGGTCTATGGTATCAAAATGTAATCAGGTTCGCTGGACTCACTTTCGGAAAATATTTTACTAAGTCAATAACACATTGCAAATACAGATCCATATGAGTAATTTTTAAAAAAAAACAACAACAATTGAGCTAGACAGAAAAGATGTGTGACACGGTAAAAATCTTGTATTGGATCAGCTTCTGTTGGTGCATGAGACAAGCTTTTGAGCTACACAGAGCTCTTCCTCAGGTCTGGGAAAGATACTCAGATTATCACAGCTAAATACAAGGGTGAACGCAAGTATTTAGTATAAGCAGTTAGCACCCATTAACACCACTTCACCTTGAATTGTCCTTTAGAATATGTGCAAACTACTTATGCTAACCTATCTGTTCAGCCTTGTATTTAGCTGCGATACCTTTCCCAGACCTGAGGAAGAGCTCTGCTCTGTCCAGCTGGAAAGCTTGTCTCTCTCACCAACAGAATTTATTTAGTCCAATAAGAGATATTACCTCACCCACCGTGTTTCTCTAATATCTTGGGACCAACACAGCTACTATAACACCGCATACAACAATTGAGTTACGCAGACTTACACCAGTTGAGTTTGGGCCAATATGTTTTTATTCTGTTTCAAAACAATAAGCATTTGAAGTAACAGTAAATAGCCAAACTGGAGGCTGCATCAGTAATACCAGTACAATTTAAATTCTGAATTGATAAAATTCACAGAAGGACAATACAAGACTGGTACAAAATAAGGCTTAAGTGGGACTTAAGCAATGTGTATGCTGGCCCTCTGTATGAGATGAGTTTCATGCTATATATATTTAAAGTTTATTAAAAGGGCACTTTCCATTCCTATTGTTCTATAGTAATACTACAATAAGAACAATATATGACTTCTTAGAAAAATCACTCAAGCAAAACATTTTATTAAGGAATAGTTAAGTTTGCAGGCCCATATCAATAGTCTGAATGTATGTTACCTTTTGAGAACAGTGGTGTTAAAAAATGCATACACATAACACACCTGTCTAACATTAGAAATCCAGGAAATGCAGAATTAAAGTTGTGCTTGTATAAAAATGTGTAAAAATGGTTCAACCACCAAAAAAAATAAAAAAGTCAACCAAAATGTGTTGACATTTCACAAGCATAATATTCATATACTGCTAACAACAACTGAAGATTGGGATAAAAAAATGCAAAAGTTATAACGTCCCTCTGGCATTGATCACCTTTCTTAGCAATAGTAGTAATTTGCTTTAGCAGTGCTTAAACTGGTGCATCTGGATGATAAGCATATGTAATCCACTGTTCAGGGCATGTTATGTGTCCCTTTCATTTCAGTGCCTCATCCATAGAAGAAAGGAATCTGCTACAGATGCCAGCTAGGTGAATATACAGTAGCTCTGATTCAGGAAAGCACTGAAACGTGCAGTTTTAAGCATGAGTAGTCTCATTGGCGGTAATGATTTAAGCACGTACCTAAGTGTTTTGAGGAATTGGGGCCTTAATCCAGAGGCTCATGCTTTAGTCTCACAGATTCAATCCTTGGGACTAACCAAAATGATAGCCATTACACACACATAAAGTCTGCAGAGTGACTTCAATCATGCTTGCAGCTTTCCTCAAGGACAGCTGATTGGGAACAAAGATAGCTAGGTATGACTCTCCTTCAATGTTCAAATGTAAGAAAAAAGTAAATCTGTGCAAGGTAGATGGCAATTTATACAGCCATTTAAATAATCTGTGCTTGACTACAGATTAGCAACCCAACAGTATTTGCCTTATTGCTGTTCTCATACTTTACATCTCATTTTTTCATATAAAAACAAAAGGTTGGTAAAATGGGTCTAAAAAGTCTACAATAAAAGTGTTTCAAGCTGAAAAGCTCTGTGTTAAGCAAGGTTAGTAAGAGCTTTGTCATTTCTCTGTTATGATCCACTTTAGGCATTAGTGGGGCTCTGCTTAGTTGCCAGAGACAGTGACTTTTCCAGAGAATGGTAGCTTTTTTGGTACTTTTCAACTCTTCTGCTCTGGAAGTTTCTTAAGGAGGTGGCGTCGGTGTAACTGTAGAGATTCAGTTACAGTTATGTGCATGCACTAGCCAGTTTGTTTACTGTGTCACTGTGATTGAGCGATTGCTAAAGCAGGGCTGCAATCGGAGCTCCTCTGGGAACTGGATATAAAAGGAAATAGTCCTTTCCCAGTTCCCACCTCCCCTGGATTTCCAGCTCTCTTCTCTTCACATGCCCTTCACTTCAGCCAACATGTTGTGCTGACAACTACAGCAGCAAGGTTCAAAACTAAAATCCCCAGTATAGCTTTTCAAGAGACAAAAAAAAAAAAAAAAAAAAAAAAGGGGGTGGGGGATAACTGGGAACAAGTTTACTCTGTGTAATTTTACTCTTCTCACTTTGGTTCTGGCTTATTCCTGGAAACAATATCCACTATGCAACAGCATTAAACCTTAGCAGAGTCACAAAGTATTGATCAAAAGTATATAATTTCTACTGCAAACAACCTAGCTCAATATTTTTAGGGAAACAGAATAGCCCATTTTGTATACACCTATTGTATATATTATTTGCAAAGAGATTTCAGTCTCTTAACTGAAATTATATTTAGACATCAATATATTAATTGCAATTAGAATTTAAATACACACAACCCACATTTATGAACTATAATTCTCCATGTGAGGAGGCACTTGCAAGAATTAGCTATTAGACATGAGACTAGAGACATCTCACTGTTTCCCTCACATTCAGACCCAGGCTCACCTGGTAACTAATACATACATATCCCGTACTTAGACACCAGTTAATTCACAAAAAAAACTGATCCTGGTGGAGAGAGGGTAGGGGTGAAACATACATTATATGAGTAACCTACCGCTGTAGACCCAGAGGATGTGGCTACAAAGACTTTGATCACCATTTTGACCGTTATAGAAGAGAACCACCAGAACAATCCTGCTATCTACAAGTCACCAGAGCCCTGAGAGTGAGCCTGACATGCAGCAGCTCCCAGGGCAGCCAGAATCCCTTCCCAAATGAATCTCCCCTCCACATCAATCTAACTAGTTTTAGCCTCTCCCTCCCACTGTTATCCTGGGCTTTCCCAACTTCATTGGCTCTTTTAGGTATTTTGGGAGCCTAGAAGCTGGGAGAGGATTGGTTGGCAAAAGTATCTATAGCAGAGGGACTTGCACCTGCCCCTAGCCTCTTCACTTTAGAATTGACCGGGTGACAGTCCATAAAAGGCAAGGCAGAGCGGTGCACCAATCAGACAGGGCAAGGGAAATGCTGGTGGGGAGGGGAAAGAGTGTGGAAGAGTTTGCAAAGCTGCAGGACAAAGTTTAAAGGGATGTCAGCATTTTCATAATCCCCTGTATTCAAGAGCTCACACCCACTCTGGGACTAAAATAAGGAGCCTCAGTTTGAAGCTTATATGCAGAGTAACACCCACAAACTCTCCCTTTAAAAACAAAACAATTTTGAAACAACAATTATGAGATCAGCCTGAACTAAAGCCACAGTTTCAAACACTCTGAGGCTTTGGGAAATTCAGATCAGGATCCAAACTTTATGGCTCTGTTTTCTCTTTGCAATATATGTTAGGTCATTGTGAATTAATTTTGGGGTGGGCAAGATGGGTGGAGGCATGTGGATGACCCTATGCATGAGACACTAAAAAACAAGTTTTTCTGTACTCTGTGTGGCCAATGAAGATCCCATGGTACTTTTTGTAAAAGTGGGGCCAGGTTTCCTTGTGAAAATATTCTTTTCTCTGAGTAGTACAGGGCACTGGTTTTCCATGTGACTGCTGCTTTTCTTCCCATAGACAGCTGCCTGTCAGTGGTGCTGAATACACATATTGTTTAGCTTTTGGGGATCTTTCAGAATGAACTTTATTTTAGGAATGTGAAATATCACATTATTTTTAAATTGTAAGGGCCAAATTCACAACTGGTGTAAGTAGGCTCATCTCCATTGATTTCAATGGAATTGAGACTCCTAATGCCAGCGGTGAATTAGGCCTCAAGAATTTAGGCCTCAGTTCTGCAAAACTTTTTTAAATGTTTAACTTTAAGATTCAAGGCTTCAAGGCTCCAATACTGCAAATGCTTAACACTGAACATAGTACTAACTATAATTGACTCCAATAGAATTATACTTATAGTAAGCAGTAAGAACTGCACTTGGTAAATGACTTACTACCTATTTGGACCATTATATAATTTTAAAGATACATTGCTCTGTTGTGTGAAAAATTATTTCCCTCTTTATGTAAATGGAATTCTGAAGAAATTTATTGAAAAAGACAACAGAATGGACACTTTATTAAGTTAACTATTTCTCAATCTCTGTCACCTGCTTCTCCAGTAAGGAGGCGAGACAGTCTTACAAATAGTTAAGACAGGGAGTAAAAAACTTTCGCTGACAATTTTTCTAAAAAAAAAAAAAGAAAGAAAGAAACTATGCCAAAAAAACTCGTACTTCATGCTAAAACTCAGCATACAAGCATTTACCCAGGAGACTTTTTTTTACTAAATTCAACAAAAATTATTTTAGAGCAGAGCAACTATATGAATTCAAAGAAACTTGGACCCTGCTTTTTGATAAATTTGGATAAAGAATGCTGAGATAGCTCAAATAATGCCAGACTTCCATTGCATCTATTGTCTCTGTTTTTTTCTCTCCATCCTGCCCCATCTCCACTTCCCTCTTTCCTTTTCTTATCTCATTTTATATCGTCTGGTTGTGCAGCTCTGACAAGCTGTAAAGTTGTATAACAGAATCATTCTATTGGATATCTTGCAAAATGTGCAATATCTGGTAACATATACAAGCTGAGTCATTTACCTTTTTGTATTTTTATGGTTTCTTTATGAAAATTAATAAAAAACAATCACAAAATAAAGATTTTAGCCAGTTTTGAACTATTATTTTTATTTATTGATTTGAATAGCATTTTTTACAGGCCTCAAAATGCTTTGCAGAATTACAAATGAAGGGTCTCATCCTGTAATCATTTTCTACAAGTCATAGTGCCAACTATCATGACTAGTCATGCCACTAATAATTATTAAACATACCAGTATTCGTTGGATGGGGCCGTTAAGGCATTTAGTACCTTGCAGGACTGTGACAAAATGATGAACAGTGCATTACTCATTTTTATTACCCAGCTATCAAGAACAAGATCCTGTAGGCACTCTGTACCTGAAACTCCCATTGAACAGGATCTGGCCCAAATTTCTATTGATTTAAAACGTCATATTCAAGGTTTATGCAGTGGGGCACAATTCTTTTTATTCCCAGGTTTGAAGAAAATTGTTTCAATGTTTATAATTATATGAGTAAAATATTTATTTAAATTTTTCATTAGTATTTTTTATCCTAATATGCTCAGTTTCATTTCATTTCAGCCCCTCCTTTCTCTGGAGTTTGAGAATAAGGCTGGGTGTGTTATTGCCTCCTCTCTCTTTGGGGTAGCCTGTAAGGGAGGATTTTGCTGTGTGTGTTTCACGCCTCAGTCATAGGCTCCCTACAGCCTAATAGCACGGCTGGGATTGTAGCGAGAAGAGAGCCCGGTGTGTTTCTAAGGCATCAGACATTGGGGGTTATTCCATGGATCTGATGGAGGGAGCTAAGGAGCGATCACTGCTGCTCTTCACTGTAAAATTGATCCGGGGTGGCCTTCCCCTTTCAACCCCTGTGGGTGGATATTGGGGGCTCTGGAAACTGGTGTAGGGGGCAGCAAGGCAAACACCACAGAGCGCATTTATTCCCGAATATTAAAAAGAGGGGGGGGGGGAAGGGGGAGGCAGGGCGAAGGCGGGGCGGGGAGGAGGGAGGGGAGAGAGCGTGGGAGGGATCAAGCAGAAATACGAAGGGGAAGGCGGCTGAAGCGACACCCCCCCTCAGAACACTGAACTACAAGCCCCAGGATGCACAGCGCCAGAGTGCCCCGTTCCCATAGCAACAAAGAAATTAAAACAGCTTCTCCCGCGAGGGCAGCGGAGAGAGCCAGGTAACGAGGGGACGAGAGCCCCGGTGGGGGGGGCAGGGGAGTAGGGGGCAGTGCGGGGAGGGAAGGGGGGTCTCTATCTGTGCAGGGGGGCAGGGGAGTAGGGGCAGTGCGGGGAGGGAAGGGGGGTCTCTATCTGTGCAGGGGGGGCAGGGGAGTAGGGGGCAGAGCGGGGAGGGAAGGGGGGTCTCTATCTGTGCAGGGGGGACAGGGGAGCAGGGGGGCAGTGCGGGGAGGGAAGGGGGGTCTCTATCTGTGCAGGGGGGGCGGGGGAGCAGGGGGGCAGTGCGGGGAGGGAAGGGGGGGTCTCTATCTGTGCAGGGGGGCAGGGGAGTAGGGGGCAGTGCAGGGAGGGAAGGGGGGTCTCTATCTGTGCAGGGGGGACAGGGGAGCAGGGGGGCAGTGCGGGGAGGGAAGGGGGGGTCTCTATCTGTGCAGGGGGGAGGTGCAGAGGAGCTCCAGGGGGCCCCTCAACCAGGTTGACCTTCCTGGCAGCATCTCCATGCCTTGCAGGGCTTGTGGTGTCCCACAGGTTCTAACTCCATCCCATTCCTGCCCTAAGCCCATTTGTCCTTCAGACTGAGGCGGCCTGGTGGTGGTGCCCTGGGCCTTGGACTGGCTGATTGGGGGAACCACTGAACCATATGGTAACACCGTCCTCACCCAGGCTGTGCTTTCCTGTTCTTTCTTTCGACTGTCTTCAAACCATAATTAATCTCTCCCCTCCCCCCACCCCCTATTTTTGCTGCTTTTGGATGCCTGGGGCCAAATGATGGTTGAAACGGAGTTTGTAAACCATGTTTGAATGTAGACCCTTGCCTAATACCTAGGCTAAAACATGATTTCTGATCCCTTATGGATCATTGCAGTGGCACAGAATGACTGCAACAAAGTACTGCCCCTGCCATTCTTCCCACCCCATCTGAATATCATGAATATCCCATGCATTAGGGTATCCCTTGTGGGGAGAGAGGAGAGGTCCCTGCACAGGGGTGAATTCCCCTGACAGGTTTCATATGATGTTAAGAGGAGGCAGGGTGAACTCCACACAGGAAGCAGTCCTTTGAAGAATCACAATATAAAAATGGCACTGCTGAAAGTGTAACTTAATCTGTTGTGCTAGCTCCTAGTAGCTCCAATAAGTAAAATGCAGTGAATAAGCAATTATACACTCTCCGATTTGCTGTCCCGATCTCACGTGAATAATAACTAGAAGTGTGTGAAATACTCAGAAACAAAAACCCTCAGGTATTTTCTATCTTGTTATGAATATGAAAACTGTCCTATTTTCTGAAAAACTCACCAAAATTCGTAGTTCATTTTGCTTGAAAACTTGAGTGGAGGGAGGAAAGGACACATTTTCAAATGCAATTGCGCCTCTTTGGATATATGGCAAAAGCACATGAAAATGTAGCTAACTCAAGTACTCAGAAATCTGGAAATGTCTTAGTTTGATATTATTTTCTGAATAAAATAGAGTTTATTATTTCTTTTTATCCTCACTATTTAATATGAACTCCCCGACTGGTACACTAAATTTTGTCCCTCTTCTGAGACTCCTGAGAACATATGCCTATATGGTGTTAAACTCTTAAATAACAAAGATTATGTATAATATTCTCTCTCTAGAATCTAAGGGTTTGTCTGCACAGCACAGTTAGCCTTGAGTTATAACTCGAGCGTTATCCCTAACTCAACTCCCATCCACACACAAAAATCTCTAGCTGGAAGTAGATGGTGTTTTAAGCTTGAGCTAGCTGGCCTGTCCGGGCATGTCTACACTACATCTGGGAGTGAGCCTTCTGGCTCGGATCCACAGACTCACGCTTGCGGGGCTTGTGCTAGCACTATAAAAATAGCTGTGTAGACATTGCTTTGACATTGTGGCTCAGTCTGGAGCATGAGCTCTCAAGCCCCTTGCCAGGCTTCAGAGGCCAAACACCAGGCGAGCTGCAGTGTCTACAAAGCTATTTTTAGAATGTTAATGTGAGCCCTGCTAGCATGAGTGTGTGGATCTGGACTGGGAAGCTCCCTTCCAGATACAGAATAGCCAGGCCCTGGGGAGTTGAAGCTCCAGTGCTTCTAACGCTCGAACTAGTAATGTAGTAAGGTTACAACAGGTCCAGTTACAACTCAGCAACAGCTTCTCCAGTCACTCTATGCTGCTAAACAAATCACTCTGTATCTCCAATGTTGAGTTGGACACAATGGTGAAATGAGGACAGACACATCGATGGATTTTAAGTAGCAGGCCACAACTTTTATTAAATTTTAAATACAGGGGAGGGTGCTATCTGCCCATCACACATACTCTTCTGTACCAGCAATTTAATTGTTTCCAGTGTGGGAGTTACAGGGCTCCTACCATATAACCCATAACTCAGGGTAAGCTCTTTCACTGATGGCCCCATCAAGTTCCCCTACCCCTTGAGGCTGATGGGTGGCATTTGTTTTGAAGTGTGGTCGCTCTTGAGCTAGGCTAGCTCCAGTGCATTAATCTGAGTACTAACTTGAACTAGAGTGGCCAGGTGCCTGGTTTTCGACCAGAAAGTCTTATTGAAAAGGGGACCTGACAACGTCCGGTCAGATCTACTGACTGGATACCCAAAGTCCGGTTACTGCGGGTGGGGGAGGTGGGGAGGCGCAGAGTCATCACCCTACACCAGCCACTATGTAGCCGGGGCTGCCTTCTATGGGCATTGCAGCTCTCAGCCCCGGCTCTGCAGGCAAGTACCTCCCAACCCGGGCAGAGGTGGGGGAGAGAGTGGGGAAGAGCAGCAAGTGACGCAGGGAAGGGGAAAGAGGAGCAAATGGGGGTGCTTCCTCGGTGTGATGGGGCAGGGAAGGAATGGGACCTCAGGGGAAGAAGCAGGGAAGGGATGAAGCCTGGGGGGGAAGGGGTTGGGCAGGGACGGGTCTTTGGGGGGAAGGTGTGGGGCAGGGATGAGGAAGGGGAGGTTCTAGCTCTCCTGCTGAAGTGTCCATTTTTTAAATATTACAAAGTTGGCAACCCTAACTTGAACTAATTGTTGCAGTGAAGATGAGCCCTAAATTATTGCCTTATTTCAGCCCACACAATTGTCTGTTTCTGTTAGACTTAAGGAGAAAATATACTTTTGAACAGGCAAATAAATACTATGTTTTTTTCATATTTATGTGTATAAACTGACAAACATTCCACTCCTGATAGGTCATGGAACCCATTTATGATGTCCTCTACTAGCAACACAATGATGGCCCTAGATGACTGTTTCCTCCGTATTATAGTGCCAGAAGATAGTAAGTCAGAAAGGTACACAAAAAAAAGAGGCAGTAATGAATCTCCTAGGACCAGTAAGAGCACCAGAAGCAGCAGTAGTAGCAGAATTAATGATTATAGTAGGTGCAGTAGAGAATGTGAAAGTTCTCATGTTAACTACTCTGATGATTTTCTCACTGACTATTCGGAATCAGCTGGCAATAGCAATTATTTAGAACTATCAGCAACCAAAGAGAAGAAACTACTGAAGAAAAATAAGAAAAATGGTCAGCCAAAAGGTAAAAAGAACATTGTTCTTGTTTCCCCACTAATGAATTAGATTTTTGACAATAGCTAAATAATATACATATGAAGATTGGTACTATCCCCAATTCTTGACAGTTTTTGTCTTAATATGTCACATAAAATAAAAGTTTTTAAGTTTTAGTTTTTGTTTTAGGTCTATTTCAGTCTCATTTGTCAGCCAAAATAATATTGAATTAGCCCTATTATACAAAATATATTCCTTCTGTGTAAACACTAACAATAAAGAAAATATCCCCATCAAACCCTCATTTTTACTTTCATGTCTGGAAATGGATTTCCTTAATTCCCACCATTCAAGTGCACAAAGTGACTATAAAACTTGGGTGCCCACTCCTACCCCTGTCCAAGACCCTTGCAGGGTCCCAAAAACTTGTCCAGCCCGAGCCTGAACGTCTACATTGCAATTTTATAGCCCCACAGGCCTAACCCTGCGAGCCTGATTCAGCTGACATGGATCAGCCATGGGTCTTTTATTGCAATGTAGACATACCCTTTGGGCCTTCTTCCATGCAGCCCCATACAACTGGAATTCCCAACTCCCATGACCTCATCCATCATGCCTCCACCCCCTTCTCCTTCAAGCCCTCCTTTTGAGATACTTCTTCCAAAAGGCCCATAAAACCTAGTCTTTTCCTGAAAGAATTGTTAATAAGACAGGCTAGAGAAAATAAGCAAAACTAGAAAACACTATAGTAAAAAATCATGGAATTAACAAGACACCAGCTAACTTCAGTGTGTAATCACTTGTTTGCGTAATCCCATCCCCAACCTTCATCTGTAACATGATCCAGTGTCTGGAAGTTAAAGCCAGACAAATTCAGACTGGAAATAAGGTGTATTTTTTAATAGTGAGGGGTAATTAATCACTGGAACAATTTACCAAGGATTGTAGTGGATTTTCCATCACTGGTAATTTTAAAATCAAGACTGGATATTTTTCTAAAAGCTTTGCTCTAGGAATTATTTAGGGGAAGTTCTGTGGCCTGTGTTACACAGGAGGTCAGACTAGAAGATCACAATGGTCCTTTCTGGCCTTGGAATCTATGAATCTGTCAGGTCTGGCCTTACCATGAGGTGAACTGCAGCGGCTGCCTCAGGTGCCCAATAGGACCCAGAGTTTCAGAATTTTGGCCCAAGTGAGGGGGCATGGGGGCGTCATTTGAGCTCGCCACCTCAGGTGCCAAAATATTGTGGGCCAGCCATGGAATCCTTGAATCTGTTATGTTTTCTACTTAAAGCCTGTTCTTGTAAATAGTTCATATCCAGAACTCCCACTGAGTTCAACAGGGGTGCTTAACAGGACCTGGCTCTTAGATTGTCAGCTGTTCAAGGCAGGGACCCTGAATGCATATTTATCTTTAAAATGGCTAGAAGATTTTGGGTGCTATATAAATTATAATACTAATTCTCTAGCAATACACTTCCTGGAATGCCTTAGAGTTACTATGAAATTGAATGTATGCATAAAAGCAAGGAAAACAGTCAGACTTACAGTCCCAACCCTTTAAATTTTCATTTATACTTCAGAAAGGGATATTGATGCTTAGTAGCGGTACCCTTAGAATTTCAGGCTGTTAAGAATATTTATCAAATACAGTATATAGAATGGAAAACTGTATAACTATTCTAAATGCCTGATAATTTAAACAACACTACATTTGTGTTTCTAAGCTATTTTTGATTTAGTTCAAATCAAAAGATGGTTTGAAAGTGATACAACTGATATAGAATTCCTAGATGCAGGTTTGTTAGGATATGTAGTATTACCATCACTTTGTTTTCTGAATTTTTACAGTAAATTATTGTTTTCTTCCTTCTTCATCATGAGTTGAATTTTCCTAATCTAGGGCCTTATCCAACTCCACTGAAGTCATTGGAAGTCTTTCCATAGGGAATTAGATCAGGCCCATACAACCTAATCCTCCGACAAAACACACATTGACTTCAATAAATTACTGAGAGACAAACTTTATTTTAGGTGGCGTTGGGGAGACTGTTCTGTAAGCACATCCTACCAGCCTCAGAGAAAGCCTAATTTGTCTCAGGGAAAGCTGTTGCTGGAATATTAGCACTAAGGCTATCTAGAGTGAAGATGGTTTCTGCGGGAAGATAGTGGTCAATAGAATGAGGAAGTGAGGGAACCTTTGGACCTCATATGGACCTGGCTTTAGTTGCGTTTAGTTAGTGGCCAAATGCTGCCAGGAAAAATCCATGCTATAGATGTATCAGCACAAAATATTTGAACAGTGAAATTTTAGTACAGATTTTGAACACTGTGCCATACATACTGCCTTTAAGTAGCTTAGGATAAGTAGTTATGAGTAAAAGTATGCACTGATTTTGCTTTCTGTACCATTAAATGATATGTAAGTCACTATTAGTTTGTTTTGGTCTGAATGCAGGAGGCAAGAAGTTGCCATCTAAGAAGATGAAATTCCAGAATACTTCATTTTTAAGTACTCAGAATAATATGATTTTCCAGAAAAAAGATGCTACGGCTCAACGTATATTATCTGCAAGACTTCACAAAATTAAAGAGCTGAAAAATGAACTGTCTGACCTCCAGCATAAACTCGAAGCATCAAACTTAGAAAACCAGCTTCTGAAACAGCTTCAGTATCGGCACTTGAAAGCAATAGGTAAATATGAAAATGCGGAGAATAACTTGCCTGATATTATAGCAAAACATTATAGTGAGGTAAGATCTCTAAGGGGACTCCTTAGGAAGTCTCAGGAACAGGAACGAAATACATCCAGGAAGCTTAGAGAAGTTGAAACAGAGCTGTTAAAGACTAAAGATGCCTTGCAAGTATTGCAGAAACTTTCAGAAGACACGAATCTTGCAGAGAGAGGGGAACTTACTCATAGATTATCAATCCTTACAGAAAGAATGGAAGCCAATGATAAGAGAATACAGGTAATATGGAAAATGTCCTTGTATTTTTAGAACTATGATAGGAAGCATTTTTGTAAAAGAATAATGCAAGATTATTAATCAATGCATATAAAATGAATATTTATAGTGCAAACTAACAACACAGAAATTCAGATCCATTTGTTTTAATCCAAAGCTTTCCAAAGTTTAGTGATATTATGAATGAATTACCCATAACTTTAATAAAATCTTGCAAAAATATATCAATGAATTAAACTTGGAAATAAAGATTAGTCAAACTGTTACCCTATTACCTTTAAAAATATGACATACTACAGGAGAGCTGTCTCCAAGTCTCCCATTCACTCCTTAGTACAGGTGTAGTCAAACATATTGCAGCTGTTTACTAGAGAATTAAGCATGAGTCAGAAGTCCTAGTCTTAGGTCTCCCACTGATTTGATACGTGGCACTGGGGAAAAGACTGAATTTATTTGAGCCTTAGGTTATTCTTCTGTTAAAAGGATGGACAGCATTAAAGGAGGGTGATGTGAGGCTTTATTAATGAATATATCTAAAGTACTTTGAAATTCTTGTATGAAACCTGCAGTATAAGTGCTAAAATTATTATTTATTTAAAGGGTTTTTTTGGCAGAGTTAATATTTAATTAATTTATATTGTGACCGTCACTGTGATATTTAAGGGTATTTGACCAAAACTAATAAAAAAACAACTGTTGCCAACATTTGAGTAGACAGCACCCTTTTTAGGATGCAATATTCTTCCAGAAGGAAATGGAGGGAGGTGAAGCATGAAGAAATAATAATATATAATGGAGATTCAGTAAAATGAGAATTGGGAGAGTAGCCATTGGGAAGAATAGAAGAACAATTGCCTCATAAATTCATAATGCTATTTCCCCCTTATTTCTGGGTGTGGCGATCCCCTAAAACTTACCTCAGAGCTAACATGATCCCCCATCTGCCCAACTTTGATGCCTCTCCCCCTCTGCGCTACAGCGACCTGTCTCTAGTGGACAGGGTTGTATATCGTTCTTTCTGAAGCTCACTTACACTGCTCTTATAGGATGCTGCTAGAGAGCTATGGAGGATGTTCCTTCCTTACCCTCAAGGTTTGGGCATACTGCCTTTGCAGTGTTCCCAGGGACTTAGGGGTTGAAACACCAAGCATCACAATGGCCAACTTTTAGGCGCCTAGAAAATCACAAAAAAAACACTAAAAAGAAAAGGAGTACTTGTGGTACCTTAGAGACTAACAAATTTATTTTGATCACAAAGCCTGAATTTGGTGCCTAGGCTCCTATATAATGAATGGGGACAGATAGGCAACTTAGAAAGCCAACACACTAGGCAGGGAGCCATCCTGGGAGCCATCTAAGCTACCCAAGGGAGATGCTGATGAGAGAGGTGTTTGCTGAGCCCCAGTCTCTCTCTGAGATAGGCACCTAAATCGGGGCTTCAGGGAGGTGCCTAGGTCTGTTTAGTGATCCGCAAATGGGAACCAGGCACATAATGTCAGGTGACCTAGGCCCTTCTTGAAGGAATGAGTTGTGCACCTGCCTCACACCACACAAAATGGCCACCAGAGGAGTAGGAAGTGGTGGTGGTGCCCACCATAAAACTTTACCTCTGTGCTTAGAACACTCACCTTGTGCTCTTAACTACTGAGCCGTGGTATATTTTTATATGGGGATCCCTCAATCTCTCCTTTGAAGCTGTTTCACTGTGGATTAAATAATGAACGAGTGAATAGACCTGGGGTCTCCCATATGGGTACCCTAACACACACACACACACTGGAGCAGTCATTGGATTAGAGAGAGAGAGAATGAGTGAGAATGACTTTATAGGTTGGTGGTTAGAGCACCCACATGGGAGACCCCCAAGTCCCATAACCCCTCCTCCATTCACTCCATTATTTATCCACAACGGAACAGCTTCAGCAGGAGAGATTGAGGGAGCCCCACATCAGAATATCCTGTAGTTCAGTGGTTGGAGAACCCTCCTGAGAAACAGGAGATTCCCCTGCTCAAGTCCTTTCTCACCCTCTGGCAGAGAGGGGGGAATTGAACCTGCATTTCCCACATCCCAGGGGAGTGTTCTAACCACTGGACTAAAAGTTATAAGGTGGGCACCACTCCTTCCTTTTCCAATGGATTTTGAATGGGACCCAGTCTGGAAGGGAACGCACCTACTGGATCAAGCCCCATATGCAATTTAGGCAGCCCAATGCCTATCTTCCCCCAGTTCATTAATCACTCTGGGCTTAGGTGGGAGGGAGGCATCTGGACTCCCAGAGTGGGGCAGTGGTGGGCATGTCCCAGAGTCTAAAACTTAGGCGCCTAGGGAACTTTTACAGTGGAAAGTTAAGCACCGAGTGAGTTTAGGTGCCTACAGGGTTAGGCAGCAGCCAAGCAGAAGCTTTGTGGATTGCAGTGCTGCCACACCTGGGGATTTAGGGGCCTAACTCTGGAGTTTAGGGGCCTAAAGTGCTTCGTGGATATCTTTACTTTTACTCCTTCCAATTTAGATGTAGATCATTCAAATTTGAATTCATAACAGTATCAAACACAAATATTTAAATCAAAAAGTAATGGCTTACAGAACTGTTAAAAATAATGTCCCTGAGAGCGTGTAATAAAGGCATAGGATGAGAGAAAATAAAGAGGATTCCTTGCCTTTAATGTCTCATACTTCTTTACTCTCATTGTCTTTATGGGGAAAGCCTCCATCTCCGATTTTTAATAAAATCTCGGAACAGTGAAGTCTTCCATTTACCCTCCAGAAATTCATTTCTTCTCTGTCAGAAGAATAACTGAACTCAGCTGCCATTCTGAAAGCTGTTTATTTGTAGAACCCCCACTGAGAGTCAGTAGAAAGTCTTGCTCATGGAGACTTTGCAGGATTGGGTGCTTAGCTTATAACTTTGATACTGACACAGTGCATTGCAATTACAGTTTATCCCCTGGGTTCTAAATGATACAGGACCTGATTCTCATTTATACTGCCAGAGTGGTGTAAAGGGACCTTAATGTAAATGAGAATCAGGTCCAGATGATCTCCCAAAAAAAGACTGTACTGGATTAACACATTAGGAATTTAGTATATTGACTTATTTTTAATTTTTGAATATCTAAAAATTTTGTTTGGTAACCAGCTTTTTGTTAATTTTAGATGTAAATGGAGACCCTGCATTTTTGTTTTATTACAAACTTCTAATTTCAGATTTTATTTACAGAAAAATATGATTATTAGAAGTTTCATTTTTCATTATATTACTCTGCTTATTTTTTAAACCTGATGTGAATTGAAATTCTCCAGCAGTTATGGTGAGTATACTTACATGGTTAAATATGTAATGTTTCTAGGGCCTAGAAAAACAGCTGACGTTGAACAGTAGCATCTTTAGTCGTCAATTGGCGGCTGAGAATAGAAAGACTATAGCAGCTTGGACAATCACAAAGAACTTACAAATGGAAATTAAGTCTCTTCAACAAAAAATTAAGGTACTCAAGGTTTAAAATAGGGTTCTTTTTATAAAAGCGCCACATGTCTTATGCTATATGTTTCTGTTACCTTCATTATATTCTTAAATAAGATAACTAAGGAATATGTAATGCAAAATGCATACACTGCAAAAATATCAAAAAGTAGAATAAATTAAATTATCATTACATCTATTTGTCAGAATCTGAAGTAGATCAATAACTGGTAGAAATGCAATTAACAATATCTGTCTGTTACCATTTGATGAGTCTGGATCAGCATGTTATGTTATAACTGTAGCAGGGTTCCACAGGGGTCGGTCCTGGGTCTAGTCCTAGTCAACATTTTCATTAATGACTTGTATAATGGAGTGGATAATATGCTTATAAAATTTGCAGGCTGTGACAGGTTGCCCCCCTTAGGATGCCACCTGATGTGCTGAGATACCACTGAGCCCGCCTGTTCTGCCACTTGGGCACCCTTTTTATCTGTCTTGCGGAGCCAGGCTATTAAGCCTCCTCCAGCACACACACAGGCAGGGCCATACCCAACTGCAGAACGACACAGACGCTGAGATCAGCTCTGGGAAGACTCATCTTAAGGGACTTGCCCCAGCACTCAGGTGTCCACCTCTCTTGGAGAGCAGACCCAAAGGTATATTATGAAATCCGCCTCCTCCCTCAGTGTGGAGGAACGTATGCACAACCTCTTATTCCCCCACCCCCAATTATGAATTGCACAAACAGGGTTATATTATAAACAAGAAATAAGTTTTTTTAACTACAAAAGGTGAATTTTAAGTGGTTAAAGAGATAGCAAACAGAACAAAGCAGATTACTAAGCAAATAAACAAAACACGTAAGCTAAGCTTGTTTCACTAAAGAAATTAGTTACAAATAGTAATTTCTCACCCTAGATATTGTTGCAGGCAGATTACAGAAAGTCTTGAAAGGCAGCTGCACTGGTCTCCAGCTTGAGACCTCAGATATTATTACTCACAAGCTAGACACTCTTCCAGCTTGGGATCAACCCTTCTCCCCCCAGTTCAGTTCTTGGTTCAAAGTGTTTTTCAGTATCTCTTTGGGTGGGGAAGCAGAGGAGAACCACAATGAGGTCACTCCCCTGCCTTATATAACTCTTGTGTAAGGCGGGAACCCTTTGTCTTCCAGTGGAAAAACACTGGCATTCCAAAAGGGAAGGTGGGGTATCCAGAACCAGGTTACTTGGACCCATGTCTCTGCATGGCTGTGGCAGCCATTGCTCGTAGGCTGTTTCAAACGTCCACAGGAAGACTAAGCTATTTTACAGACCATTGTCTTTGCTAATGGGTCATTAGCACTGTCTGGCTTTCTCATTGTTGTACCTGAAGGGCTAGTTGTGGGTGCACCCAAAGTATATCATTTGAAATACAGATACATAGTCAATATTCTAACTTCAGATACAGAAATGATACAGGCATACAAATTAGATAATCACATTCAGTAAATCATAACCTTTCCAGTGATACCTTACAAGATCCATCTTGCATAAAGTACAACTCAGTGATGTCATACCCATATCATAAGCATATTTTCATAAAGAATATGGAGTGTAATGTCACAGACAGCAAGCTGGGAGGGGTTGCAAGCACTTTGGAGGACAGGATTAGAATTCAAAACAATCTTGACAAATTGGAGAATTGGTCTGAATTCAGCAAAATGAAATTCAATAAAAACAAATCCAAAGTATTGCACTTAGGAAAGAAAAATCAAATGCACAACTACAAAATGGGGAGTAACTAGTTAGGCAGTTGTATTGCAGAAAAGGATCTGGATGTTATAGTGGATCACAAACTGAATATGAGCCAACAATGTTGTGAAAAAGTCTAATATCATTCTGGGTTGTATTAATGAGAATTTCATATGTAAGACATGGGAAATAAGTAATAGGATGAAATTTAATAGTGAGAAGTGTAAGGTTATGCATTTAGGGATTAATAACAAGAATTTTAGTTATAAGTTGGGGACGCATCAATTAGAAGTAACGGAAGAGGAGAAGGACCTTGGAGTATTGGTTGATCATAGGATGACTATGAGCTGCCAATGTGATATGGCTGTGAAAAAAGCTAATGTGGTTTTGGGATGCATCAGGAGAGGCATTTCCAGTAGGGATAAGGAGGTTTTTGTACCATTATACAAGGCACTGGTGAGACCTCACCTAGAATACCGTGTGCAGTTCTGGTCTCCCATGTTTAAAAAGGATGAATTCAAACTGGAGCAGGTACGGAGAAGGGCTACTAGGATGATCCGAGGAATGGAAAACTTGTCTTATGAAAGGAGACTTAAGGAACTTGGCTTGTTTAGCCTAACTAAAAGAAGGTTGAGGGGAGATATGATTGCTCTCTGTAAATATATCAGAGGGATAAATACAGGAGAGGGAGAGGAATTATTTAAGCTTAGCACCAATGTGGACACAAGAACAAATGGGTATAAACTGGCCACCAGGAAGTTTAGACTTGAAATTAGACAAAGGTTTCTAACCATCAGAAGAGTGAAGTTTTGGAATAGCCTTCCAAGGGAAGCAGTGGGGGCAAAAGATCTATCTGGTTTTAAGATTCTACTCGATAAGTTTATGGAGGAGATGGTATGATGGGATAATGTGATTTTGGTAATTAATTGATCTTTAAATATTCAGGCTAAATAGGCCAGATCCCCTGAGATGGGATATTAGATGGATGGGATCTGAGTTACCCAGGAAAGAATTTTCTGTAGTATCTGGCTGGTGAATCTTGCCCATATGCTCAGGGTTTAGCTGATCGCCATATTTGGGCTCGGGAAGGAATTTTCCTCCAGGGCAGATTGGAAGAGGCCCTGGAGGTTTTTCGCCTTCCTCTGTAGCATGGGGCACGGGTCACTTGAGGGAGGATTTTCTGCTCCTTGAAGTCTTTAAACCACAATTTGAGGACTTCAATAGCTCAGACATAGGTGAGGTTTCTCATAGGAGTGGGTGCGTGAGATTCTGTGGCCTGCGTTGTGCAGGAGGTCAGACTAGATGATCAGAATGGTCCCTTCTGACCTTAGTATCTATGAATCTATGAATTGTCCTGTTCTACTTGGTACTGGTGAAGCCTCAGCTGAAGTACTGTATCCAGTTTGGGGTGCCACACTTCAAGAAAGATGTGGACAATTGGAGAGAGTCTAGAGGAGAGCAACAAAAATAATAAAAGTTTTAAAAAGCCTGGCCTGTGAAGAAAAGTTTAAAAAAGTGGGTATGTTTAGTCCCGAGAAAAGAAGACTGAGGGGGCTCCTGATAATAGCCTTCAAATATGTTAATGGCTGTTATAACGAGGACTTGGATCAGTTGTTCTCCGTGTCCACTGAAGATAGGACAGGAAGTAATTAACTTAATATGTACTGAAGAAGATTAAGATAGATATTAGGAAAACCTTTCTAACTATAAGGATAGTTAAGTTCTGGAATAGGCTTCTAAGGAAGGTTGTGGAATGCTTGTCATTGGAGGTTTTTAAAAACAGGTTAGACCGGGGGTCGGCAACCTTCGGCACGCGGCCCATCAGGTAGTCCGCTGGCAACCACAAGACATTTTGTTTACATTGACTGTCCACAGGCACGGGTCCATGTAGCTCCCAGTGGCCGCAGTTTGCCATTCTCAGCCAACGGGATCCGAGGGAAGCGAAAGCCAGTATGTCCCTGCGGCCTGCCGCTTCCCGCAGCTCCCATTGGCCGGGAACAGCAAACTGCAACCACTGGGAGCTGTGGGGGGCCGTGCCTGCCGATGGTCAACGTAAACAAAATGTCTCATGGCCCGCCAGCTGATTACCCTGATGGGCTGCGTGCTGAAGGTTGCCACCCCCTGGGTTAGACAAACACCTGTCAGGGATGGTCTAAGTATACTTGGTCCTGCCTCAGTATGAGGGGCTGAACTAGACGACCTTTCAAAATCCCTTCCAGCCTTATATTTTTATGATTCTATGAGCTTTTTGTTAGATCTCTTTATAGGAATACTGCCGGATGAAAATTGTCCCAGAGTTTAGAGTTTGTAAAATTAAGCTTTGACCAAAAGGCCACTAAAAAGGCCACATGATTTGATTTAAATTCTAACTGAAACAGTTTTGGTTTTGACAAATTAAACATTCCCCTGCAGAGTTTGCAACTCAAACATCATAGCATCATCTCAGTACATGAAACCTGAAAGTGACACTGAATAGAAACAAAAATGAAAAACTCGTTAGTGTATTATGAGAATAATGCAAAGGGTAAACAAATTGCATAAATAGTGAAAAGTATAATTAAAATCCTTTCAGTTTTACTAAAGGTGTTATTTATAACATAGCTATAACATATGTTTATATTTAACTATGTGGTAACAGATTATCCACTCCTGTGGAAACCACACCCTTAGGAGGGATCTTGTCTCTGAAGTAACCATTGTGGGATTCCTCCCCCGCATCATTCTGTTAGAAGTGGAATAGGCTGTACAGTGTGCCTCAGTGTTGACATATCCCTGGGAAGAAATGCCGACTTTGGGATTTCCCGGGGGTGCTGGACCCGCTCTCTGCCCCAGGACCTGCCCCACTCGACCCAAGACCCCACTCCTGCCCTGCCTCTTCGCGCCTCCACCCCACCCCGCTTCTTCCCATTCCCGTTCTGCCCCCTCCCCCTGCCTCTTCCTGCCCCCACTACTCCCCCTCATCCACAGCACCTCCTGAATGTCACTGGACAGCTGATCGTCGAAGGTGGGAGACACTGGGAGGGAGGGGGAGAAGCTGATTGGCAAGACCGCTGGCGGGTGGGAGGCACTGTGGGAGAGGGAGAGGAGCTGATCCGTGGGGCTGCCGGTGGGTGCTGAGCACCCACTATATTTTTTTGGTGAGGCTCCAGCCCCGGAGCACTCACGGAGTCAGCACCTTTGTCCCTGGGGACCTATGAGAGGCCAGGACCATCTGCACAGAAGCACCATGCATCCATACAGCTCTGCACCAACAACCCTCCTCCTCTCTTGTTCTTTGGCAATATGACTGCTAGCTGCAGCAGCCCCCAAGGAATACTGGGGAAGGACTTAGCAGAACAGGAGTTACAATGTTTGTCCTATCCCCAGGTGAATCACAGGCCCATGGAGCACCCATGGACCCACAGAATTGATCACCTTCCTCACAGGTCTGTCCCCTCCATGTGCAGATCTGGAGAGGAAGGACAATTGCAGGACCATGAGCTTTAAACCTCACAGTGTCACTTTAATGAAAAGCTATTTTGAAATGCAGATTGTTTGCACTAAGTTTCTATTTCTATTGTAACACTTATCTGAAATACTTCCAATTAATTGTTAATCGAAGAAGGCCTCTAAAATTGTGGGTACAGTTTTCTGTGCCTCTATTTTTGATGCCCAATTTTCTGTATTTAAGTTTTTAGGTGAATAAAACTTGGATCTTTAGAACAAACAGCAATTGGGCATGCCAATCAATCTGATTTCTGTGCTAAAATACCGTTTACTCTCATGTACTCTGTACAGCCAGTAATATAGAGATTGAAAAGTACACCTGCATTTTATATGCATTTTACTGTTTGTCAAACGGTCCAGTAAGAATGGATGCAAAGTAAGAATGAAGTTGAAGTTTGTCTTATATATTTAAGGAACATTAAGATATGTTTCAATTTGAAAAATGTTTTTTTCAATCAGATAGCTGTCATGCTTCTCATCCTTACTGCTCTACTGAATAATAGTTTATAAAATATGGACAAAGAAGGCATGTCATAAATAAAACAAACTGTGAAAACAAAATTTTTGCTCAATACTTCTGAACAGATTACTTGTAGACTGTGCAGTATAAGCCAATTTTAGCTTTAAATACAGAATACTTAATCTAAACAAGGACAGTGAAAAAGAAGAAGAATGAAAGATTAACGTTTATTAGAGAGGACTCTGTTACGATATTGACGTGAACTGTGACCGTATAGATCATTGTTGCAACCAAGGTCCTGTGGTTGCACCAGGTCTTGTACAGAGGAGGTCAAGTGGGGTGTCTATGGAAAGGTTGTAGTTTGCTGGTTATGATTATGCTGTCTGTATATGTGTATCGTTTTTGTATTTGAAGTTATAAATATTGGCTATGTACTTGTATCTCTGTGTGTTTGATTCTAAGTAGCCTCAGTGAAGCATTTGGTCAGCTTCTTGAGAAAGGACTATTCTCAGTAAGTACCCAGTCAAGAAACACTTAACTGACAATGGACTTTGGGAGATGCCAGTCCACATCTGAGCTTTCCTGGGAACGTTCAAACTAATATGTAAACAATGGCATTGGCCTTCAAAAAGCTGAATCATTCATCGACATGGTGGGTTCAAACTGCATCTTGTTGCTGTGACTTTGCATAGAAGAACAAAGGGGTTTCCACCCACAAGAGGGTGAATATAAAAGGCCCTGGAAGCCTCTCCATTTGGTCTTCAGCTGGCCCAAGAGATGGCCTCTCCACTCCCAAGAGATGCCTGAAAGAAACTGGAACAAAGGACAGTAACTACGGGGGGGGGGGGGGGCAGGGGGGTGGTGAGTGATTGCTGGACCCAGACTAGGAAGGAGTCCAGTCTGTGAAAGAAGCTTATTGGAACATCTCTGGGAGTGAGATTTCATCTGTAATCAGTTTCTTCATGTATTAGGCTTAGACTTGCATGTTTTGTTTTATTTTGCTTGCAACTTACTTTGTTCTGTCTGTTATTACTTGGAACCACTTAAATTCTACTTTTTATACTTAATAAAATAACTTTTTGCTTATTAATTAACCCAGAGTAAGTAATTAATATCTGGGGGAGCAAACAGCTGTGCATATCTCTCTATCAGTGTTATAGAGGGAGGACAATTTATGAGTTTACCCTGTATAAGCTTTATACAGAGTAAAACAGATTCATTTGGGGTTTGAATCCCATTGGGAGCTGGATGTCTGGGTGCTAGAGACAAGTACTCCTTTTCTTTTTGAAGAAAATGAGATTGCAAGTTCCCATTTATGGACATCACAGGCTCACTCCCATTGGCAAATTCTCCATGGTTGATAGTTTCTCTCCAAGAAAGGCTTTGGACTGGAATGTGAGGATTTTCACATTTGAGTTAGGATCGAAGTATATTGGTAGAGTAATGTGTTAAACCTTTTACAAAGTGTCTGCCTGCAGAGTGTTTGTCTCAGGCCACAGCTACTTGTTCTCTATTTTCATGAACATTATTACATTCATTAACACTATTTTAAGATGAGACACTGGAGTTGGTAAAAAGTAATCATTAAGTTTGATAGTGTGGATTTTTTTTTTAGGAAAAGGAACGAGAAGTTGGTATAAAAAATATCTATGCAAATCGGATGCTTAAAGGTCTACAGGACAAGGTTGATCCAGTACCTCGCAAAAAAGGTACTGTATATCTGTAATATTTTTTATTTTTATATATTTTAGTGTTGAACTTGCATTGCTTTATAACTAGGACATAATGGGATAAATTTTCTAAAACAGGGACCTAAATTACACCTGTAGATATGCAAAATGGGTTCTTGCGCATGCAGTTACCCCTTTGGACACACAATTACTTTTTTTTGCTCATATGGATGCAACTAAGTAGCCCATTTATGAATATTTAACTTAGTTTATGTAAATGAACTTTGGGCCAATTTTTACCTTTATTTAGTGATATTTACATAGACTGTACAATATATGATACTGCGTCTGTTAATACTTACAAAAGTTTTGGAAAATAAAATGTAATAATGATGAGACGTAAGCATTGTTTCTGCCTTAAGTACATAATCTCTGCATCATTACATCATTAGCATTCAAACAGTACTTCATATTACGGCACGACAGATTTTGTATAGTATGTTTGAACATAGCTGTGCCCTCTAACACCACTGTAGTTAAGGCTATGTCAGGGTTTTATTTGTAAAATCTGTTAAGTTTTAAATTTATAATTTGTCTGCAAAAATTACTTTGGCCTGAAATTTAGCATTTGATTAGACTAGTAGCAAATTTGCTTTAGCTATTTCTTAAAAATCAGATAGGCAATTTAAAAATGATATAAACACTATTTCTGATGGTGTGTGTGTGTCACCAAGATAACTCAAAGACTAAGATAAAATACCAGCATTTCTGCCCCAATCTTTACAAGTTAGTGGTTTTAGAAAATCAGATCTCTCGGATTCAGCTTGCCCCCTAAATCTAATTGGGTCTCTGCTGAGTCAGCCAATCTGAATCAGACAGAGCCAACAACATCCAGAGAATTTTGGTGAGAAGTCCTCTCTGTGATGTCACAGGCCTTTGGTGCCTTTGTTTCAGGTAGCTTTTTACAGCAATTGCACTTCAGCAGAAATTGTTTCTATGAAGAAAAATTTCAGTTGGAAGCTTTCACTCTTATATTTGATCCATAAGATGAGTAAAGGTTTGGACAAGGTTTGCAAGAGGTGTCTTTCAAATTTCTTCAGTAAATACTGCCAAATATCCTGCTAAGAGGACAGGAGTTAGACATTTCTAGGCTGCTGGATTGGATCCAATCCGAGGCTTCCCTCTCCTCAGTTCTAATAAGGTAAGACTCTGTACCTCACACTTCACTTCATCAAGCTCAAGCCTCGCTTATTTCTACTCTCAATTTATAGAGATGTTTCACATGGCTATGGAAGAAATCTATTATACCCTTATCAGCCTGTCAAGATATCTGATCACTGAATTATATCTCTTGTCACCTCTGCCAGTCATCATGTGCAATAAACAAGGATGGTTATTGTTGTTCTCTGCTGTTTTGTGTGACACTTTCCACCCCGATCTAATTGTCATATCCAACAGTATCTTTTGTATATATGTTAAATGTTCAATATCTTATGAATGCATACATGAGTTATTATGTGTTTATGTTGTTTGTCTGATAGCCTTTGTTATGTGATGCTTCCACTCCATGAGTTAGAATGTTTTTGGAGAACAGAAAGTACTGGATTGTTGCTGTTGTTTCTAAAATATAGTATGGGTATTATAAGATATGCATGTACTGTATGAACTCACTGCAAATATACAGATGTTGTTTTAATTTTTTTTCAATATTCATTTAATGAATAGTTTCTTGAATGATTCTATCATTTCCCTCCAACCAACATTTCAAATAGGGAGGAACCCTTTTCTAGGAGGGCTAGTTTCCAGTCACAGAGAAGGAAACATTTCTTGGCATTTACTTACAGTACCATGTAAATAATAATAATAATTAATAATAAAAACTGGACCCAAACAGCAACTGGATGAACAAATTTAAAATAAATTAAGGACATTCAAGTGGCAACGTCAAAGACTATTTTCCTAACCCTTAAGCCCTGGAGATTCTGTTATACATTAAACTCAAAAAGAAAAGGAGTACTTGTGGCACCTTAGAGACTAACAAATTTATTTGAGCATAAGCTTTCGTGAGCTACAACTCACTTCATCGGATGCATTCAGTGAAGTATTCCACTGAATGCATCCGATGAAGTGAGCTGTAGCTCACGAAAGCTTATGCTCAAATAAATTTGTTAGTCTCTAAGGTGCCACAAGTACTCCTTTTCTTTTTGCGAATACAGACTAACACGGCTGCTACTCTGAAACCTGTCATTAATCTCAAAGGTGCATAACTTCCCATGGGCCTTTCACAGCTGAAGCTTCTAAGGGTATGCCTACACTACAGTCAACACAGTGCCACTGTGGAAGGGGTTTCTCGTCAATGTAGGTAATCCACCTCTCAGGCTTGTCTACACTTACTGGGGGATCGACGCACAATGATTGATGCATCGGCGGTCAGTTTAGCGGGTCTATAAGACCTGCTAAATCGATTGCAAATGGCTCTCCTGTCAACTCCTGTAGTCCACCGGATCGAGAAGAGTAAGGGGAGTCAATGGGAGAGCGTCTCCCGTTGACATTGCGTAGTGTGGACCTGTGGTAAATAGATCTAAGCTATGTCGACTTGAGTTACGCTATTCATGTAACTCAAATTGCGTAGTTTAGATTGACTTTTCCCTGTAGTGTAGACAAGGCCTTGGCAGTAGCTAGGTCGATGGAAGAATCCTTTAATCGAATTAGCTGTGTCTACACCAAGGATTAGGTTGATCTAACTATGGGGTTCAGGGCATGAAATTCTTCATAGGCCTGATCATAGCAGTTAGATTGACCTAGTTTTTATGTGTAGACCAGGCCTTAGACTTGTATTTTGAGGGTGAGAGATCCCAGACTAGGACTTGCTTCTAAACAGTATTTACAAGAGTGATGGTCACAGTGACAGGTTGTCTGAGAGAAGAAGAGCATAAGAACATAAGAACGGCCATACTGGGTCAGACCAAAGGTCTGTCAAACCCAGTATCCTGTCCTCTGACAGTGACCAATGGCAGGTGCCCCAAAGGGAATGAACAGACAGGTTATCATCAAGTGATCCATGCCCTGTCACCCAATCCCAGCTTCTGGCAAACAGAGGCTAGGGACACCATTCCTGCCCATCCTGGCTAGCCATTGATGAACCTATCCTCCATGAATCTATGTAGCTCCCTTTTGAACCCTGTTATAGTATTGGCCTTCACAACACCCTCTGGCAGGGAGTTCCAGAGGCTGACAGTGTGTTGCATGAAAAAATACTTTCTTGTTTCAGAGTAGCAGCCGTGTTAGTCTGAATTCACAAAAAAGAAAAGGAGTACTTGTGGCACCTTAGAGACTAACAAATTTATTTGAGCATAAGCTTTCGTGAGCTACGAAAGCTTATGCTCAAATAAATTTGTTAGTCTCTAAGGTGCCACAAGTACTCCTTTTCTTTTTTGCAGATACTTTCTTGTGTTTGTTTTAAATCTGCTACCTATTAATTTCATTTGGTGGCCTCTTGTTCTTGTATTATGAAAAGGAGTGAATAACACTTCCTTATTTACTTTCTCTATACCACTTATGATTTTATAGACCTCTTTTATAGAAGGAGGGGGCTCTGTTTTTCTTTGGTTAGCTTCATAGATTCCAAGGCCAGAAGGGTTCATTGTGATCATCTAGTCTGACCTCCTGTATAACACAGGGCATAGAACTTCCCCAAAATAATTCCTAGAGCAGAGATTTTAGAAAAACCTCCACTTTTGATTTAAAAATTGACAGTGATAGCGAATCCACCACAATCCTTAGTAAATTGTTCCAGTGATTAATTACTTTCACTGTTAAAAATGTATGCCTTATTTCCAGTCTGAATTTGTCTAGCTTCATTGAATTGTGTTATACCTTTCTATGCAAGATTGAAGAACCCATTACTAAATATATATTCCTATAGACTGTTATCAAGTCATCTCTTAACCTTCTCTTTGGCTATGTCTACACTGTAGACCTTACAGCGGCATAGATGAACCGCTGCAGTGGTGCAGCTGTAAGATGTCCTGCGTAGCTGCTCTATGATGGTGGGAGAGAACTCTCCTGCTGGCATCATTAAACCATCCCCAATGAGCAGCAGTAGCTATCTCAGCAGGAGACCATCTCCCGCCAACAAATCCCTGTCCACACTGGCACTTTTGTCAGTGAAACTTTTGTTGGTCAGAAGTGCTAGTGTAGACAAAGCCTATGTTAAGCTAAATAGATTGAGTAGTTTGAGTCTCTCACTATAAGGCATGTTTTCTAATCCTTTAGCTGTATTAAGATGCATATTGGTTGCTTGCACCTAGTTTACCAAGTTTAGTTAGCATAAGCAAAGTTCAAACAGACAATCAGAGAGATTGCAATAATTGTATTGTTAGAGATCCTCCTTCCTAGTTGTGTCAGTCAACAGATAAGAGTACACTAGAATCCACAGTCTTTTCTTCATATGAAAGTTCAGACAGGTACATGAGATATATCCCTGTGGATAAAATTACTTCCGAAAAGCAATTTTTCCCCTTTGCAATAATACAAGATTCACCACATGATAAATATTTATCAACAAGCTCCAGTAGATACCTCCACACACTGCTACAGATGTCCTCCCCTCAGTTACGAAGTACACGTACTGATCACTGTGCTATACTCCTATATAATCCATATATTCCTCATGGACAAAATATAAACATTCCCTGGAAATTACATTTCATATAAGTTTGCAGGGGCTGTTGCAATCCTCCATGGTTATAGTTTTTGAGGAGAAAAACTTTTTTTTTTAAATGGAAAAAACAAATTAATGGATTTCTCAGCCCATTATCCCTTGCACATGAACATGAGACATAGATATTAGTCTGGGTTAGGGGAAGGAATTTTTGTGCAGAAGCCCTTTGTTAAAATATTGGCAACATGTTGCTATCCCTAAATTGGAAAACTAAACTGGCACTTCTTTGGTGAGGGGGAAGAACTTAAACTTCATTTGCTAGACACAATCATAAGGAAACTTTTGCTTCTGTGAATGTTGCAGAGTTCTTAGAAATTGAGTGGCAATATGCAGATTTACTGTTGTCTTCTGTCTATTCCTTTCCTAATGTACTGCCTCTACTGAATGTCTGAATCCCAGTAAGAAAAGTGTTAGCTGGCAATTCATGTTGTGGGATTTAAAGACATGTCGCTGCCTGATACTGGCCCTGTAAAAAGGAGCAGGGCTAGTGCACCTTTGCCTTATCAGTACAGTCCAATCTGGCTAATTAATTGAACTTAAAAGTGGGTACCTGAGCCTTAGGGGAAGAGAGACCCAGTGAGTTAAGAGGGAAGAGCTGACAGAGCCAGGAGATTATGCTTCCTGGGAGAAGGCCGAAGGCAGGAGAGCAGCAAGAGGGATTTGCTGGCTGGTGTCCCCAAGCCAGAGGGCCAGGGCTGAAGGCCAAAAAGCAGCAGAGGGAGTTGCCTGCTGGCTCTAATCTGGAGAGCTGGAGCCAAGGGCCAGAGACAGCTGAATTCAGGGAGCAGCAAGGACAGAGGTGGATTAAGATTTATTGGGGCCCTGGTCACAAAGAACATTTGGGCCCCTCAAACCCTGGGAGCCCAGGGGTGCCAGAACTGGGCCATGTCCTCCCTCTTTTTAACATGTGCGTAGTAGCCTTGGGCAGGCATTAAGTTGTGGCAGCATAGGTGTATTGGGGTGGGGGGGGAGAGTTTGCTCCTCCAACTCCAAGCCTCGGGCTAGAGGCAACAGGAGGAGCAGTGCCGCATGTGGCTGCTGCCTCAGGCACAAAGCCCAGGCAGCAGTGCAGGGTCAGCCTCGCAGCAGGAGGGACCCAGTGGGGAGTGGGGGGCAGACTGGGACCTGGAGTCAAGTGCAGGCACTGAGCAAGCCTGGGTGGAGTGTGGTGGCCATTGAGGCCGAGCCAGTAGCAGTGGGAGCTGCACTGGAGAAGCCCTCCCTGCCCAGCTCCTTGCTGCCTGTGATGTTTCTGGGGCTCCCTGCCTCTTCCCAACTGGGCCAGGGCCTCCTCTCCCTGCAGAGCACATCTGCAGGCCCGGGAACAGGGCAGGAGGCCGATCTGGAGTCCCCACCCATGAGTCCCACTGGCAGCGGTGTGTCCTGGGGGGCAGGGACATGGGATAGGGGCTGTTCTCAGGCACCCTGGCCCCCATCCAGGGCAGGTGGAGGGTCTGGGGCTCCCCACAGCTGCTCGGGCTCCCTGGGCATTGCTGGCTCTGGCTTCTGTTCTGGCCGGGGAGCAGGGCCATGGGGGGAAAGGGGGAAGAGGAGGAGCAGGAGGTGGGGCCACAGTTCCAGTGCTGGTGGCCCCCACACTTCTACCCAAGTTTTGGTGCTCCTGCAGGGGCCCCTAAATTGGCCAGGCCCCCTGGGCATGGGACCCATTTGCCTGTGTATTAATTACTACTGAGCAGGGAGCTTACTTGCTGACATCTCAAGGGCCAGAGAACAGGACCCAGAGGGACTATGAGAGAGCCTGGGGGAGTGAGGAATGCTCTCCTGGGAAAGATGATCTCCTAGCAGAGAAGCCCAGGGGGTTCATGCTGGGAAGAGAGGTGTTGCACTCCAATTGGATGAGCTGGGGTTGCTGCTGTCCTTGCAGAGGGACAGAAGAAGAGGGCCAACAAGGAGCCTAGGTGTGGTGGAAGACACCAGAATATGGTATGGATGGGCTCCCAGCAGAGATGATGGGAGGGTGCTTGCTGGGAAAGCAGGATTTTTAGGAGCTATATCCACAGGGTGTGGAAATGGACTGTGTTTGGGACTCTTGTTGAGGACTAATTGAGCTATGTTTTGGTAATAAACCTTGTGGATGGACTAGAGGGTAAGCTTGCATGGAGTTACTGGGGACTCAAGGAACTGAGGCAGGTGTACTTGTCATGCTGTGGGGGGAAGTGGGTGCTCCAGGTAGGGCTGCCCTGTCATAAAACACATATCTCCATTTCCCACCCAGACTTGGGTGACTTTTTTTTAGTTATGACGTGTTGGCTTCAAATTTTAGTTACACGGCAATAATAAAGTTTTACTTTAAGTCTTATTCTTCTTTTGTTGTTGCATTTTTGTTCTATAACGTTACTCTTATTTAAGTTCTATTTCTGCTTGCATGAGATGAGAAAGCTCTCAGGTGGGGAGTAGTCTGTGATTTTATATATGGGGGAAGAGTTCTGACAAAGGTCTGAGGACTGGTATCTCTGCCAAATGGGTTTGGTTCTGAGCCTACCAGTTAGGACTGATTTAGAACCCAGAACTGGAAATACCACCAAGTAACTTGTCTTCTGCCCACATCCTGAGTTGGTTTTCCCATGATCACCTTGATCAATCGGTCCATCAGCCCTTACAGAGAGAGCGCTGATCACAACATGTCATTGGTGTTGCTCTAGCCAGTCCTTCAGCCACTCATGGGCCAGGCTCTCAGTGGCACTTCGCCATGATATATTAAGAAAAAAGATATGCTCCCCCTCAAAATGGCCATTTTCTATTTTTTTCATTTGTGAAAAAAGTCTAATTATATATTTCTTTCCTCGTGGATCAAGAATGAAACATATGTGGGGTACCTCTTCCATGTCCTCTATTCCGCATTATGACAAACTCTACGAAGAACAGACAGTAGGCTTCAGATGAGGTCTCTGTATGTGCAAATGCATATATAGTGCAGCATTTTCATCCTTAATCCCAGGAAACTAAGTAAATTGACATTTCTTCATTAGAACCTCTTCAACAGTTTTTTCACTTGTGAGAGAACAGATTGGGCCTCACAGGTATTGTGTGTCTGAGTTAACGACTTGAGATTGTTGAAATAACAGGGTCAATTGCAATTATTTAATCTAAGATTATCAATCAGAGATTAGTACAGCACTATACAGAATACAGAAATAAATAAGATACATTACTACCCTTTGTTGTCAGACTAAGAGCTGTATATGTGTCTGTCCTGCATCTGGAAGGGACGTGCAGTTTTCATTCTCCCAACCTAAGTTTTCATATCACTATAATTATATAGGGTTTCAGACAAAGGAAACCTAGTTGCCAAGAATATTCTCCCAGAAACATATATTGTGATGTCATTTCTACAGAGTCTCAGTTTACTTGACTCATAGGAGAAGGCATGATTATTTACAGTTGAGAGGACTAACAGTTCTTCAAGTTAATATCTCTCAATGAGTCTTTCTTAACCCACAATCATTCTTCCATATTGATTTCCCCAAAAGGAAACATCTGACTGCCATAACAATAATTTCTTATTAGTTTTCCTAGGTAAGATATACTTATGCCAGTATTTTATATGTATGTTAAGGAGATGGTTTTCCAATAACATGAAGGTGCCCTAGAGTTATTACATACAGCATAATGAATGAATTTCTGAATAGGATTATTTACTGGTCAAGACCAGTGTTCTAGGCCTTAGAATTCAGACATATTCTTTGCTGAAGATAAAAATTCTAAAGAATAGTTAATATATATAAATGAATCAAATATACAGAAATACTCACCAGCAACCACACACCACACAACAGAACCACCAGCCCAGGAACCTATCCTTGCAACAAAGCCCGTTGCCAACTCTGTCCACATATCTATTCAGGGGATACCATCATAGGGCCTAATCACATCAGCCACACTATCAGAGGCTCGTTCACCTGCGCATCTACCAATGTGATATATGTCATCATGTGCCAGCAGTGCCCCTCTGCCATGTACATTGGCCAAACTGGACAGTCTCTACGTAAAAGAATGAATGGACACAAATCAGACGTCAAGAATTATAACATTCAAAAACCAGTTGGAGAACACTTCAATCTCTCTGGTCACTCGATTACAGACCTAAGAGTGGCTATCCTTCAACAAAAAAGCTTCAAAAACAGACTCCAACGAGAGACTGCTGAATTGGAATTAATTTGCAAACTGGATACAATTAACTTAGGCTTGAATAGAGACTGGGAATGGATGAGTCATTACACAAAGTAAAACTATTTCCCCATGGTATTTCTCCCCCCTACCCCACCCCACCCCCCACTGTTCCTCAGATATTCTTGTTAACTGCTGGAAATAGCCTACCTTGCTTGTCACCATGAAAGGTTTTCCTCCTTTCCCCCCCCCCCCGTTGCTGGTGATGGCTTATCTTAAGTGATCACTCTCCTTACAGTGTGTATGATAAACCCATTGTTTCATGTTCTCTGTGTGTGTATATCAATCTCCCCTATGTTTTTTCCACCAAATGCATCCGATGAAGTGAGCTGTAGCTCACAAAAGCTTATGCTCTAATAAATTTGTTAGTCTCTAAGGTGCCACAAGTACTCCTTTTCTTTTTGTGAATACACACTAACATGGCTGCTACTAGTAAAAGTATTACTGTTTACTAACAGGTACTAACATAAGGCACATCTAAATCTCTAGCTCCCTCTAGTCCTGAATCTAAAACATGCTCAAAGGACTTCTGCTGACAAGGCTTTTAAAACAACTCAATAGCACTCAGCAAAGATTCAGAAAGAAAAGGAAGGCTCTCTATTGCAGTGGCTTTCAATATTTCCAGACTACTGTACCCCTTTCAGGAGTCTGGTTTGTCTTGCGTTCCCCAAGTTTCATCTCACTTAACTACTTGCTTATAAAATCAAAAATACAAGTGTCACAGCACACTATTACTGAAAATTGCTTACTTTCTCATTTTTACCATAAAATTATACAATAAATCAATTGGAATATAAGTATTGTACCTACATTTCAGTGTATAGTATATACAGCAGTATAAACAAGTCATTGTCTGTATGAAATTTTAGTTTGCACTGACGTTGCTAGTGCTTTTTATGTAGCCTGTTGTAAAACTAGGCAAATAGCTAGATGAGTTGATGTACCCCCCTGGAAGACCTCTGTGTACCCTCAGGGGTATGTGCACCCCTGGTTGAGAACCACTGATTTATTGGACCATTGCTACCATAACTGTCCACCACACTGGTCCAAAATCCTTAAGAAATAATTTCCAAAATGCTAGCTATGAAGATCCTTCCTAGCTACCACACAGCAACAGTTCAAGGGAGACAAAACAAAGCCAACACCAGGAAATCATGCTGCAGCCAATGCTCTGGTTTCAAACCGAGTGTGCTAGATGTAGAAATACTCATGCCGCATCCTCCCATTACTGGTTTAACCAATTTATTTGCTACTCTAAGTTATTATCATCAAAAATGCTCTGATCAGGAAAAGGAAATGCTGACAACTTTGTGTTCAATAAATGAAGCCCTCATGACGACACCTTTTTTTCCCCTTCTGCTATGTTTTTGTACCCCTCACTTGGGACTAGATTGTATGGGTGTTGCATTCTGTTGTCTAATGAAATTCACAGCCCTTTTTAGGCATGGAGTGAGAGTTAGTTTTTTAAAAAAAAATTCACAGAAGCCAGCATGTTGGGAGCAGGGAAGCCATTTAAGCTAATCAGAAGAAAATGACAAGGAGAGGAGTGGGGCTTAGGCCCCATCTCTGAAAGGAAGTTAGGTGCCTTCCTCCACTTGGGATTCACAGAGTTAGGCATCTAAGCCAGTTCAGTTTTTTTTCATGAAAAATCAGGAGGTAGCACAAGGAAATTATAGGCAATAGTCTAGGGGTTAGAGTGTTCACCCAGGCTATAGAAGACCCAGCTTGCAGTCCCTCCTTTGCTGGACTTGAACTTAGGTCTCCAATGTAAGTGCCCTAATCACTGGGCTCTTTCAGTCTCTCCTGTTGAAGCTGTTCCACTTTTAATAATAATTATTAATTGGGCCAAAGAGAGAGTATGAGAATGACTCTATAGCCCAGTGGTTAGGGTACCCACCTGCAAGAGGGGGCTTCAAGTCCCTGCTTTAAATCAGGCAGAATGGGGACTTGAGCCTCAGTCTCGCACATGGCATGTCAGTGCACTAACCACTGGGCTATTGGTTATAAGAGGGAAAATTGACACCATCACCATTGTCTTTTGTGTGTTAGGCATGCTCTGAGTAGGCCTCTTACCTGACAGGTAGGCAATGGAACACCTAGTTTGTGAAACTTGGCAGGTCTTAGACATGAGCTAGGGCATCAGAACTTAAGTGGCTTTGTGTGTGCCTGCTGGCAGAAGCATAGGTCCCTATGGGACTCCTCTGGTGGACACTTAGGCACTTATGGAGGTTAGCCAGCAGCTGAATAGTGGTTTTGGGAATGCCAGTGGTGCCTGTTTGATCTGTGTGGATTTTGATAGAAGCTATTACAAACCTCTTCTGCCTTATATTTCTTTATAAAATGGCATTATGGGAATAAAGAAATACATACCTGGAGCTAGAGATGTTTAAAATAATAGATTTCCATACCAATATTGGTTTTATAAGTATTATCTATTTCCAAATATGGTATTGTTTCAGAAACTATGCTTCCCTTTAATACTTGTTCTTCTTTCTACAGGTGTTAGTTTAAGCAAATCAGTACAAGTAAATAAGCAGAATTTTAAATCAGCACAGTTTTCACATCATCAAAAACAAGGAATAGTCAAGAGTGCAGCTCTATTCCTAGAGGTATGAAACATTTGTATCCCATTTAACCTCAACGTTTCTAATGTGTTTGCTCCTATATCATACTTTATTCCATAATTTTCAAGAACTTTTTTTCTGAATATCCTTAATTTCAGTGTGTTCTGAAGATGTATTGCATGCACCATTTTTTGTTTAAATATAGAGGTATTATTTTAAACATGTAAGGATACTTTTGTTAGGACAAAAGTTACTATATGAAATAAATGTATGATAATCTAAATATAACAGAAAATACCAAAAATGAGCGTCTTGAGTCACAAAAAAAATCACTGATCATTCACTAAGATAAGTGTAGCTTTTTTTTACCATTATCTTTGTTTATCTTAAACTGTGAATTGTAGGAGAAAAAGACAACTGAAGACATAAATCGAAAAGTAGAACCCTATGAAGATACAAAACATAAGATAGAAATTGAACCAACCAAGAAACCATCAAAGCAAGAAACTTCTAATAGAACATGTAGAGGTATACTTTTAATTTTTCATAACCTCATTTGATCTTATGCAAACAGAATGAATGAACTACAGTACACTGGTATTACATGCTGCCGTGATGGCCATTAGCCTGTATCTGACATACAACAAACAAGTTCAACAACAGTGTTAATACAAGCCACTGAAGTCCACCTTAGTGATGCTGTAGCACTTACTTAAGTAATTTAGAGTTGGTTTATATATGTCTGTGCTTCTTGCCTTCTAATAGCATTCTTGGTGACAGTATGCAGAAATCAGGTGCCTTGTTTGAGCAGATAATGGATTATGGTGGTTTTATTGACAATTTATGCTGATCAACTTGATCCTGAGCGATAGGCTGCTCACCTCTGTCATCTGGCCTTCAGAAGGGTGGTTTCAGATGAGGGTTGAGAGAGAGGTAATTTATGCTGCTACTGGAACCTTGTCTGGAGTTTGTCTCGATCTATCTTGTCTCCCGAGTTGTCTCAACAAGGATTGAGATTAGACCACGTCTGCTCTCAAAACTTGTCTTCCTTTTGGTTTGTCATACCCCAAAGGTGTACCAAACCTGCTTGACCCTGTGTTGACATAATTAATGCTGTTATCCCTGAAGAGGCATATCTGATGTAGCTGCATGAACAAGGGGAACCCACCCTGCAAGTGGGGGGGTTCTTACTGAGCCAAAATCACTCTTTGGTGGTCTTCAGTCCTTGGTATAAAGACTTTCTGTTTATCTCTGTTAATCTTTGACTATTTTCACTTCCCCTTGTGATCTGCTTTTTCTTCAAGGTTGGGTTTTAGCTCATTTTATTGTTTGGCAGTGTGTAGTTCTCTCCAAGGCAGTGAGACTATCCCTATTTTTTTTAATTGTATAGCAACTTGATATATAAGCCATGGGTGCTGTATGTGTGTATACTACCCCCCCCCCCGCCCCAAACAACCTAACTAATGCCCACATTACAGAGCCAATACAGCTAGGAAATGATAAAGTGGAATCTATTCCACCTTATTTAACATCAACAAAATTGTCACTTAAGTTCCGGAATTCTTCTTTATGATGGGTGATGATGCTGAAGACAAAAAGAACACAATGTGAGTTTAGATCCCATGTTGAATTTGTTTGCAGGGCTGGTAGTTGGACTTTGTCATATAGAAGTATATTACTTTTCTATGTTCACCCTTTACAAAATCATGGAGTATTAAAAATTATCATGAATAAAATTATCACATTTATACACTGAATAAAGTTAAACATCTGGAAAAAAATATGTAGTAAAAGCCTAGAGGCAAACTCTAGGGTCGATTTAGCGGCCGGGTGCTCTATCTAGATCTAACAAATCTTCTGGCATCCTCATTTGTGAACAGTATCTTCTTAGTAATCTCATAAAATTGGTGAAATATAAACAAGAATGATGGTATATAGATTTACAGAGGTAAAATGTCTTTGCACTCTCTAATGCTCTTAAACAATTTTTAAATTAAGAAGATTCCTAAATAAAAATATTCCATTGTAGAATTTTTAAGTGATGAAATACAGCTCATGGAAGAAAAAACTCACTTTGAATTTATGGAAAGAAAGAAGAAAAACAGAGAAGTGCAAAAACGGAAAGCTGACTTACTGAAAGAAGAACTGGAGAAACTGATGAAAGCAGGACAAACTCGACCTACAAATGATGTCCCAATAAGGAAGAATAATCAGGAAAAAATTGTAGCAGAAGAGAATGAAAAGGAGGAAAGAAAAAGTAAACAACTAAGTGACAAAGGAGCAGCAGAAGATAAAAGTGTAACTCCAACGCAGAATAACAGAACACCCACTAGACTAAAAAAACAGTATACATTCACAGAAGCCATTGAAAACTTGCATCAGGGGCTTCCTGCATCAGGTCCAATGTCCAACACAGGCAGCCTCCGCAAAAACAGACAAGCTGGTCAGCACCAGCGTGAGAAAGCTGAATTGAAGGCAAGAAATTCATTTGGCATATATGAGCCCTCATTTGGTAAAGTTACCAAAACAAGGCAGAAAGACACTGCTGCAGAGGATGGACGCTATGTTCGTACAATGCTAATAGAGCGGAAAAACTCTCTTATGGAAGAACTCTTTGGACCAAGCTGTGTCTTAAACAACCATTCAACCCCTAACACAAAAGGGCTTGATAAAGAACAAACAATTGTGGACAATGAAACGTTACATAATTATACAAGTAAGATTTCAGACTCTGACACTGGTCTGCAATGTGGAGATTCTAAACTTACACTAGGAAAGTCTTAGCTAACAACTTCATCCTTAAACATAAAATAGTTTTAATATTCAATTGATTTATAAGTTAAATTGTTTATCTTTAATCTTGAAATATGTAGTATGTTTAACATTTCTTGAAAAGCAGTGTGTTGCCTACCAGTTTTGGGTTTTTGCCTTCATTATTTGTAAGATTTCATTTAAATCTTATTAGAATTTTTACCTGAACCATTATTCAGCAATAAAACTGAAATGGAATACTCAGTTACAGGGGAGTATTTATCTACAAGTGCAGTGTCCCAATGCTTATGTACACTACTCAATTCGTTGAACATTCTTGGGCATATTAGAATTCACCATAATACAGAATATTAAAACCATGTTTATGCTAGCTGCAGTGAAAGGCTGTCAAAGCTGGAAAACAGTTGAAGTCTGTCTGGAAGAGTAACACATTAAAGAAGGGCTTGTGCTACAGAACAGTGAAGACAAATAGAATTGAAATACCTACTGGATTTAGGGGGAAAATTCTGTCCCTATGAAGTCAGTGAGGCCAGGATTTCACACGTGTTTTAAATATGTGTGTAGCTTTTAAATCAGAGCCCCTCGTCTAGCAAAGCACTTAAGCAGTTTCATAACTTTAAGCACAAGTCGTTCTTCACTACGACTACTCCTGCTTAAAGTTATGCAAGTACTTAGGTACTTTAGTGGATCAGCGCCCCTATATAAAGTGCTTTTTTAACACTATAAAAGTAATCATCTATAAGCTATGTTTTTATCCAATAGTGGCATGACTCTAAAAGCTGAAGCATTTCAGTAATCTTGTGTCAGAATAAGAGAACACATTAATTCAAATTGCCATAAGTTTAAAGTTGAAATGCTGGGGGCAGCTAGCAAGCCTTTAGTGGTGAAAGGTCTTCAGCTTTGGAATTCAATCATCGGCCAACCCTCAAGCATGACAGGCAGCCTTTAGGGTGAAATGCAAGATCTTTCACTTCAATCTGGATTTCTAAGTGAGATTTGTCAGCTGGCTAAGGTGATTGATTTGCTTTTATGGTCATTATTTGGCCCTGATACAATAAAAGTTAAAGTTCAGTCCTGAAATATCTTCCAAAATTCAAACAAAATTATATTTTCACCAGCTCCAGAAAGCTCTGAAGCTTCATTTGTTAACACTGAAAGTTAGAATTCCTCAAAGCATCCCACCCCAACCACTGGACTCAGGTGACGAAGTCTACACTATTTTGCCCACTGAATATGTAGTTTTGGAAAAGTAGGGGATGACCACTTCTCAAGTAGCCTTGCCTTTGTTTACTGTTTTGGTTTTTTAAAATCTGTACAGTCACTTAAAGTAGGATGTTTCAGATACGTAGCAAGGGTCAGAAAGGAAAAAAAATCGTCTTTGATTTAATTTTCAAAAAAGCCAAGGACATTTAAAAACAGTAGCGTGAACATTAATTATCCTGTGACAGATTCTAATCACTGTTCAGGATTAAGATATTCTGCATGTGTTCACATAATAGTATTTCTCTTGGTACTTGATAGCTTTTTTCCTAAAGATAAGATACTTCGATTAAACTTTGCAATGAAAAACTTCAAAGATCGTTGGTAGTGTCATCAAAAATGCATGTGGAAAGAGTATCTATGAAATATCAGTATTTCTTTTGTGTGATTATAGCCATACCCAGCATATGGAGCAGTCACATTCAAAAAATACTTAAAACAACAACTTTGTTCAGTTCTCAGAGCCAAAACTTCATTACTTTTGCTCTCCCACAAGGAGTTTGATTAAAGAAATCAATAGGATTACTTGTGTGAATAAATAGAGCAAAACTTGGCCCAGTAAATGTAACCAAAATAGACAACACAAATCTTACTGCTAAAGCAGCTTTTCCTTTGGAAGAAGATGCTGCTTCTACTGGTCTTGCTGCTCTTTCACTTCAAAACAAATGAAATGCAAGACTTTTGAGCATCAGCAGATGCATCTAGGACAAAGGTGGGCAAACTATGGCCTGCGGGCCACATCGGGCCTGTCCTGCCCGGCCCAAACTCCTGGCCAGGGAGACTAGCCCCTGGCCCCTCCCCTGCTGTCCTCCCTCCCCCGCAGCCTCAGCGCAACACACTGCCAGCACTCTGGGCAGCGTTGCTGCGAGCTCTCTCCGCTCTGAGCAGCATGGTAAGGGGGCAGGGAGTGGTTGGATAGGTGTGGGAGTCCCAGGGGGCCTGTCAGGGGTGTGTGTGTGGATAGGGGTTGAGGCAGTCAGGGGTGGTGGTTGGATAAGGGGTGGGGTCCTGGAGGAGGTAGTTAGGGGACAAGGAGCAGGGGGGGTTGGATGGGTCAGGAGTTCTGAGGGGGCCAGTCAGGGGGCGGAAGTGGGAGAGGCCAGGCGGTTTGGGGAGGCACAGCCTCCCCTACCTGGCCCTTCATAGTTTCGCAACCCCAAAATGTTTGCCCACCCCTGATCCAGGGGACCAGTGTTAATAGCATGGTTAAAATAATCTACCTTTAGTGCCTCAAAGTTCATGTATGTAATACACTGTTTCCTTGTTTATCTCCTTAGGTAGGAACTACCAATTATCTACCAATAAAATGATCATTAATCTTTTCAAAAGTTTTAATTGAAATGAATATGGCAGGCACAACCTATTTAATGAATAAAGAAACAATGCACACCGGTTCTCAATCCCTGTATTTTTTTCTTGGTGCTCTATACTTTATGCATAAATATTAATACAGGCTCAACATAACCAACATAAAAAAACACATTTAAAATTCACAAAGAAAAAAAACATTTCATGCACACACACAGAACAGATATCATGACCTTAAGAATTCATTCCTAAACAAAGTGTTCATTGGGGGGCAGGAGATGACAATCAGGCACATCCCTCTAGGACTATGAAGGGAACTGAATGTAGTGGAACAGATGCAGGTCCAGTGCACCGGGCAAGCAGGTGAGCCAACGTTCCTGGAACTTACACAGGCGTGTTATGTGCCCCTTTCCATGTGAGTTTTTTCCATGCCAGTGTAGAGGCATGCAAGGCTTGTGGATTATGGACTCTGCAAATCCACTGACCGTTGGCCTTCCAGGAAAGGAATGACATGGGCAGTGGACAGTGTAGCCCAGCAGTTGCAAAACAGTTTTATCACTGTTCGGCAGGTTAGAAGGGAGGTCCCTTACCCTACAGGACCATATGCATCCAGCGTGTTTACTGTAGCTTAGCACTGGGGAAAAGAGGATTCACTCCAAAAAGTAAAGTTTTTCCTCTGCTAATTACCATTTTCTTCAAGATTCTCTATTACTTAGAAATCTGAGTCCCTGACTTACTTTATTACCTTGCAGATTGTCTTAGGCTATCCTGGAAGATGACGTAACTCATATTTTGAAATGTTTCAGAGTAGCAGCCGTGTTAGTCTGTATCCGCAAAAAGGAATACTTGTGGCACCTTAGAGACTAACAAATTTATTAGAGCATAAGCTTTCGTGGGCTACAGCTCACTTCATCAGATGCATCGAATGGAACATATAGTAAGATATATATATACACATACAGATAAGTTGGAAGATACCATACAAACTGTGAGAGGCTAATCAGTTAAGATGAGCTTATCGTCTTATCTATTATCAGCAGGAGAAAACTTTTATAGTGATAATCAAGATGGCCCATTTAGACAGTTGACAAGAAGGTCTGAGGATACTTAAGGAAATAGATTCAATATGTGTAATGACCCAGCCACTCCCAGTCTCTATTCATTACACATATTGAATCTATTTCCTTAAGTTAAGTATCCCCACACCTTCTTGTCAACTGTCTAAATGGGCCATCTTGATTATCACTACAAAAGTTTTTTTTCCTCCTGCTGATAATAGCTCATCTTAACTAATTAGCCTCTCACAGTTTGTATGGTAACTTACAACTTATCTGTGTGTGTGTATGTATATTTCTATGCATCTGAAGAAATGGGCTGTAGCCCACGAAAGCTTATGTTCTAATATTTTGAAATGTTAGTGACTGCGCTTCCTTCTGAAGTTTAAACGTTTCCTGCTTCTCCTCCTCAACCAGGAAGAGGAAACAGGAAGAGACTGGCCACATCATTCCTTCCCAACAGAATACAAGTTGGGGCCATGCTCTGGCATGTCTTTGAGACTACCGCTTTTCTCCCTCTTCCTGGGCCAAGACAGAAAGAGGAGGAAGAAAGGAGACTTCAGGACCAGAGCATGACCTCAGTGATATTCCCTCAAGATAGGGGGAAGAGAAGTATTTTGAGAGAGAGAGAATCAGGTCCGGGGCTAGGAAGAGCCATTTGGGAAAGGAGACAGAATATGTTCAAGCAAGTGGGTCTCCACTGTCATTCGGGAGCAGACAGGAACAAGTAGCCAGCCACCAATATTTAGGACAACTCTAGATTTCAATTAAATCAGTGGTGCATCTTCTAAAACAGCCCACAAATTCTGAAGTCTGCAAGGTAAAGTTAGGAAATCACATTCTAAAATAAACAAGCAATAAATCGACCTCCCTACTCCACCAAAAGAAAATTATATGAAGCAGTCTCCATACTTCTGCCAAAGAAATAGTAAAGCTCCAAAAGAATCCCCACCCACTCTGTAATTCACCTCAAAAAAGCTATAGTTAATCCAGCATTGCAGCTGATTCTCAATGACAAATTCTTGTTTCTACAGTTCACCAGTGTATATGCTAGCCATCAACAACAAAAATGAGGCGTTTATCAAAAGTAATGTTAGTTTTTTAAAAGTTATTGACTAAGAACTTGAGGGATAAGTCAAGGGAAGAAGGTATGACCGATAAAGCTTATTGATAAATACTGAACTGAAATAAAAAAAGATGAACATTAATTCATGCTTAATTATTACATTGTACACAACTGTTTCCTTAGATGGAAAGGGCGTTCTCCTTTATACACCAGGAGTGAAGTACTTAGTGCAAGCTCTGTATTTTGTCTCTCGTAAAAGACTCCAGGACTCCACTTTCTAACTGTAATAACGGAAATGCAGTTTAGAATTCTGGGATTCCTTCTCAGCTGAAAGGGTGAAGCATAATGGCCACAACTTTGTTGCAGACCACAAGCCAGCACGTAATTCCAACACCACCTGAGGAGAGAGAAAAACCTGATGTGCATCATTGTATCAGTAACTCTCAAACACACATCTCTAACTCTGGTAAGTAATTCAGGAAGTTTCAAAAATGAAAATTTTAAGAAATCAAGGGAGAAAGTATTTATACCTAATTCTGAGAGAATCTGAAAGTCAGGGAGACGGTACTGAATTAGAGGTACAGAAAGTACCAGTGTGTGGCATACATATCCTGCAGCTTCTAAACATACCTGTTTTGTGATTAGAGATATATAACTTTGCTGTTGAAGACAAAGGTGAAGTAGAAAGAGAGCACCACAGTAGAACCTTCCTTTTAAATTTAAAAAAAAAATTCAAGGTGGGTAAAAAGAATGTTTCCTGAAAATGCTCTATTTTCTTAAAGAGATGTTTTAAATATGCATACCCGGGGAAAAACTACCAACTCCGTCACTACTGGACCCTCCCTCCAGATACTCTTGTGCTACTGTTTTAAATAGTCTTCCCACTAAAACCAACAGTGTTGACATACAGTAGTTATGTTTGGCAGAATAGAGTGTTTCCAGACTGAAGTACACCAGGAAGTTCAGCAACAATAAAGTGGTAAGTAAAACAAAACAAAAAAAAGATACTACTCCTTAAAAAATTTAGTATTTTGAAACTAAAGAAAATTGTTGTTTCCAAGTGAATGTACTGCTGCACACAAGTTTAAAAAAGTGTGCCAAATTCTTAGAAAGTAGAACAGTAATTTTTAATCAAAAGCTGGATTTTCTTGGCATCCCACAAAAGCTGCTTGACACTGACCAATCACATTTCACTTTAGGCTGGCAAAGCAAAATAGAAAGCTAAGGGAAAGATTCTGGATGAGCTTTTAGTTCATTATGTGGCTTAGCATCTCTTTTGGTAAGTTTCTGCATTTTTATTCTATATCAATTCAGTATCATGTTTAAAAAATGAAAATTATTTCCTTGGGATAGAGGTGGAGAAACTATTCTTTTAATTGGTTTTAAATGTTTCTGTACTGGCAGCAGCATTATTTAGAAGCATTATCAAGAGCAATAGCCTTCCCTCATGGATTATCAACTAAGACAAAAGAAGAGGATGAGAGACAGAAAATTGAACAGAACTGTTCAAAGCTTTATGTATTGTTTAAGTAAATGCCTTTCAAGAACTAATCCTTCCCAGCACCACAGAAACAGACTTGTCTCAGCAAGTTATCATGGTGAATAGGGACCATTCTCAAGAAAGCTTTTAAGTGTTAAAAAGATAGCAACATAATTTAGAATCCTTTGAAGAGGGCACCATTGGCACATATAGGCTTAAAATAAAACCTGTCACCTGTGTTTTAGCTTGTGGGCATATATATACACACGTTATATTCTCCTAGCAGTCTGCCCCTCTGCTCAGCTCGTCAGTATACAGCAATCAGGGTCTCCAAACAGAAATATGGACCTGAGACCTCAGAGAAACCTGAATCTTGAATTTACTGTTAGTTAGTGCTGGAGAAAAGTTGCATTTTTTTACCTCTCTGTTGAAGCTCTTGTTTTCAAAATGATAGATTTTCAAAGATCAGGAAGATAATGTGGAAAGATATAGTATTTTTTAAGGTAGGCAAAAGTTTAGACTTGACACCTTTTAAACTGTCTAACAACACCTTGCCAAGGTCTCTCACTAAACACTGAATCCTTCGAAGTCAATGTAAAGCTCCCATTGACTTCAATGGAAGTGGGAGTGGGCCCTCGACCATCACTTTTCTAAATTCATTTCATATATCACTTTATATATGACTTGTACATGATTAATCTAATGTGAGGTTTTGGCTTTTGTTAGTTTAAAATTGATCTCTAATTTATTTTCCCTACATAAATTCCTTTCAACATCTTTTTAGTTTTAACATAATAAAGGAAATACATACAGTTTCTCTCAGAAGCAAAGGCAGGGTTCTGCTAATGGCCAAGGGCCCAGAAAGGAATATCCCAAATGGAAATATGGTGAATGAGGTTTGTAGAAGAGACCAAACATCCAGGGAGGCTTCAGAAATTGCTTAAACTTACTTCCGTAAAAAAATTAAAATCAAGAAGGGAAACACTACAATGCATTTCTGTGTATAGGCCCCCACGCAGCCTAATTATGTTTCCTTCAGCAAAGGTAGCTGAGAGCATGCTGTTCTGTCTCTGATCACTTTTTTCAAATTTCCCATAATGTGAAAGAGGCCTTTATTTTTAATGTTATTTAATATTAAAATTGCAGTAGGCCCCAGAAGCCTGATCAGTAAAGACTGTATTTTAAAATTCTCTTTGTTGTTAGAAAGATAGGTAAGGAAAGCATTTTTATCTTCCATGTGCCCTTTCTCATTATACTATTGGAATTCACATACACTTGGAGCGAAGAGAAAAATGTATTCTATTTTACACACAATCTTACCTGCCACTCCTGTAGGAAAGGCTACTAAACGCTCCAGTGGGGCTAGCCATTTGCTTGGAAGCACAGTAACTGGCTCAGAATAATATTTCCAAATTAGTGAGATCATCAAGGCAGCCTGGAATGAAAATTCTCATTAGTCAGGACAACAACACATGAAAAGTATGTTCAAATTTCTATTTTGTGGCAGTAAATTAAAATATGAATAATTATGAAGTGCAGTTAAACTTACAAATGTAAGACTATGCCCATAAAACTACAAAAAGGTGTTACAATCTGGATGCTACTTACATCATCTTAACTTAATAATTAATAATAATTATTAAGTAATAATATTAAATAAAATAATTATAATTATTATTAAATAATTAATTAGTAATAGTTTATTATTTAATAATATTAAAATGTCAACATCAAAATACGGTCTCTTGGAGGACTGGATGGCTCATAGAAAAATGGTGCTTTTTACCTGTAGGTGCTGGTTCAATTTTAGCCCAGATAAACAGTGATCAAAAGCTGTTACAATCTGATAGATTTTTTTTTCAACCAGGATAAACTGAGTTGATGGTTATAGTTTGCTATGAAGTAGACTGGTGTCCACATCAAGAAGGGAAAAAAACCCCTCACAATGGATTCTAATTGTCACCTTTTTTGACAGTCTCAGCAGAGAGACAAAACAATGAATTGGCATGAAATCTGAACTATTCAAGAAATGAATCTAAACCCTCTTTCAAGGAAAATTTCAGTCCAAACAGTTAAAGTCTGGCAAAGTTATAAGCAACTGAAAACAGGGTCTTATAACTGTAAATGTAAAGCAACCTTAACAACAGGCAGGCTACCGGCCCAGTTTACAAAGATAGATAGCACCTATCCTGGGCTCCAGCTGCCTCTGACATAAATAACAGAGCAATGACTTAATAGATAAGGCAAGAAGCCTCCTCTCCCACCAAAGCCAGAAAACAGCAGCCCAGACATTAAATCAAACTCAAAAATCCCTCCACCCCACAAATACCACCCCTCCCCCCCATCAGCAATATCTTCTCTTCCTGGAAATAAGTGTTTTACTGATGAGAGGGTTTGCCATGCTACATATAGTCAGAATGTCAGGTGCACATCTGTGGCTTTATCTACATTAGCACTTTTGTTGGCAAAACTTTTGTCGGTCAGGGTGTGGAAAAAACCCCACACCACTGACCAACGTAAGTTTCACCAACAAAAGCGCTGGTGTGGACAGCGCTATGTTGGCAGGTGAGTGTCTTCCGCCAACATAGCTATCACTGCTCATTGGGGGTAGTTTAATTATCCTGGTGGGAGAGCTCTCTCCCGCTGGCTACCCTGGTGGGAGAGCTGCAGCAGTACAGCTGTGCCGCTATTAGGTCCGTAGTGCAGATATAGCATAAGTATTAGCCAATAGCTGCCGAATGGTAAAATATCACTGTAAGTATTTGTTTTAATAATCCATCGTAATAAAGTGTTCACTTACTTGTAAAATGTAGAATACAATATTTATTACCCACTTTATTTTGGCTAATTGAGCAGTTCGTGCTTTCACTGTGAAAAGAAAAGAAATATTGCCATCTGTATTATTTATATAACAGTAAATGTGCTTAGCTCAAACTGGTGAATTATTAACATTTCACTTTCCAAATGAAAATATTCTGCTCAAAGATTATACTCCTATTTATGTGCTGTCTCTGGCAATTTATTATTGGAAAACATAGGCATTCTTTTCATCATCCAAAATATCAGTGTATGCTACAGAGTATCCCTGTGTGAGTAAGATGCTACCTACTTCCTTACCCAGAGCTACTCTAGGGAATGTTTGATATAGTGGTTTACCAAACTAAGAAATGTCATGTGTAACCAAGAGGCTGCTAGAGTTCTATCCCCAACCAGAAGGAATCTCTATGGCTGCTGACCTATGAAAACTTATGTTGGACTAAACACAAAGGAGAGTACTCTCTTTTCCATAGGGACAGTGCAATCTCTTTAGCAGACACAGACTATCGCATTAGGCATTCTATCACTGCCTTTTTTTAACCATTTGGGCTCAGGGAATGTTGTCAAGAATATTTTCTTGCCCCGCTGAATGAATGTCATTCAAAATGAAAAATCATTTTAGTGTGATTAGTCCAAATAGCTTCATCTGACAAGAAAGACTGTTTTCTCAATTTGAGTTTCAACCACTGTGGTGCTTCAGAGCAATATAAAAAAATCCACCAAAAAGAATATATCTTTAAACATGGTGGCCCAGCGGCCAAAAGCTTTATTAAACAGCTTTGTAGAGACAATGCACTGTAGTTTTACTAAGAGGTAAACTAGGTGAGGCCAACCACAGGCAGGAGGCATAGCCATGTCTAATTAGCTTGTGCTAAAATCTCCAGTCAGTGCTTTGTCTCCATTAGGACTTTACAAAGGAATTGCTAACATGCATTAATTATCCTGCTGAAGAAAAGAACACCTTTTTGCAATGAAGATATAGCCTTACTAGCTTACTTTCATGTCTTAAAGAAAGGCTGCTATTTTGACTTGAACTAAAAAATTCTAGGTGTACTGACTGGAGTGTTTCTTCAGAGATAGAAAACTTGCCTTCTGCCTCAGTTTCCTTGTGAATTCTCTCTCTGAAAGGTACTTATATTCCATGCTGCAGTTTGGGGAGATTCTAAATCCCACCCCTTTAGTATTATGTTCAACAGAAATAAAAAACAATATTAATAAAGCCCTCAAACTTAAAAACAAACAAAAAAAAAAGCAGAACCACCACTGGTTAGGGATAAAGAAAAAAGTGAAAGGCTCTACAAATAAGATCAAATACGGTCAAAATAAAAACACATACTTGGAAAAAGATGTGTTTTTAGGTAAACTGAACAAGTGGCAAATATTGCACTCTACCATGAGTTTTAAGTTTGTCAGTCATTTTGTTAATCTTTCTTTCCAGTCGGGCATATCTAGCAAACTCATCCATCATACTAATGGTTGAGAGTTCTTGCTTCATGTTCTGAATTTCAGCTCTCATCTGGGACTCCTGCTCTGCATCCTTCTGTAGCAATCTGGATATCTACAAAAAAAAAAAAAGGAACTCAACCAGCTGTTTAGTCAGAATTTAGTATATATTTATTTTCTTAAATATATAAAAGAGCAAATACCATACTTTCTATATACTTGTACAATTTAAAACTTATACCACAGAATAAATTTACAATATCAACTAAAGGACTCAACAATCTCACAGAACAAATTAATCTTTACTCCCACCCCTCAGAAAAATCTTGATTAAATACATAGACTGCAGCATAGCCTCAATGTCAACAAATTCTGGTTCTCTGTTAAGCTGTGAAATGGAGTTCGAGTGTTGAGGCCCAGTCACTAAGGGCTTATCTACACTTAAAATGCTGCAGCAGCACACATGCACTGCTGTAGCACATCAGTGAAGATGCTACCTACACTATTTGGAGGGGTTCTTCTGTTGGCATAGATAATCCACCTCCTCAAGAGGCGATAGCTAGGTCAATGGGAGAATTTTCCCGCCAACCTAGCATTGTCTACACTGGGCTAGGTCAGTTTAACTGCTTCTGGATTTTTCACAACCCTGAGCGACAGTTACACCAACCTAATTTCATAGCTCATCTTATTCTCTAGTAGTCAAAGATTGGCCTAACCCCTGAAGCATGACATTTAATATCCCTTCCAAAATTTTTGTTACCTTTAAGTATTAAAATTCTGATATCCTTGCTATCCATATAAATGGCTAGATCCTTCTTTGAATCTTGCTAAATTCTTGGTCTCAGCAACTTCTTGTGATGATGAGTTTCATGCTTTAATTACATATTATGTGAAAAAATAATTTCCTTTTTACCAGTTTAAATTTGCTAACTTTTAATTTAATTGACTGTGCTATTGTCTGGTATTATGAGACAGGGAGAACATTTCTCTATACCAATCATTATTTTATAAACTTGTATCATCTCCCCTCTGATTTGTGTCTTTCTAAGCTAAGCAATCCCCATCTCTTCAAACTCTCTTCATATAAGTTTCTCCATGCCCCTAATCATTTTGTCTTCTCTGAATTCCCTCTATTTCTGCAATATTGTTTTTAAGATGAGGTGAACAGTGCTGCAGTCCTCTAGCTGAGGTGCACCATTGATTTATACATTTTCCAATTTATTTACCATTAAACCCCCCGTGCATCTTAACATCTGGTTAGGGTTTTGCTGTTGGGTGTTTTTTGTTTTTTGAATATCCACACTGGAAGAGGTTCATTGAGCTGGCTACTATAAAGCCTAGATCACTTTCCTGAGCTGATATAATTAACTTCCACCTAACAAGATTCTATGAGTAGTTGAATTTTTTCCCTTCAATTTGCATTACCGTGCATTTACTGACTTTTGTAAAGAACCCAGGAGGAAAAGGGAGAGGAAATAATATGGCTGATAAAAGTGCACAGGCTAAAGGAGGGTCAGAGAGGACTAGCATGAGACCTAGTGGGGCATCTGAAGAAACTAAGAATGATGCAGTTACAATTTCTGGGATAGCAGTATTCTACATAAGACAAATATGTACAGGTTCTTTATTTTAAACTCTTGTAACTTTGCACCTTATTCCAACTACTAAATAAATATATTTTGTTTTACGGCATCCGTTAGACAATATCCCTAGTCACAGGTTCCTCAAAAGGAGAAAACACAAGTGTCCAAAACCAAGTCAACCTTCAGTAATAAGTGGTTGATAGGGAAGCAGGTATGCTACTCCATGCCTATCTAAGAGAAGAATTGTTTGATTCCATCCCAAAACAGATGAAGACAAAAAGCCTAACACTTCAGGGGGTGAGTCACTCAAACACCACAAAGAAAACAGAGTTGCAACTAGTAATGATGACACTGGTCTTCTAAGTTTTTTACTTGTATAGTTTGTTGATTTTTCTAAAATTTCAGTATACCTCTTTAAGTGTTCCATTATTTAATTATTCTGAGATATACTGTAAGAATGGGCTGGGGAGGGGGGGGAGATTTTGCAGTGTATCACTTGCTCAAAGAAAAAATAAACAATCTCTCTGCCTAACTTAAAATGAGAATCCACAATCTGAATTTTGGGTTTATATGGACTTATTCTCTAGAGCAGTGGTCTCCAACGTATTTATGCACAAGATCACTTTTTGAATTTAAGTGCAATCCAGCATCTACCCCACCCAGCTCAGTCCATCCCCCCCGCTCTCTCTGTTGCTCATTTTCACTGGGCAGGGATTCGGGAAGGGGCGCAGGCTCTGGGCTGGGGCTGATGGTTTCCGAGTGTGGGAGGGGGCTCTGGGCTGAGCCTGGAGCACGAGATTGGGGTGCAGGAGAGGGTGAGGAGTGCATGCTCTGGAAGGGAGTTTGGGTGCAGGAGGGGGCTCCAGGCTAGGGCAGTGTTGGGGTGCAGGAGGGGGTACGGGGCGCTGGCTCCAGGAGGGGGCTCAGAGGTGGGGTGCAGGCTTCCGCTGGACGGCACTTACATCAGTCAGCAACACAGCGGAGCTAAGGCAGGCTCCCTGCTTGCTCCAGCCCCATGCCACTCCCAGAAGGGGCTGATGTGCCCCTGCAGGGTGGCGGCACATGGCTCCGTTCGCTGCCCCTCTGCAGGCACTGCCCCTGCAGCTCCCTTGGCCACCGTTCCTAGCCAATGGGAGTTACAGGGGCAGTGACTGCAGGCAGGAGCAATGCACAGAGACCCCTTCCCCCCGAGGCCGTGCCTGCCACTTCCGAGGGGCACAGGGCTGGAGCATGCAGGGAGCCTGCCTTAGCAGCAGCACTGCTATACCGCCAGACTTTCTGCGGCCGGAGATCGCGATCAACTGGGAAAGTCTCCAGGACCTACAAGTTGACTGCGATCGATCACTTGGTGACCCCTGCTCTATAGTTTCTAAACATTTCTGAAATACTGTCGATAAAATAGAACGTTACATCTTTCAGTAACATGATAATGCTGACAGGTTTCAGAGTAGCAGCCGTGTTAGTCTGTATTTGCAAAAAGAAAAAGGAGGACTTGTGGCACCTTAGAGACTAACAAATTTATTGGAGCAGAAGCTTTCGGTCCGATGAAGTGAGCTGTAGCTCACGAAAGCTTCTGCTCTAATAAATGTGTTAGTCTCTAAGGTGCCACAAGTCCTCCTTTCCTTTTTATGATAATGCTGAAGAGCTACTTCAGAGGAATGTTGTTAATATTTAAGCTAAAGACTTTGTCATGGTTATTTTTAGTAAGTCACAGAAAGGTTGTGAGCAATAAACAAATGCATGGAAGCCTGTGATTTGTCTGGGACTTTTACTAGAAATAATGGGGAGAGGGCCTTTGCCAGCCAGTCCCCAGGGCCGGGGCCGTTTCTCCCAGGTGCCTGCAGCTGCCGGGGGGGGCAGGCCCCAGCCGGGGCTCAGGAGACCGCGGCTCAGCTTCTCGCCCGCCCAGGGCTCCCTGCGCTAGTGCCCCGGCCAGGCCGCCCCAGGCTCGCGCGGAGGCGCGCGCGCCGCAGCCGGGCTGTGGTCCCGGAGAGAGGAAAACACCGGCCGGGTCTCTGGGGTCCGAGCCGCCAGCCGGAGTTTACGGCCACTGTCGCGAGCGGGGGCTGACGGTTGCTAAGGGGGGAGCCCGGCGCGCTGACGTCACTTACGATGGAGGAGCAGGAGGGCAGGAGGATTTTGAGAAGGTTGCACAGGAACACCGAACTCAGCACGAGCAGCCACGCGCCGCTCTCCGCCATCACCCGCCCACCCCTCGCAGCCGCCACGGAGCTACCGTTACTGCAAGGCCCACGCGGCCGCCATTGCCCAGCCGGACTTCTCCGCCTCCTGGCATTGCGCATGCGCACCCCCCGCCCCTGCCCCCTCCCTGCTCCAGCACCGAGGGCAAGCGGGACGGAAGGCGTGGCCACGTGAGGGACCTTGACCAATCAGGTGGGTGCTCATCCCCCTCCCCCCTCGCCGGAGTGATGGGCCACGCCCTGGAGTCAGCCACAGGGCCCGCCCAGGGACTTCGAAAGCAGCCCCGCGGGAGACTCGGCCCAATGGGCGTGCGCGGCCGCCAGTGAATGGGACGCGCCCCCTCCCTGCTAATCCGGCTGGATCCTGTTGCAGCACCGCTGGCGCTGCTGGGATGGGGGAAGGGCGGGCGAGCGAGCTCCCACCACTGCGCAGCGAGACGAAGATTCACGCACAGGCAGCAGCCGCTCGCGGGGAGCAGCAGAGACCTCAGCTGGACCAGCGAGTTGTTGGTCGGAACCACCGCGCGTCATGCCGCGGAGAAAGGTGCGGGCTGAAGCCGCTCCCCTCAGCACCGAGCCGCCGACCGGACGCTGCGGTGCCGGGCTAACCCCGCAAATTCGCCGGGCTCGCCTGCCACTGGCTTCAGGGGGCTTTGGGTCAAACGGCGCCCGGAGCATCAGCGCCCCCCTGCTCGCCGGCCGGACCCGCCAGCCTGTCTCGGCGCTGAGCCACCGCGCGGCCCTTCTCCCGACCCGCGGCTGCTGCGTCACTCGAATGTTTTTGTAGCCGTTGAACGCGACGGCGCTCGGGGTTCGAAATCCGAACGCGGCGGCGGGAAGGGGGCGTGTGTCCTGACGTTCCTCAGCCGTGACCGCCCCTGGGGAGGGGGAGGAAACCGGGGCTTCGCGCTTGCGCACGTGTTGGTTCGCTCACTCCCCTGTGCGTCTTCGTTTGCAGGTGAACGCGGCCGAAGCGGAGGCGCGGGAGGAGGTAAGGGCCGGGCTCCCTGCGCGGGCTCCTCGGGGCGGGCGCGGGGCGGGGCGGGGATCCGACTCTCACGCTGTCTCTGTCTCTCCTTCTAGCCCAAGAGGCGGTCTGCGCGCCTGTCAGCTGTAAGTATAGACATCCCCCGGCTGCCCCTTCCTAGGCGCCGTGTGTGTGGCGAGCACTAAACCTGCTTCTCTTTCCAGAAACCTACCCCCGCCAAAGCCGAGCCCAAACCAAAGAAGGCGGCGGCGGCAGCAGCCGCAGCAAAGGTGAGTGAGACGCACCTGTGAATGACACAGACTGTCCCTGTCTGCCTTGGTCGACACACCAATGTCCCGTTGGTTTGATGATACAGCTGGATCTAGGACAGATTTCATTTAGATGCTGCTTTTAACTTACCTGGCTTCCAGGGAGCACCTAGGTAGCAATGTGCACTCATGAGATGGATTCCAAACAACTATTTTTACCAAGTTATCTATCTTGAGATCAGAACTTCCAAAGAATGTACGTATGAATTTATCCTTCTTAAACATGGGAGACCGGAACTACACACGGTATTCCAAAGGAGGTCTCACCAGTGCCTTGTATAATGGAACTAAAACCTCCTTATCCCTAGTGGAAATCCCTCTTCTGATTCATCCCAAAACCACATTAGCTTTTTCCACAGCCATATCACATTGGCAGCTTATAGTCATCCTATGATCAACCAATACTCCAAGGTCCTTCTCCTCCTCCATTATTTCTAATTGATGCGTCCCCAGCTTATAACTAAAATTCTTGTTATTAATTCCTAAATGCATAACCTTACACTTCTCACCATTAAATTTCATCCTATTACTCTTACTCCAGTTTACAACGTCATCCAGATTCTCCTTTATGATATCCGGATCCTTCTCTAAATTGGCAATACCTCCCAACTTTGTGTCATCCACAAACTTTATTGGCGCACACCCACTTTTTGTGCCAAGGTCAGTAATAAAAAGATTAAATAAGATTGGTCCCAAAACTGATTCTCCAGGAACTCCACTGGTAACCTTCCTCCAGTCTGACAGTTCACCTTTCAGTAGGACCCGTTGCAGTCTCCCCTTTAACAAATTCCTTATCCACCTTTCAGTGTTCATATTGATCCCCATCTTTTCCAATTTAATTAATAATTCCCCATGTGGCACAGTATCAAACGCTTTACTGAAATCTAGGTAAATTAGATACATTGCGTTTCCTTTGTCTAAAAAATCTGCTCCTTTCTCAAAGAAGGAGATCAGGTTGGTTTGGCACGATCTACCTTTTGTAAAACCATGTTGTATTTTGTCCCATTTACCATTGACTTCAATGTCCTTAACTACTTACTCCTTCAAAATTTTTTCCAAGACCTTGCATACTACAGATGTCAAACTAACAGCCCTGTAGTTACCCGGATCGCTTTTTTTTTACCTTTCTTAAAAATAGGAACTATGTTAGCAATTCTCCAATCATACGGTACAACTTCTGAGTTTACAGACTCATTAAAAATTCTTGCTAATGGGCTTGCAATTTCAGGTGCCAATTCCTTTAATATTCTTCGATGAAGATTATCTGGGCCCCCCATTAAGTTGTTTTGAGTTTCGCTTCTACCTCAGATATGGTAATATCTACCTCCATATCCTCATTCCCATTTGTCGTGCTACCCATTATCCCTAAGATCCTCTTTAGCCTTATTAAAGATTGAGGCAAAGTATTTGTTTAGATATTGGGCCATGCCTAGATTATCCTTGACCTACACTCCATCCTCAGTGTTTAGCGGTCCCATTTCTTCTTTCTTTGATTTCTTCTTATTTATATGGCTATAGAACCTTTTACTATTGGTTTTAATTCCCCTTGCAAGGTCTAACTCTACTTGACTTTTAGCCTGTCTCACTTTATCCCTACGCGTTCTGACCTCAATAAGGTAGCTTTCCTTGCTGATCCCTCCTGTCTTCCACTCCCTGTATGCTTTCTGCTTTTTCTTAATCACCTCTCTGAGATGCTTGCTCATCCAACTTGGTCTACAACTCTTGCCTATGAATTTTTCCCCTTTCTTGGTATGCAGGCTTCCGATAGCTTCTGCAGCTTTGAATTAAAGTAATCCCAGGCCTCCTCTACCTTTAGATCCATAAATTCTTCAGTCCAATCCACTTCCCTAACTAATTTCCTTAATTTTTGAAAGTCAGCCCTTTTGAAATCAAAAACCCTAGTTGCAGATTTATTTTTGTTAATCTTTCCATTCAGTTTGAACTGAATTAGCTCATGACCACTTGCACCAAGATTATTCCCTACAACCATTTCTTCTATGAGGTCCTCACTACTCACCAAAACCAAATCTAAAATGTCATCCCCTCTAGTCGTTCAGCAGCTACTTGATGAAGGAATCCATCAGCTACTGCATCTAGGAAAACCTGAGCCCTATTATTATTACTAGCACTGGTCCTCCAGTCTATATCTGGGAAGTTAGTCTCCCATGATCACGCATTTTCCGTTAATATTTACTTTATTAAAAAACATTAAAAAGGGCTCTATCCATATCCAAATTAGATCCCGGCGGTCTATAGCATACCCCAAGCACTATCCCAGGGGAGTCTCTACTAGTTTTCTTCCCCAACGTAATTTTTGCCCAGACGGACTTTGTCTTATCCATTCTATCGCTTCTTATTTCTTTACATTCTACCTCATCATTGATATACAATGCTATTCCACTACCTTTACGTTTATTTCGGTCTTTCCTAAACAGCACATACCGTTCAATACCTGTAGTCCAGTCATGACTACTATTCCACTATGTTTCTGTTATCCCTGTAATATCTGGTTTCACTTCCTGCACCAGTAGCTCTAGTTTCTCCATTTTGTTACCTAGGCTCCTTGCATTGGTGTACAAACATCTTAATTTTTGCTGTTTGACCTTGCTCACATTCTGTACCTATTAGACACAGTCATTCTACAGCCAGTATAACGTATTAGACTGGTATCCACACTGCCCTTCCTCCTAATATACATTCTCCTACGCATGGCTGTATCTTTTCTTACTTTGTTTTCTTCCCTCTCAATGCTAAAATCTGGCGTGGAGATTACCTGGACATCTCCCAATCATCTCCCCCAAATTCCTAGTTTAAAGCTCTATTTATCAGTTGTGCCAGCTTCCATCCTAGAAGTCTATTTCCTTCCCTACTCAGATGAAGTCCATCCCAAGAGAAGTGTCCTTTGTCCATGAATGCCTCCCAGTGGCCATACATCCCAAAGCCCTCCTTATAGCACCACTGCCTAAGCCATCTGTTGACAGTCATAATCTTGTCACACCTTTGTTGCCCTTCTCTAGGAACAGGCAGAATCCCACTAAAGATCACCTGAGCCTCGATTTCCTTAAGCGTCTTCCCTAGCCTAGCATAGTCTCCCTTAATACATTTCAGCGAAAATCTAGCCGTATCATTTGTTCCCACATGAAGGATAATTAGGGGATTCTTTTCTGTTCCCTTTAGGATCCTTTTCAACCTCAGGTCTACATCCCATATCTTAGCACCTGGAAGACAGCACACATTTCTATTCTCTGGATCAGCTCTGGTTACAGCCTTGTCTATTCTTCTCAGTAAAGAGTCCCCGATCACATGGACCTGTCTTTTCCTGGTGACAGTGCTGTTCTCCAGTCTGTCCCCTGTTCCCTCTGGCTGCAAGTTCTTTCCATTCCTATTCTCCCTTGTAATCCTCTTCAACCCATCCTGTATCCTCCTGGGGCTCATATTTGGTGTAGTCTCCCTTGACTCTTCCCCTTTTCCTATAGGACTAGCCGCTCTTCTCTTCTTCCTTGCCCTTGCACCTTCAGCGACTACCTGCTGAGCCCCTTCTTCATTTTCCAATTCTGCAAACCTGTTCTTGAGCTCTATTTCTCCTTCACTAGCCTGTGTTTTCCTCTGCCTGGTTCTTTTAGTCACATGCTTCCACTGAGCACTTTCCTCACCCAGTCTCCCCTCAGAATTCCCCAGCCCTGCTTCCATCTGCAAGTCTGAGCTTTTCCTTTCAGATACCTCATGTCTTTTCTCCATCATCTGCTCAAACCCCTTCCTAAACTCAACCAGACTTTCCACCTGCATCTCCAGACCTCGGATCTTTTCCTCCATCAGCTCTATCAGACGGCATTTCATGCAGACAAAACTTACCAGGTCCCCCCTCCAGGATCATGTACATACCACAGCTTCCACATCCAGTCATCCTCATTGTGTCTTCCACTACAGAAGTCACTCCCACAGCTGCTTCTGTATCTGTCATAGCCTTCCCACCTACGTCCTGTTAATCTGGGAACCACAAACCACACAAAAACACCGCCACCACCCACTTTTCCAACAGAACTCCCACTCAAACTCCCCTGTTTACAGCTCTCTTTGCTGGCTCCTGTGCCGCTGAGCTGTCTGTGTGTTTTAGTAGTGTTGATTTGTTTTGATATCAAAGGGCAACTACATATAAAAATATTTCATGTCTTTATTGCTACGTGAACGGGAATGTGTGTATACTTGCATTTTAAAAGACTGCATAGAAATTCTTAGTTTAACTTTACAAAATGGTTTTTGGACTTGTATTGAATTCATTATTAACTCAGGGTATGTATCTGTGCAGCTGTACTGATGCAGCTGCGCTCCTATAGTTCATCTGGTGAAGACCATTCTATGTAATATATAGACACATACATGAAATAGGGAAAATATCCCATTTTCTAGTGAATTTAATCTTGGTTATGTAAAATAAAGTTCTTAAGTTACAGCTGTGAAATAATTTAGTGTTCTGACAGTATTTTCTGTAAATGTACTTGTGAAGGAAATATGACTATATGTGACGGTCCTAACCAGTAGGCTTGCAGTATGCAAATGAACTGAGACAGTCTATTTGGGTTATCATCCATAATTTTACCCATTATACATGATTTAATAAATCTTCAAATTAAAAAAATGACTCGTCTCTGGATCTCTATTTTAGAAAGATGCATGAAGATTTGGTGTATAGAAGCTTTTTAGATTAAGTTTATATAATATTGAATGTTTTAAATGAAAAAGTAGGAAAGCTGTGAAGAATGGTTAAATGTGTGTCTTAGATTTTGCTAATATTCCCAATAAATATGTTCATTCGCTTAGCTATTGTGTCTAGAAACCCATCCTTTGTGGTTTACTTATAGTATTTGTATATATAATAACAATTGCCTGATAAATCCTGTTCTTATTGCATAATACTGTTCTACAAATAAATGGCTGTGCAAAGTGTTGAAGTATAGTAGTGTTCTAACTAAGAAGTCTATCCTTTAGATAAGTGAAGGCATTACATCCTCTTCTTTGCCTCTTTTCTTACTAATACAGCATTATTAACAGTGAATTCCTTAGTCCTTTTGTCTAAAAACAAGCAATCTTAATCTGCTATTTCATTATAGTTAATGGCATCAATAAAATTTTTATATTAACTCCATATTGCTATATTAAATATTTTCAAACCGTGGATATCAGCTGAAGCATTCATTAGAATGCAACTAAATGATAAAGTTGGGAAGTTTGTACGGGAAGTTTGTACTGTTTTTTTTTTTTTAAAGAAAATATTATTTCCATTGGGTTGGAAGAAACCTCTAGCTTAACCATACTGGTTTGGGCAAAAAAATATAAAACCTATGTCAGATGACTGTTGAATGTGCTCTTGAAAACATTTTAATGCATTATTAAACTTCTTCCATTAAATTATAAAAAGAGGATAAAAGCTTGATGTGTTTAGTCCTTCTATTTCAGAAGCACCATCCATTATTCGGGCTGTTAGGCGATTAAAAAAATTGATTGCAATTAATCATGCTGTTAAACAATAATAGAATACCATTTATTTACATGTTTTGGGATATTTTCTACATTTTTAAATGTATTGATTTCAATTACAACAGGGATTACAAAGCGTACGGTGCTCGCTTTATATTTTTGGTTACAAGTATTTGCACCGTAAAAAACGCAGAGAAATAATTTCAGTTCATCTCATACAAGTACTGTAGTGCAATCTCTTTATCGTGAAAGTTTAACTTGCAAATGCAAAATTATGTACAAGAAAACCTGCATTCAAAAATAAAACTATGTAAAACTTTAGAGCCTGAAAGTCCACTCAGTCCTACTTCTTGTTCAGCCAATCGCTCGGACAAATAAGTTTGTTTACATTTGCAAGAGATATGCTGCCTGCTTCTTGTTTACAATGTCACTTGAAAGTGAGAACAGGCATTCTCATGGCACTGTTGCAGCCAGCGTCACAAGATATTTGTGTGCCAGATGCACTAAAGATTCATATGTCCCTTCATGCTTCAACTACCATTCCAGGGGACATGTGTCCATGCTGATGACAGGTTCTGCTCGATAACAATCCAAAGCAGTGCAGACCAACGCATGTTCATTTTCATTATCTGAGTCAGATGCACCAGCAGAAGGTTGATTTTTCTTTTTTGGTGGTTTGGGTTCTGTAGTTTCCGCATCGGAGTGTTACTCTTTTTTAAGACTTCTGAAAGCATGTTCCACAGCTTGTCCCACTCAGATTTTGGAAGGCACTTCCAATTCTTAAACATTGGGTCAAGTACTGTAGCTGTTTTTAGAAATCTCACATTGGTACCTTCTGGATGTTTTGTCAAATCTGCAGTGAAAGCGATCTTAAAATGAACAACATGTGCTGGGTCATCATCCGAGACTGCTATAACATGAAATATATGGCAGAATGCGGGTAAAACAGAGCAGGAGACATACAATTCTCCCCCAAGGAGTTCAGTCACATTTATTTAATGCATTATTTTTTTAACGAGCATCATCAGCATGGAAGCATGTCCTCTTGAATGGTGTCTGAAGCATGAAGCGGCATTATTTAGCATATCTGGCACGTAAATATCTTGCAAAGCTGGCTACAAAAGTGCACTGAAAATGTCTGTCTGTTCTCAATTTCTGGTGACGTAACTAAGAAATGGGCAGCATTATGTCCTGTAAATGTAAACAAACTTGTTTGTCTGAGCAACTGGCTGAACAAAAATTAGGGCTGAGTGGACTTCTAGGCTCTGAAGTTTTATTTTGTTTTTGAGTGCAGTTATGTAACAAAACTACATTTATAAGTTGCACTTTCACGGCAGAAAGATTGCACTACAGTACTTGTATGAGGTGAATTGAAAAATACCATTTCTTTTGTTTCTCATTTTTGCATTGTAAATATTTGTAATAAAAAATATACGCTTTGATTTCAATTAGAACACAGAATACTCTGTGTGTGTGTGTGTATATATAATATAATATATAAAAAATGTAGAAAAAATCCAATATTAATATATTTCAATTGGTATTCTATTGTTTAACTTTGCGATTTAAAACTGCAATTAATCATGATTAATTTTTTAATCATGTTTAGGGGGTTTTTTTGAGTTAATTGTGTGAGTTAACTGCAATTAATCGACAGCCCTAATTATTATTTGTTACAATATTAGCATAGAAAAGTCATGGACTTTGCAAGCGTCTCTGTGCAATTCTACCAATGCATTTCACTTCTGTCTTCCAGCATGTATTTTCCTCAGTGTTAAGCCTCTCAAATAGGTTGCCATTCATCAAATTGTATAGTGGTTGTGTGGAGGTAGTTATAGGGTCTGAGAAACCACTACTAACCTTCTTACAAATATTTTAGTTTTTGATCCCAGTTTGACACTCTCTTCTTTCTGGTACGGAGATAATTTTTTTCCTATATATCTATGGAAACCTCCTTCACTGGTTATGGAGCATATAGTTTCTGAGGTTTTTTTGTGATATTGAGAATTAGTAACCAACCTGTTTTAAAAGGTGATCTAAATTCTTACATTCATTTAATTGTAGGATAAATCTGAGGACAGGAAAGCTCAATCAAAGGGGAAAAAAGGACCAAAAGGAAAACAGATTGAGGGGACTAATCAAGAAGAAACAAAAGACAACTTGCCTGCAGAAAATGGAGAAATTAACAGTGTGGAGGTATAGTAGTAGCTTTAGTCTTAACCTAGACAAAAAATTAGCTCTTGATTATGAAGAGTTCATATAATGTAATGCACTAGTTAATCTAAACATCTATCAAACATCAGATTTAGTTTCTGCAAAATCTAAGATATAAATGTATGTTGCTGAGATTTTCATAGCAGCCTAGGGGATTTAGCCAGGCATGTTCTATTAACTTTAATGGAAGATATATAGCTACCAGAACTGGTGTGAAAATTCATTTGAATCTTTTCCTGTGGAAAAATGAGACATTTTCATAACTCAATTTCCATTGAATATAGCTTTCAGTAAAAACTCAAAATGAAAAGATTTCAGCCAAATGTGGCAATAGAGCCTCATGGGAGTTGTAGTTTGCTCCTCATGTGCCCCATCTCTTTGGGCTGTGATTCCCAGCTGGAGTACATCTCCCATAATGCACAATGGCCAGGAACTTCACGTTGCACACAGACCTCATTCAGAGAGGAGACTGGTGCATTATGGAAGATGTGTATCTGGGGTCCCAGCCCATGGAAGAGTGAGGACACAAGGAGCAAACTACAACCCATGAAGTGCTACAACTAGTCAAAAACAACGTTTTCTGCAGAAAGTGAGAAACATCTCACAAAAATTCCATTATGTTAACCAACACCCTCCCCTCCCAATAGCTGACAGAAAATTTTCAACCAGCCTCAGTGGCTTTGTCCTCTGACTGATCTGAAAATCTCTAATAGTTTCTAGTCTTCATGGTTGCAAAGAAATACTCTAGAAGGATAACTGCTGCAAATTCAAAGAAGACTTTTTAGAGCTATTTTCAGGCTGTCTGAAATGTCAACTGCTTCGTTCATCTCAGTGGGATGTTAATCTGACTTAGTGTCCGTAGGCTCAATACTTACTTTCTAAATAACTTGATAATTGCAATTATACACCTAGCTGTTGCTTATTAAAACTGAGCATGCACATTGATTAATATCTGAAAATGGCCAAACCAAGGTCAGAAATAGTATTTGTTGAATGTAACTGTTGTTCTTCAAGTGATGATGTCCCTATGGGTACTCCATTGTAGATGTGGCAGTGCCCCCTGTGCCTGGGATCGGAAATCTTCAGCAGTGCCCATTGAACTGCACATGTGCACCTCCCCCTGTCGCGCTATGAGCGGGACATGTGCATATACACACACACACACACACAGAGCTAGCGGATCTCCTTTACCTTCAGTAGATGGTACCTTACCTGTCAGTTTTAGGGCTGGTCTACACTACTGCGATAAATCGATCTAAGTTATGCAACTTCAGTTAAAGTGAACAACGTAACTGAAGTAGACGTAGTTGTATCCACTTACCACGGTGGCTACACTATGCTCTGTCGATGGGAGAGCATCTCCTGTGGACTTCCCTTATGCTTCTCGGAGAGGTGGAGTACACAAATGGATGGGTGAGTGCTCTCCCATGGATTTAGTGTGTTTTCAGTTAAAATCGCTGCATCACAGTTAAATCGATGCACTTGCTGCATCAATTGCAGCAGTGCTGATCTACCACTAAGTGTAGACATGTTGAGTGTAGTTAGTACTACTGCTTTCTTCTATCAAAAAAATTGTTGTTTTTGCTTTATTTTTATTGTTACTTCATAGCTTAGGTTTCTGCTTCCCATTTGGGAAGCTTTTTCCCTCAACCGTATGCCTGGATCTCCCAGTTTTAAGTGATGCATCTCCTGCTGGACTGAATTCTTGGTAACGGATGGCCACCCACAGTGCATTGGCTGCCTGGGAGAGGGACATATCCGACAAAAGTATTCCCACTGCCACGACTTGACTGCCAGGGCCAGAAAAGACCAGGATATTCAGTTAAGACTTCTTCTCAAGGAGAAATCACTACATCCAGCATCAGACCCAATGACAGACTCTCCCCATGTGGCCATCTCACTCTGTCAGGTTGTCTGCCAAGCCTCATTCCCTGTGTCCCTCTAAAATTAATCTTTGACCAGAAGAAACGGACATCCTCACCATAGTCTGAGGCATAGCCTGCCAGAACACCATCCCCATGAAGTGTGTTGTCTGAAGATCCTCTGACAGGGGACATAGCTCCCCAGCCCATCTGAGTACTTCCGGCACCAGCACAAAACAACCGTCTAAAGACCCTAACTGAGCAGACCTGCACCCCTTGGCACTGTCTTTCGGCTCTGGAGACCAAGACAGACCATATTCAGGAGCTATGGCACCCACAAAACAGTCAGCAGAGAGCAAGGCCTCCGCCAGTGCCAGCAAGTCCTCTGTGCTGGGTAAATCTTCAGCTCCACCTACTGGCAAGTGAAGGGAATGCATCTCTCCTTTGGCACCAAATTGTGCACGGGTACCAATGGTGGTCCTTCCTTCACAGGAATTAAGATACTACTAAAGACCTGCTTGTATCTGATGTACCTCAGTCACCTCTCCTCAGACACTACCTCCCCCTGCTTCCACCCTCCTCTGTGTACTTGGAATACTCCTCCCTTTCTCCTCCAAGGATGGCATCTCCCTTCCCCAGCGACGAGGAGGAGGAAGAGTGCTTCATCACGCTCTTATTCCAAACGGGAGCAAACTACTTCATCTACATATCTTCACTATGCGCAATCCAGACCTGGACCACAACCCTGGTGTCGACCATCGGGAGGCAACCCCATAGTTTGCTCCCTGCCATATTGAGACCTCTGGCCCATGTACAGGGCACAATTCAGGAAGCATCCCAGGGAGCAAAGTCGGAGACTTGCACCTTTGCCTTCTCCATCGATCTCTTGCCCACCAGAGATCGAGCCTCCCCCAGTACCAGCAGAAGGAACAGGAAGACAAAGCCCCACCAATACATTTCTCATCATCTTCCCCAGTCATGTCCCCACTCCTTACTGCTACTAATGATTTCAGGCACTTTCAATAACTATTTCTTAGGATTGCAGACTCCCTCCAAATTCCTCTGGAGGAAGAGAAAAGATGAGCAGCTTAAACTACTTGATATCCTGCACGTATGTTCCTCTGCAAAAATTGTCCTACCTATCAACAAGACTCTTCTCGATCCTGCTCTGGCAGACTGGCATTCATCCCTCAGACCTGCAAATGGGCAGACAAAAGTATTATGTTCCCACAAAAAATACGGAGTTTCTTTTCTTGCATCCCACTCCCAATTCCCTTCTAGTTAATGCGGTGCAAGAAAAAGGATGACTATAACAACCTCAATCTACGCATCAGGACAGAGGCTGGAAGTGATTAGATTATTTGGACACAATGCTTATTCATCTGTCACGTTCCAATTTTGCATATTGAATTACGAGGCCTTTATGGCCAAGTACAACTATCTCAACTACTCCAAGATAGAGGAACTCTGCCAACCTGCTTGCAGTTAAGAAAGAACAATCCCAGGTGCTTAAATCTGAGGGACATCTCTTGGCCTGTACAGCTCTACAACAAGCCTCTTTAGACTCCGAGGATACCACCGCACTTCTCTCCCAACGTTGTAGTCATGAGGTGCGCGTAATGGCTACACCTCTTGGGGTTTCTTAAGGAGGTACAAACCACAGCAGAAGACTTACCCTTTTGAGGGCCCAAATTATTTGTGGAGAGTATGGATGACTCCCTGCACTCCCGAGCTGCTCTCTGATCTCTCTGCATTTACACACCAGCACCAAAGAGATAATCTGGGGAAGTATCATCTTCCCCTGCAATCCTGACCACTGCTGTACACTCCCCAGCGACACTATAACACTCAGCACCAACAACAGAAGTACCCTACCAAATGCAGACAGATCACTTCTCAAGGGGCTATCTCTAATGCACCTCCAGCCAAGCAACAATTTTGAAGGTGTAGTTGAGGCCCCAAGAAGCCTCCCCTTGTTACAGTCATATTAACCATCTTTGATATCCCACCAGTTTGGCGACCGGTTAGCTCCCTTGTTTCCATCATGGAGCCTAATCCTTGGACAAGTGGGTTCTAGGGAGGGAGGAAGGAAGGATACTCCATCCCTTTCCTATCTATCCTTCCCTTCCCATCCCATCCCTCCTCAGGGACCCTTCCCATGAATCCATTCTATGAGAAGAAATTTTTTCTGCAGCTGGGATCCATAGATCTGGTCCCTTCCCAACACAAAGGACAGCATTTCTACTCCTTTTATTTTCTGATACAGAAGAAATCCCAGCGGCTGGTAGCTGATCCTGTACCATCAAAACCTAAACAAGTTCATTGAACTGCAATGCTTCAAGATGGTTACCCTCTCCACCATTATCCCAGGACTGGAATACAGGGACTGGTTCTTGGCCCTTGACCTCCTAGACACATAGTTCCATATCACAGTACACATTGCCCACAGACAGTTTCTCCGATTTACCGTTCAACCACTATCAGTGCAAGATACTGCCTTTCCGACTGTCAGTGGCCCCTCGTGTATTCTCCAAAGTTCTTGCAGTCATTGCTGCCTACCTCAGGAAACAAGGCGTTGTCATCTTTCGATGCTTAGATGACCCTGCAACTTAGTCTCCTCAAGACTCCATCTAAAACAGACGCTCTTCGCTTCGTCTGGATGACAGTGGACCTTCTTATGAATCAGATTCTCACCCGTAGTGGATATTGTATCCAAGGTACAAGCCTGCTCCCAGATCTTTGCCGGAACGTGGCTCCAACTGCTTGGCCACATGGTAGTAACCACTTTCGCAGTAAAGCACATGCAATGTCTTCAGACATGGCTCCATACAGTATATGTCCCTCACAGATAGCCGCCACAAACTTATGACGCCAATGAGCGTCAAGGACTCACTACTCTGGTGGACACAGCCCAAGAGCATCTGTGTTGGGGTTCCTTTCCTCTAACCAGTGCTGACTATGATTCTAACAATCAACACTTCCCTAATCAGTTGGGGAGCACACCTTCACAATCATACAATGCAGGACAGATGGTCCTTAGCCAAATCCACCCTACACATCAACTTCCTAGAGCTACAAGTGGTCCGCAGTGCCTGCTGACATTTCCTCCTACTGCTTGCACGTCGCACCATCAAGAATCATGACGAACAATATCGCTTGCATGTTTTACATCAACAGGCAAGATGGAGTGAGGTCCTGCTCTTTATGCTAGGAGGCACTGAAATTATAGAAATGGTGTATCCAACACAACATAGTCATTTCAGCCACACGCTTCCCTGGATACCAGAACGCTACTGCGGATTCATCATAGGAGAATCTTCCCCTGCTCAACCACGAGTGGGAACTGGAGACATGAATCCTTCAGCTCATCTTCAACTGCTGGGGATTCCCCACCACAGATTCTGCTGGAGAGCAGGACTGGGACATGGCTCTCTGGGAGATGTGTTCCTCGTCACATGGGATGAACCACTATTCTATGCCTTCCCTCCTTTCCCCCTTCTGCTTCGAGTACTCCACAAGATACAGGGGGACTGAGCCCATGTCATCCTTAAAGCTCCAACTTGGCCACAATAGATGTAGTATACTTACCTCCTTCACATGATAGTATGCCAACTGATCTATCCATCCATCTCCACGGCTCCTTTCACAGGAAGCGGGTTGCATCCCATTTCACAAATGTTCCACCTCAAAGCCTATCTTCTCCCTCGTTCTGGGATTCAGAAATAACTTGTTTGGACACAGTTAAACAGGTACTTTTGAAGAGCAGGCATGACATGACTCGGTACACTTACCTTCACAAACTGACTAGATTCCAATGCTCGTGCGCCTCCCATCAGGTCAATGCAGTAAGTGCTTCACTACCACTTACCCTGAACTACATATTACATCTTAAACAATCAGGATTATCCATCAGCTCTATTCAGGTGCATTTGGCAGCTGTCACCACTTTTCACTGCCACATGGACAGCCATTCCATTTTCACACACGCACTCACAAAACGTTTTCTGAAGGATCTCCAAAATCTTTATCTTCACATACAAGATCTGACCTGGGACCCCGGCCTCATCCTCCATTCTCTAACTAGACCTCCGTTCGAACCAAGGGAAATGTGCTCTTACGTTTATCAATTAAATCTGCTTTTCTTGTTACCATCGGCTCTGCCCAACGGGTCAGCGAAATTGTGGCCCTTATGGCATATCCCCCATATGTACTTTGTCATAATGACAGAGTTATGCTACGTCCACATCAAAATTTTTACCCAATGTTCCATCATCTTTCCATCTGAATCAACCTATTCACCTTCCTTGATTCTTTCTGAAGCCTCATAGCAACCAACAGGAGGCAGCACTGCACACTCTAGAAGTCAGGTGAGCATTCGCTTTCTGCCTGGACAGAGCTAAACCTTTCTGAAAATCACCATGTTTATTTCTTTCAATTACCAGCGGCGCAGCCATCTCTAAACAGTGCCTTTCTAAGTAGATTTTGCAGTGTATACATCTATTCTACCAACTACACAATCAATAACCTCCTCCTGAAATTAGAGGACATTCTACCAGCTTGCTTTCCATCTCCATTGCCTTTCTCATTAATGTCCCCATTACTGACATTTTGCAAAGCAACCACGTGGGCATCAACATATACTTTTGTTTGTCACTACGCCATTACTCAACGCCACAGCAGACGCTCTTCTTGGACATGATGTCCTATCATCTGCAGTAAATGCTGCTCCGAAGCCCCAGCCTTCCAATTGGGGCACTGCTTTCTGCTCACCTACAGTGGAGCACCCATAAGGGATATCGCTCGAAGAAAAAGAGAAGGCACAAAAATTGTGCATAGACAAGTCTAAGTATAGTTTCTCCCACTTCACAGAATTTGAACACCCTGTTGTAGACAAAGTGTTACTGCTGATCAGTAACTGTGTGAGACGAATTGATGAGAAAATTGACCCTTTCAGTAACTCCAGCGGAGAGACAGAGGACTGTAAATGGACATGGAGAGTGCAGTACCTTCTTGCTCTTAGAAAAGCTTACTCCAGATCAGGTTGAGTCATATTAGTAAATGGTATAAGGACACTTGTAATATGTCTCTCCTTGTCTTCTGTTGGTATTGTGAATAAATAGGATCTTGCTCTCTGCTGCTGTTCTAAAACCTTTCATCAGCACTAAATAAATTCAATTGATATACTATATTCCTTTTAAAGTAGGGCTGTTGATTAATCGGTTAACTTGTGCGATTAAAAATTACGATTAATCGCAGTTTTCAATCGCACTGTTAATAGAATACCAATTGAAATTTATTAAATATTTGATATTTTTCTACCTTTTCAAATGTATTGATTTCAGTTACAACATAGAAAAAGTGTACAGTGCTCACTATATATTTTTATTACAAATATTTGCACTGTAAAGATGATAAACAAAATAAATAGTATTTTTCAGTTCACCTCATACATGACCGTAATACAGTCTCTTTATTGTGAAAGTGCAACTTACAAATGTAGATTTATTTTTTTTTTGGTTATGTAACTGCACTCAAACAAACAAAACTTTAGAGCCTAAAAGTCTACTCAGCCCTACTTCTTCTTCAGCCAGATGCTCAGACAAACAAGTTTGTTTACATTTATAGGAGAAAATGCTGTCTGCTTCTTATTTACAATGTCACCAGAAATTAAGAACAGGCATTTGCATGGCACTTTTGTAGCCAGCTTTACAGCGTATTTATGTGCCAGATATGCTAAAGATTTGTATGCCCCTTCATGCTTCGGTCACCGTTCCGGAGGACATGTTTCTATGCTGATGATGCTCGTTAAAAAAGAATGCGTTAATTAAATTTGTGACTGAACTCCTTGGGGGAGAATTGTATGTCTCCTGCTCTGTTTTTCCTGCAGTCTGCCATATCTTTCGTATTATAGCAGTCTCGGATGGTGACCCAGCATGTGTTGTTCGTTTTAAGAACGCTTTCACTGCAAATGTGACAAAATGCAAAGAAGATACCAATATGGAATTTCTAAAGATAGGTACAACACTATCTAAAATTTAAGAATCTGAAGTGCCTTTCAAAATCTGAGAGGGATGAGGAGTGGAGCATGCTTTCAGATGTCTTAAAAGAGCAACACTGATGCGGAAACTACAGAACCCAAACCACCAAAAAAGAGAATTAGCCTTCTGATAGTGGCATATGACTCAGATGATGAAAATGAACATGCTTCGATCTGCACTATTTGGATCGTTATTGAACACAACTCATCATCAGCATGGATGCATGTCCTCTGGAATGGTGGTTGAAGCTTCAAGGGACATATGAATCTTTAGCGCATCTGGCATGTGAATATCTTGCAACACCTGTTACAACAGTGCTATGCAAATGCCAGTTCTCACTTTCAGGTGACATTGTAAACAAGAAGCATGCAGCATTATCTTCTGCAAATGTAAACGAACTTATTTATCTGAGCGATTGGGTGAACAATAAGTAGGACTGATTGGACTTGTAGACTCTACATTTTACATTTTTATTTTGAATGCGGGGTTTTTTATACCTAATTCTACATTTTAAAGTTCAACTTTCACAATAGAGATTGCACTATAGTATTTGTATGAGGTGAATTTAAAAAATTGTTTTTACAGTGCAAATATTTGTCATCAAAAATAAATATAAACAGAGTACTGTACACTTTGTATTCTGTGTTGTCATTGAAATCAATAGATTTGAAAATGTAGAAAACACCCAAAAAATATTTAAATGAATAGTATTCTATTGTTTAATTGTGATTAATCGCATTATTAATGTTTTTAATTACTTGACAGTCCTATTTAAAGATAATATTCATTGCATTTTTACTGCATAAATTTATCTATCTGATGTATTCTTTCAAAAAAAGAGCTGGATACCTTCGTGGAGGATAGGTCCATCAATCACTATTAGCCAGGATGGGCAGGGATGCGAAACCATGCTCTGAAGTGTGTCTAGACTGTTTGCTAGAAGCTGGGAATGGGCATTGGATCACTTGATTACCTGTTCTGTTTATTCCCTGTGAAGCACTTGGCATTGGGTACTGTCAGAAGACAGGATACTGGTCTAGATGAACCATTGGTCTGACCCCGTATGGCCGTTCTTGTGTTCTAAGCTTGTATGAATTCATTATTTTGAAGTTAAGGGACAAAATACTGGCTTGATCTAGACCAGAGGTCACCAACTGATCAATTGCAATCTCCAGTGGTACAGCAGGGCTGCTGCTAAGGCAGGTTCCCTGCTTGCTCCGGCCCCACGCTGCTCCCGGAAGGGGTTAATGAGCCCCTGCTGCCCGGGGGGCCAGGCACATAGCTCTGCACGCTGCCCCTCTCTGCAGGCATCGCCCCCGCAGCTCCCATTGGCCGGGAACAGGGAACTGTGGCCAATGGGAGTTGTGGGGGAGGTGCCTGCAGAGAGGGGCAGCACGCGGAGCCACGTCTCCCCCTCTGCAGGGGCGCGTTGGCCCCTTCCAGGAGTGGTGTGGGGCCGGAGCAGGCAGAGAGCTTGCCTTAGCTGTGCCGCTGCCTGAGGTAAGTGCTGCCTGGTGGGAACCCGCACCCCAGTTCTCCTCTGAGCCAGCACTCCATAACTCCTCCTGCACCTCCAGCCCTGAGCCCCCTCCCAGAGCCAGCACCACATACCCCCTTCTTCATCCCAACTCTCTGACCCTGCACCCCCTTTCCCAGCCTGGTGAAAGTGAATGAGGATGGAGGAGAGCGAGCAATGGAGAGAGTCGGGGGTGGAGTAAGTGGGGCCTCAGGGAAGGGACGGGGTAGATCCTTAAATTCAAAAAGTGATTGGAGACCACTGATCTAGATGCTCTGCCACTATTACTCAGTCGAGATATTTAAATATTTGCAGAGATAGACTTCTAAATTCAAGAATACTGTGACATGATCACTTTGTCTTAAAACATGTTAGGAATCTTGAAATAGTTAAAGTAACAATGCAAATAGTGCAGTGTAGAGTAACACATTCAAACATTTGCTTCTCTAAAGATATGCTATTTCCCAGGATCTAAGCTTCCTAGTATGAGAGAGAGTACTCATTAAATCTTGAAGTATTTTGACCTTTAAAGGCATCAGTTAATGAAATGGGCTCCTTTTTTTAAAAAATCCTTCACCTTCAAGCCTGTCTTGAGCTGGAATTGCTTTACATCACTTCCTCATATGCATTCTAGAATCATTAATACTGTTTAAAAAGCTAACCGTTTAAACAAAAAAATGTTGTTTAAACGTCTGGGGCTGATTCTGCCAGCGCGGTTGGGGCTAGGGCTCCTTCGGCCAGTATGGTTGGGCCCGCTTTGGCGCTGCTCCGGGATTAACAGTTAAGACAGGTTAACGGGTAAAACTAATTCTTACCAGTTAACCTTTTACATTCCTAATATGATGAGCAGACTTCCTAAAATTTGAGCCAGTTACATTTCACTTTAAGTTGATTTGTGTTGTAGAACGTTATCAAAGGGGACTGAGACCAGTTCATTAATGATTGGTTAAGCTCATGAATCAAAATGTGTGAAGACTTTAAAAAATACCGTATATACTCGTTCATAAGCCGAATATTTTTTCTAAAAAAGTGATACATCAAAGAGCGGGGGTCGGCTTATAAATGGGTCTACACCAAAATTTGATGATTTTAAACTCTGAAATCATTGCATTGAATATCTAATACATTGTCGTTTCATTTACCTGGAGCGTCTGCAGGCATGGAGCCCCTCAGTTCCTGTGGCTGCAGTTCGCCATTCCCAGCCAATGGGAGCTGCAGACTGCAGCCACAGGGAGCTGAGCAGCTCCAGGTAAACAAAACGTCCCGACCGGCCAGTGGCTTACCCTGACTGGCCAGGAGCCAAAGTTTGCTAACCCCTGAAATATAGGGTCAGCTTATGAAAGGGGGTCATACAGTTTATACTATTTTTTCCCTATCCATCGGGGTGGGGGGAGGAGGTCAGTTTATAAACGAACGGGCTAATGAATGAGTATATCATTTATCTTCCACATTTGATCATGAATTTTGCTCTAAAATATACCTGATTTGTTAAATCCTTTTGAAGCTACCATACTTTTTTTACTGTTAGATCTTGTGTGTGAATTAAGACATTGAGAATTTCAGGAAACTGTTATACTAAATGTTCTTTCTCCTCCCCTTTTTCAGGTTCCAGGGTCTGATGCAGCGAGAGAGAAAGAAGCCAAGTCTCAGTAATATCTCTACCAAGCCTTTTATCAGTGGTCCCAGTACCTACCTTCCTTGTACAATTCAGAGGAATATTTTTATCAACTATTTTGTAAATGCAAGTTTTTTAGTAGTTCTAGAAAACACACTTTTTTAAAAAGGAGGGAGTCCTACCACATCCCTTTTTTTTAATTAACATAATTAGATAAGTGTAAATGCTTTTCTTTTTAAAGATGTAAAATCATATACTGGTTGTCTGTTTTCTGTGTAGCCAGAAATTAATGGAATGTTAGATTAGGGAGAGGCTTTGAACTTCTGATTACACTTAACATTCCATAGGCTGTGAGGGACAGTTTTTATATCCTGTTAAGTGAGGCATGACACGGATCAAACTTTGAAAATGTCTTAACATTTTACTCATCTATATCCACTGTATCTATAGAGTTACTTCTGTAATGAAACTTCTCCTTGGTGTTGGATCTCCCTTTCAGAATTGTGTATTATCTGTGACTGTTATTTTTAGTAGTGGTAGTGTTATTTTTGTCAATAACTTTGTAACTGTGCTGTGAAAGATTGGAAGCCTTTATTGTATGTGGTGAGTGTGATGTTACTGAGCACTGGTCTACACTACAGACTTAGGTCAGTATAACTATGTTGCTCAAGGGTTTGGAAAATCCACCTTCCTAAGCGACGTAGTTATACCAAACGAACTCCCAATGTAGACAGAGCTATGTCAATGGAAGGGCTTCTCCCATCAACATAGCTACTGCTGCTCGGGGAGGCGGAGAAGAGAAGCTCTCCTGTCGACATAGGTAGCATCTTCTCTAAGTGTTACAGCAGCACAACTCCAGCTGTGCTCCTGCAGTGCTGCAAGTATAGGCAAGACCTAAATAGGTGGAACTTTCTGTATAACAGATCTAACTTCACATGACCGTATTCAAGATACTGGTACATCATGTCCAATTTTAAAGGGCAGTTTGTCAACACAGGTTAAGATGAAAAATCACTGGAATAATGGTTTAAGAGTAAAAATATACAAGAATAAAAAATTATACAAATTGTTCATGGTGTGTCTATGTACTGAACACCAAACAAGAGCCAATAAAATCTTGGTTATAAAAGGACATTGCTTTTCTTGCCCCTGGGTTGACTTCAGTGACTCATGTAACTCGTACAGAAGTCAGTTTACTGGATTTTGTTTTTCTTTGAAAAACTGAGAGAAACATGTACTGATTGATACTTTAATTATATATTCAGAGTGAATAATGTGATTCCTGGAGGTGAGGATAGAGCGGGATTTTTTTTAATTGCCAAGTGTCCAGTTGCAGTCATACCTGGGTTGACCAATTGGAATGTTGATATAATTAAAATTGAGTGGGATTATATGATGGTGTTGCCTGTGCTGGTGAGACTCTGAGTGTGGCAGCAGCCCTTGGGATTCCTTCCAGTTAATGTTTTATGTTCTTAAAATCTCATCTTCAGGGCTTCATTCGGTCAGCTGCAGGGGTCAAAAGGGAATTTCCCCTTCCCTTTCCTTGATGTATTCTGTTTTCTTTCCTCTAAAACATCAAAGATGGGCAGGGTTGGCAATTTACTTGGGAAAACTAGTTTAGGATTTGGCACGAGTAAATACTGTCAATCTGGGAAAAATAAAATTATTAAAACTAGACTAACGAAAAACTGAAATATTTAGCAAATTGGTAATAAATTTGCAGTAATATAGTCCGCTTAATTTTAATTATAGGAACTAAAAACAAAAAAGTGTCAATTTAAAGCTGTATGCTATTGTCTAGGCTACCTCAAGTAGAAACTGAAACTTTAGAATCTGGGAATGCCTATTCTTTGTTTAGCTATGAAAATTACATGTTTGTTTAGCAAACCAAGAAGAGGAATTCTCAGATTCAGAAGTTTGTTAGTTTGGCAATTCAAATCAAACTGTCTAGTCCATTACACTGTCTCTTGATCTGGCTGGCTGGAGTGCAACTGAACTGAACGAGTAGAGTGACTTAGGACAAAATATTTCCGCATGAATTAAGGTGGAGGACTACTTGACCCAATTCATGGCTATTTTGAAAAAGTTCATAAAGTTAGCAAAGAGTCTTAGATGCAGAAATTGCAAAGAAAAAGTTAGTAGGAAGGGAGGCTGAGGAAACATTTTACAAAATCCATTGGAAAGAACAGATACGAGAACCACTGACTTTAGCTAAAGGTATGCAAGTATTGGAATTGGACTCTGAGGATGAAGATACAGATAATACTATATTGCCATTGCCAAGTTATAATACGCTTCTGGGGATACACAGAGCTGTGAGCCATTGTGTTATCTCTCTCCCTCAGTAAGGGTGAGTTTTGCTGGTGAGTAGGCTGCGTCAGCCCCCTACCATGCCAGCCTCTCTTCTTTACCCAGCAAAATCCGCATGACATTTCCAACCCAGACTTTGCCTACCAGGTAACAATTAGTGAAGTCCAGTCCCTAAGCTTCTAAGAGATGTTTCAATTCTATGCACAACCCCTTTCACTGCATTCACAGAAGACAACAAGTTTGCTGTCCTGTTAGTACATCACAGCTTATTAACTGGTGTAAATATACTAGGGCTGTTGATTAATCGCAGTTAGCTCATGCGATTAACTCAAAAAAACTAACCACAATTTAAAAAATTGTGATTAATCTTACTGCTAAACAGAATAACTGAAATTTAAATATTTTGGATGTTTTTCTACATTTTCAAATATATCTATTTCACTTACAACAGAACAAAGTGTACAGTGCTCACTTTATTTCTGATTACAAATATTTGCACTTTAAAAATAGTATTTTTCAGTTCACAAGTACCGTAATGCACTTTTTATCATGAAAGTGCAACTTACAAATGTAGATTGTTACATAACTGCATAACAAAACAATGTAAAAGTTTAGAGCCTACGATTCCACTCAGTCCTACTTCTTGTTCAGCCAACAAAACAAGTTTGTTTACATTTACGGGAGATAATGCTACCCACTTAATTACAATGTCACCTGAAAGAGAGAATAGGCATTCATGTGGCAGTGTTGTAGCTGGCGTTGCAAGATACTTACATGCCAGATGCGCTAAAGATTCATATGCCTCTTCATGCTTCAGTCACTGTTCCAGAGGATGTGCTTCCATGCGGATGACACTTGTTAAAAAAAAAAAAGGGGGGGGGGGGCGGGGGAGAGGTAAATTAAATTTGTGACTGAACTCTTTGTGAGAGAATTTTATGTCTCCTGCTCTGTTTTACCCATGTTCTGTCATATATTTCATATTATAGCAATTTTGGATGATGACCCAGCACGTTTGTTTTAAGAACACTTTCACTGCAGATTTGACAAAACGCAAAGGTACCAATGTGAGATTTCTAAAGATAGCTACAACACTCGACCCAAAGTTTAAGAATCTGAAGTGCCTTCCAAAATCTGAGAAGGATGGGATATGGAGCATGTTTTCAGAAGTCTTAGAAGAGCAACACTCCTGTGGAAACTACAGAACCCAAACTACCAAAAAAGAAAATCAACCTTCTGCTGGTGGCATCTGACTCAAATGATGAAAATGAACATGCATCTCTCTGCACTGCTTTGGATTGTTATTGAGCAGAATCTGTCACCAGCATGGATGCATGTCCTCTGGAATGGTGGTTGAAGCATGAAGGGAAATATGAATCTTTAGCACATCTGGCACATAAATATCTTGCAATACTAGCTACAACAGTGCCATGGGAGCACCTGTTCTCATTTTCAGGTGACATTGTAAACAAGAAGTGGGCAGCATTACAATTGGCTGAACAAGAGTAGGACTGATTGGACTTGTAAGCTCTAAAGTTTTACATGGATTTATTTTTGAATGCATTTTTTTTTTACATAATTCTACATTTGTAAGTTCAACTGTCATGGAAGATTGCACGACAGTACTTGTATTTGGTGAATTGAGACTATATTTTTTACAGTGCAAATATTTATCAAAAATAAAGTAAGCACTGTACACTATCGTGTTGTAATTGAAAGTATATTTATATATATTAAAGTATTTTAATTTTCAGTATATCTGAAAATGTAGAAAACATCAAAATAATTAAATAGTATTCTGTTGTTTAGCAGCCCAATTAACTTTTTTTAATCGCTTGACAGCCATAATTTACACCCTTTCTCTTCACACAGCATTTAAGGGGTTTATAGTTGAGGTAAAACAAGTTTATTAATTGAAGTGCATGGATTAAGTGATACTAAATAGAAGGGAGTGAAGGTAGAATAGATTACAAGCAAATAAAAGTGAAAATGCATCTAAAACTTAAAAGCTATCTTACTACATTGAGATTTTTTTTCTCACCCAGTCTCCTAGGTTTTACTGGCTAGTGTTGCCAGCAGGTCCATCACAGAGATCAGATCAGTTGATTTTTTTGAGTAGTGTCCCTATGGGTGCTCTACTGTAGGTGTACCTGCACCCTCTACTTCTAAGAGATATGAATCTAGGGAGATGCCTGTGAGCCACTCATGTAAGGCCTCTAAGAAAAGGTCCACGTGTCCCCATAGTGAGCCCCAGTAGAGCAGAAAACCATTTCTGGCTCTGTCTGTATCATTGGCATCAATGGTACCGAAGCCATCTAAATCTGGTACCCAGGGCATACAGTGTACCGAACTGACAGGACAAGTCAGGCTGCCTTTATGACAGGTTGTCATTCCCAGGGTGCAGTCTGGGAGCCGAGAGAACTGCTGTGGGCTCTGACCCCCCAGCTGGGCAGGCCTCTCTGGCTGTTGTCTTCAGTTTGTCCTTGAGTGGCTTAGATAAAGCACTCAGGTAACTCAACTGGTTGTGTGGTGTCATCTCCTGTTGTGGGGTAATAACAGGGCTCTAAGGGGCATTAGGGCTGGCCCTATAGCTACCACTAAGGGAAAAATCTCTGACAACTGTGCACGTGGCACGCACAAACCTAGCATGGAATGGCCATGAGCAACACATCTCAAAGAACAGTAGTTATGGAAGTTAGTAACTGTTTTCTCAAAGGCATAATGAACCTCTTCCCACAATCCAGACTTCCCATTCCTAAATGGGATCTCAACCTAGTGCTAAAAAGGTTGACACAGACCACCATTTGAACCTATGGTCACTTGTTCATTAACTCACCTTTCCATGAAGATGGCACTCCTGAGCACCATCATTTCTGCAAAAAGAATCGGGAAGATAGCGGCTCTGATGGTGCACTCCCTTTTCACTGTGTTCTTGCCTGACAAAGTCACACTTAGATCACATCAAAAGTTCACTCCGAAGGTGATTTCTGCATTTTACATGAATCAGCTTATTCAGTTTTCAGACTCTTATCCTAATCATCATCAGGATAATAGGGAATCCTCCATGGGCTCAACATGAGGAGAGCCTGGGCCTTCTATTTGGACAGAACAAGAGCTTTCAGAAAATGTCTGAGAATCTTACTCTCCATTGCAGGCAAGTCAAAAATTACAGTGATTTCAGCTCAAAGACTCCCTAAGTGGGTTGCAGGCTGCATTAAACTCTGTTAACACTTGTGTAATGTAACACCCCCATCTTCAATGCGCATGCATTCGGAGGCCAGTCTCTTCCAGTCACCTTCTTGAAGGTATCCTATTATCAGAACTCTGCAGAGCAGCTACCTGGGCATCTGTACCCACTTTTGCAGAACACTGCCATCCTGGGGGATTCAGCTGCAGATGCCAAATTTAGTGCCACAGTACTATCATTCATATTGGACTTGACTGAAATCTTAGCTCCAGGGGTGGGCACTGCTTGGTAGTCACCTACAGTGGAAGAACACCCATAGGGACATGTATCATCAAGAATCATTGTTACTGCTCAAAGTTAGTAACTTCTTTCTTTGTCTCCTTTTAGATGAAGGATCAATACAAAGTCTCTGTTCCTTGCATTTCCAAAAGGATTTCTTTGCCTTACAAGTCAGGAAGGCTTCCTGGGTATTGAGTTTCCGTGTCTCTGGGATGCAGGAGCCATGGTCATTCTCTGTTTCAGTTCAGGCTCAAGATGATCCCTGCTGGTTTAGCTTTCTTTACGGCTAATGTAGATTTAAGTAAATCCATTATTTTGTCTCGGACAGACCAGTTTATCACCTATACCTAGACTAGGCTGCTTTTGTTTTAAACATGTTCTATTAATGTCATGCAGAGAGAATTCTAATTTCACATATTAACACATGAATTTTACCATATTAATAACCATGTTGTTAGCTTTCATATACCTCACAAGTCATATTTTGTGCAAATACTGCAGTAGTATGTAGGGTGTGAATACAGGGGTGCCATGGGTTAGAAAAGTATTTCAAAAAAAAAAAAAAAAAAAAAAGCCAGATCCAGGCTGTCTAAAGCCAAAGAGGAGGAAGTATCCCTGTCAACCACAAATGGATACATTTGTAACAAAAACAATCCCAGAACTAAAACAAAAGATAGAATTGAGAATTGCAGAATTTTTTTGTGGCTGTGATATTTCCTTTTCTGTTATTGAGAATCAACTTTTCAAGCAATGACCAGCTGCCTAAGGCCAAGCTCCAAAGCACCCAGTCAAAAGCAGGTAGAAGGTGAACTGTTAGATGTGACAGGTTTCAGATGTTAGATGTGGTTACAGATGGCTTGAGGGTGGAAGCACACAACAAATTATGTGGAAAATAATTTAATACTGGATGCCTGGAATAACGTGCACAATGGCCCAATGATAGCTAAATGTGCACAGATAAGGAAAACTATGATTTATCAGCAGCTGATACTGTAAGCAATAAGAAGAATGGAATGTAGTGTGCTATCCTGGCAAGAGAAGCCAAAAGAAACAGCAGATAGTATTCACCCAAGAGTTCTGAAGGAACTCAAATATTAAATTGCAGAACTCCTAATTAGTATGTAACCTAAGGGCACCTCAATCAGCCTCTGTACAGGATGCGTGGTGGATAGCTACCATAATGTTGAGTTTTAAAAAAGGCTCCATAGGTGATCCTGGCAATTACAGGCCCATGAGCCTAACTTCAATTCCAGTAAACTGATTGAAACTATAGTAAAGAACAGAATTATCAGACACATAGATAGCACATTATGTTGGAGAAGACTAAATACAGCTTTTGTGAAGGGAAATCATGCCCCACCAATCTATTAGAATTTTTTGAGGGGTTCAACAAATGTGGATGATGCATACTCATGGAAGTAGTACAGGGAATAAACAGGAAGAACTAGAATGTTAGTGAATAAACACAACTATGATATAGTTGGCATCACAGACTTGGTGAGATAATACATGACTGGCTACAGAAAGCGGTGCAGCTTGCTCAGGAAGGAACGGCAGGGGGAAAAAAAAGAAGAGGTGTTGCCATGTGTATCAAAGGTCTATGCACTTGGAGTGAGGTTGAGATGGAAATAGGAGACCGACTTGTTGAAAGTCTCTGGGTAAGGATAAAAGGGGTAAAAAAAACCCCAAGGGTGATGTCATAGTAGGGGTCTACTATACCTAACCAGGAAGAAGAGTTGGATGAGGCTTTTTTTAAACTAACATAATTATCCAAAGCACAGGACTTGGTGGTGATGGGGGACTTTAACTACCCAGACATCTGTTGGGAAAATAATACTGCAGGGCACAAATAAACCAACACATTTTTTAAATGTATTGGAGATTATTTTTATTTCAGGTGAAGATCGCAACTTGCGGAAAGGCTGTTCTAGATTTGATTTTGACAAATCAGGAGGAACTGATTGAGCATTTGAAAGTAGAAAGCTAGTCAGGTGAAAGTGATCATGAAATGATATTCATGATTCTAAGGAATGGTAGGAGGAAAAACACCACAATAAAGGATTTCAATGTGTAGGCAGTAGGTGGATCTTTCCTTGGGGAAGCTAGCCCCTGGCTCCACCCCTTCAGTGGGAGTTAGGCAACTAAATACCTTTCATGATCAGGACTAAAGTACTCCGTGGTGGAGCGTGAGTGCCAGCAGCCTCATGGAAATACAAAATATTTTTTGGATACTTAGGGGGAAACTGTGTGCTGTTGGTAACTCTAACTCAGGCAGCATAGCAAAGCTCTTATCTCTCGCATAGGCCTTAAAACTGTAACGGACTCTCCCGATCCAAACCTTATTTGTAAATGGTCATAGTGAAGCTAAAGGCATAGTGTTGAGTGCGAAAAGTAGCGCAGTAAGGGACAGTGACCTGAACATGGTTGCAAGGTAAAATGACAGGAGTAGTTAGAAACCCTTTGGGCTCCTCGCTGGGAGCCCAGCCCAGCCCAGCGAGGTGCTGGGCCCATCTTGCGTTCCGGGACCCTTCGAGCGAGAACCCACCTGGAAGCAACCCAGGGACGGACGGGTCAGAGAACGACCCAGCGGCGCCCGTTTGGCACCAGCGCCTCCGGCCTAGCTCGGGGGTTTGGTCCCGCGGGCGGGAGCGCTCAGAGGTGCCAGATTTAATAGGGGGCGAGGGGAGGCGCCGTTGTCGCTCGCTCCCGTCTCAGAGGGGCGGGGGGCAGCAGCGCCCTGGGGGAAGGGGACGCGCGTTGCCCCGGCTCGGGCCGCCACCGCTCGCCCTTCCCCCTCCCCGGGGGAGCCCGGCCGGTCCGCGCGGCACGAGCGGGCGCTGCCTTCCCAGCGCAGCCTCCTGCCCCTCCGCAACCGCCGGCCCAGGCCCCGCGGATGGAGGCTGCGCGGCCCCTGCCCGCCATCACCAGCCCACTTCGGCCTCCGCCGCAGCTGCCGGTGCGGCTCCTACTAACCCCCCCCGCCGCCGCCGCCGCCGCCGCGCAAAGGCTGCCTCAGTGTCTCGTCACGGCCTCTCTTCTTACGTCCCCCTCCGCGGCCGGATCTCGTTTCCCCCTGCACCTACAGCAGCGGCGACCTCCCCCTGAGCTCCAGCACTGACGGGCCGCTTTTTACGCCCAGAAGGGTTCACAGAAGAATATAAACGTCCCCCTCCAGCGCCGCCCCCAGTGTCCCCGGCGAGGGACTCTTTTTTCACCCACCCCTGCCCGGCGGAGACAGCCGCCTCGTCCCTGCGACGGGTCGCTCCGCGGCAATGGCGGCCGGGCCGAGGCTGAGTTAGAGCGAGGAGGGGGAGGCGCTGATAGGACTATGCCGAGCGGGGCCCGGCCCGCGCCGAACGCTGCCTGAGCCCGTCTCCTGCCTGGGCAGCGGTAGGAGCAGCTGGGCCGCCCCCGACATGGCCGAGCCCTCGCTCCCCTCCTCCGGCGGCGGCGGCGGCGGCGGCGGCTCCCTGCCGCTCATGGAATCAGGTAACAGCCGAGCGCGTGAGGGAGCCGGCCGGGCGCCGCCGGTTCCTGCTGCTCCCCGCCGCCATCTTCCCGGTCATGATTATGAATTTCAGTCGCCGAGGGGCTCCCCCGCCCCGCAGCCCGCCCCGCGTTCATCGCTCTCCCCCGTCTCTCTTGCAGAGCTCTACTTCCTCGTCGCCCGCTTCCTGAGCACCGGGCCCTGCCGGAGAGCGGCGGAGGTGAGTCGAGCCCGGCAGCGCCGCCGCCGCCAAGGCCTCGGGTACCTGGCCCCGAGCCCTGTGCCGCTGCGGCGGCCGCTGAAGCGACGGCGAGGTTTGGTTTCCCCCTCCCTAACTCGTGTGCATCTGTTTCTTCCTTCCCCTGCAGGTGCTGGTGCAGGAGCTGGAGCAGCACCAGGTCTGTGTGTGTGACTCTCTCTGCTGCCTTTCCCCCTCTCCTCTCCTCTCCTCTCTCTTGCCTTTTCCCTTTAAGTCATTCATCTCCTTTTAAAAAAACAAAAAAAAAACCCACCCACGTTGTTTTGAATTTGATCTCCTCCCCTCACCCTTTCCCCTTTTAATCACTCATTTTTGTTTCTTTCTCAATTTAGTTGCTTCCTAAAAGGTTGGATTGGGAAGGAAATGAGCATTGTAGAAGTTATGAAGATTTGGTGAGATTTAAAAACAACGTTGAATTAGAATAATAATGTTAATGTTAGACCCTCCACTTAATAAAAAGAGCCTTCACGTTTATTTGTTTTTGTATTTCACCCTGGGTCTGGGAGGAGACAGAAGGGTGACTTTTAGAAGGGGTGTTTGACATCTTTACCTTTAAACTAACAAACCAAAACATAAGGGGCTGGGGTGTTTTTAATTGGAGGATATTGTTATGTAGCACAGGCGGGGCTGGAGGTTGTGCCACTTGTCCTTGTTCCTGCCTACCTATGGGGAAGAGCCAATCTGTTAAGAGGTTTCATTTCTGTGTTTCACTAGGAGACTTGTTAAGCAGGTTTTGATTGGATGGTATTTATCTTCTATTTGTTTCCTACATCTGCTGCTTTCAACAGATTAGAAAACAAAATCACTGGCACAGAAATTGTGGTTGGGGATTTGTAGTGGTGTCTTTCTGATTTACTGGCCATAGTGTGTTCTTAATAATCAAAATGTTCCAAAATGCCCTTTGGCTCAGGGCTGCACAACTTGTGCCAAATTAATTGCACTAAATGTATTTACAACAATTTCAGAGTAGAGATGTAACTGTTCCTGGTGTTCTATGTTACTGTTTCTAAAATACTGCATGATAATGTGTGGCTACGTGGATACAAACTAAAGGGAGAACAGCATCAATAGGAAGTCTGTAGTTCAGTTTATATTACTTTTTAAAAAAGCTTGGAGTAGTTAGTTACAAGTAATAAACCAGCCTCTGAGTTCCTCTGCTAATCTTTGGAGTTTTACTATCAAATTCTGATTTTTTCCTCATGTTTTTCCCTACTTTGAGAAAGTGAAGTGGTATGTGACTAAAGGTGCAGGGGAAAGAGTGATATTGACTATACACAATTTAAAAAATGTGAAAAATATAGGTTAAAAACAAAAAGATAGCCACAAATGTAACTTTGGATTTGGCAGCTCTCTTATTTGAGCAAATGTGTATATAGTACTGCTTTAAATCAGTACACTGAAAGACCAATCCTGCTCACTTTACTTGCATAAAGTCAACAGGATTACTTTCAAAGATCTGGCCTAAATTTAGGTAAGCATAGAAAAGCTTTCTTGTAAAAGACTTACGTAGGCCCCGATTCTTCTGCAAATGTGGTGCTGGCATATATATATTCCTATGCTGAGTTTCATTGACTTTGAGGCTTCATGCATCTGTCTGAGCATGTGACTTCGTAGGATTGGAGCCTGTGTGTGTGTGTGTCCCTCCTCCCCTACAACAACAACAAATTCCTGTGTGTGCTGTTAATAGTTTAGGTTATCAAAATTTCTGCTTTTTATCTTTGCCATTTATGCTGTTTAGATACTTTTAATTGTCTAAGTGTAAAAATAGGCTAATCAGTTTCACGCTTTTGGTTTTGGGTTTCAGGGACAGCTGGCAAACATTTAAGGCCCAAAACCTGCAATGTTGACCATTTGGGTGTATCCCATCTCTCACCAAGTGCTCATTACAGAATCTGAGCCTGAGCTTAAATAACTACTGTCACAAAAACTCAAAACCAACCATTAAAAAAAATATATTTTATTAGGCTTTTTAAAATTTCCTTTAACAAGACTTGCATTGGGTATAAATTACACAAAGGTAGTATCTCTTTTTAGAAACTGTATTTTGTAAATGTGCTTGAAGGGGAAAATTAAGCCGCCTACTTTTAAGCATCTTGGTCAGTACTCTTGTATCTCTTTAGAGGCTGTGGCAAACATTCTTCAATAAATAAGATTTAAGTATACTACTTGATCTACCAAATATTGTTTAGCAATCAATCTTGGTAACATAATTACTGTATTATACATTCAGATATGTTTCAGTGTGCAATAACACTGACTCTTTCACTGAATTCATTTGTCAGGTTTTCAAATTCAAAGTAATGAATAAACTTTATTTCAGTGTCTTGAATAATCAATTTTTTTTTTTTTCAGGCCAAAAAACAATATAAATATTATGGTTTTAGAATTTTAAAAGGACACTACTTGTAGCACTGGATTTTTTTTAAAGCTAATTTAATTAATGCCACTAATTGTCACTAATAATAAATAGTAAAAATTCCGTTTAGTTGTCCTGTTTATGTTCTGCTTACTACTTGTATTTATGTCAATTAAGTCACCTTAACATAAGTGAGTTCCACTTTCAGATTCTTAGTGCTGCGGTATTTGAGCTTTAAACACTGCTGGGAAATTCTTAAAATTTCAATGTAAATCATTTTTTATTTTTAAATTACAGAAAATTTTCTATTGTTCCTAAGTTTTTATAAGTTATTTATTTAATTGAAAACTTAACTTTAAGGTAATTTGGGTGTAATTTAAGTTGTTTGCCCTTTTTAAATATACCGAAGTCGAGTTGGTTTTGGTTCTCACAACTATAACTCATTCTCCATGTACATATAAAATGTATATGCAGATTAAGACAAGTAATTGCCAAATGGATGTACAGCAATAGTGTGTGGGGGTCTGATTTTTACTTTTCTGATTATGGGACAACTGAGCCTCAAGTTAAGGTTGACTTATTGATATTTTTATCTTATGGGCACACTAATTCATACTTATAAACAAAAATGTGGCCAATTTGTGGAGGCTGTGGGAACCCCAACTTTGACTTTTACTCAAGTAGGTTGAAAAACTGAAAATGAGAAATAAAACGTGCATGCATTTTTGGTTGCAATATGTTGTGCTTGTGTTCACTTGGATTCTAAATTAACTATATCTGAGAATCCTTTGAGTGGGTAAATGACATGATCTTATTTCCCTAAGATGTCTGTAGAAGCTTTGGAAGTTTTGCCATTGAGTCAGTGTGAGTAGGATTGTTTGCTGCAATTCATAGTTTCCTTGAAGAATCCAGTGCTCTTTCCAGAGGAGCTGGGTAGATGACTTGAGCCTTAAGTGATGTCAGTGGACTACAGCTTTCCAGTTTGTACAACTTATTCAGCATTGCCAATTATATTCGTCTCTTGTGTTTGATCATAACACAATTTTTTTGGACATACAGTAGACAAAAAAATGAGTCAAGGACACTTAATATTTTTGTGGAGTGTTGGTTAAATCAGACCCAAAAAAAGTGAGCATGAGACACGATTATATCATGTAGAATTGAAACACGGAAATTTGTGTGCATCTGGAGCAAAGTGATGGTGTTGCTTAACTGAAAGCTTTACTCTTAACTGTAGTAAAATATCTTTTGTGGAAAATACTGAATATGAGAGGCATTTGTGAGAAGTCTGTATTTTCCATAGTGTAATGCTGATGTATAGTACGTCTCTCTACAACATCTTTCCCATTCCTTGGTAATTCACTACTGTAAAGATCAGAGTTCATATAGCTGATTCTGCTCTATGAATTATGTAATATAAATATTTAGGCACTTCTAAATGTTAATGTAAATACTGACATACATAGAATCATCTATTTTAGATATACCATATTTGTTTTAAACTTAAAATTCTTATCAGGTCTTATCCAACAAACATGTGGCTCCAGATCATTTGTTGCAAATTTGCAAGCGTATTGGCCCTATACTGGATAAAGAGATTCCACCCAGCATTTCACGAGTGAATTCCTTACTTGGTGCAGGGAGGCAGTCATTGCTACGTACAGCAAAAGGTATTGTTTTATTTTTAATTTTTTTCAATACTGTGGGGGGCGGGGGGGGGGAAGGGAAGTCTGTCCAGGGGTCTGAGTGCTATTGCCATGTATTAAAAGCAAACAAAAGTAAACCCCACAAATTTTCCAAGATTAGGAGGGGAAACAAACAACCGTGGCCACCAATATTAGCTATCGGCACACAAATAATCTGCAGTCGGCTCACCCCTCCTGCTCTGAAAATCAACAGATTTGAGCTATTTTGGACTAAGAATATGGATAATGAATTGCAAAATTCAGGCCCCTGATAGAGTACTTTCTTAGCAGCTCCCTTTGTTTAATTTAGACTAAGAATGTTTTTGTTTGTGCACTGCCTCTGACCACAGTTTTAGAGAATATCTTTGAGAAAGGGATGCTCTTGACTAGAAAGGCCCAAGTCAGTTAGGGCTTTACAGATCAAAAACAATGGACTGACTTCACCCAGAATCCAATAGAGAGCAAATGCAGAAATCTCTCACCTTGTCCACCTAGTACTTTCCAAATACTTTGCCCAGTGCATGGATAGGGGCACAGATGAGGGCTAGCTTGCTTATGCTCAATCCAGATAGAGGAAAAGATGTTGGTAGGCTGAAGGGAAGCAACTGGAAGATAAGTCAGTGATTATGTGTGCCTTTACTCTGGGTATGTACCTGCTGGTTGTTATGAGCATTTGGTGTTTGGATACTGTTGGTTTCCCAGCTGCTCTCAGTGATGTCAATGACCAAGACAGCTTTTTTCATTTGCACTTGACCAGGAGTTGTTTCTTTGACCTGCACTTTGCTAATTTGATCCATGCTTTTGTTGTTGCATAGTTTAATCTTCAGGTATGCTGTGCATGGAGATAAGTGTGAAACTTCACTTAAAACAGCTTCTTCAGTTTCTGAGCAGTTTAAGGTGTAGTTGCACCTCCAAAAATGTAAAAATAGACATTTGGTGATTATTGCTAGATTGTAAATGTAGGTGATTTAATGTTTAATTTTTGAGCAATGGTTGCACAATTGCTTCTTTCATAGAAGCTGGCAACTTACTTTTCCTACAGAAAGGCATGACAATCTCTTTCAGAGAGGAGGGACATATATCTGCCATCCTGTGACGGTAGCCAGAACTAATCAAGCTGTCTATGACTGAACAGATCCACTGATTGAAAATTTGTGGATGTTATGGAAGAGGCAAAGAAACCCTCTTCTCACAGTCATGACAAGATGTTTTTAAAAACACAACCTTTTGCTACTCATCAGATTGGCACGAGACTGCTGTCACCAGTGCTCTACCTGTCTTTAATCCCACTTCAGTTGTTGATGGGTCATTGATAAACATGGTGACCTGCGAGAATGAAGTGGGGGAAGAGAATGCCTAAAAGCCACTTAATAGTTGAGGACAAAATATTATAAAATCCAACTCAAACCCTTCTTAGAGTAGTTTTTAATTGGAGTAATGTTCTCCCTTGGAGCCTTTTGGAAATGCTCTGGTTTTATGTGCCTTCATGTACCATCAAGAGTTCTTGGCTTCAGCTGAGGTCCATTCAAATCTCAGTTCCTGGAGATGCCTCTCTGAGTATTTGCATCAGATCATGATGGGGCTTTTCAGTGTATCAAGGCACTCTGTACACAAATGCCAGTCCCTTTTTGACTCTGCTCGTGGATCTCAAGGGCGATAACATGGTAGTGATCCACTTTTTGGAGTAGGAGAGCTCCTGCACTTTGTTTGTCAGAAATGGCTCACTATAATGCCACCAATTGTGCCAAAACCAGTCTGGCAGTGTCCCATTCACATTTTAGTAATACGTGTGAAGTCAGGGGCCTTATTCCTGATCATGGCAGTTTGACAGTAATGCTAGGCTATTGATTAAGTAATCAGTAAGACCTTCAGGTTTTTCCCGTGTGTGTGTGCGCGCGTGTGTGAAATTCTGTGGAGGTCTGTATTTTTTTAACTGAAAAAACATATGATGTAGAACTATTTTAGTGGATGCCAATGCATTTCCTAGTTATCTCTTTTCTGCACTTTACAAGCTCCACAGTGAATGAGGCAGTGACTTTGCGTTTGTTGTGAATCAAACTTGCTGCCATTTCAGCACTTGTCCTGTTAAAATAAATAACTTTTAATATTGGGGAAAGTCTCCTTTCTTCCTGTAGTCAAACAGCTGACCTGCTGGCACAAATTTAAAAATAAATAAATAAAAGCCACCTTTGGGCAGAAAACAATCCTATAAAATTTCAGCCTAAAAGGTGGCAATGTTGGAAAGATATAAAATGGGTAGAATTGAAATGTTTGTGCAACCCGATCTGTAGTACTAGCTACTTGCATATAATATGTAAAAAAGTGTCTCTTATGGTGATGGACAGAGTGCAGTTCTTGGGGGGGAACTTCTAGTTTTAAATAAATCTAAGTGCTTTCATTGTTTTGGAAAAAGGGACCCATAATACTTTTCAAGAATAGCCTGGATATATGTGATCTTGTTTTTATCTGTAAACTGCCATGAAGACAGATGGTGCTAAAAATATATTGTGCAAGAAAACTTTATACATTGACTTTGAATAGCCAGAGTGGTGTTGCTTTATTTATCACAAAATCAGTAATGCAAATAATAACTCAATTAGTAAATCATTTACTGGAGAATGTAGCATCTGTATTTTGTGCAGAAATGAGTAGGTTGGTACTTCAGAAACAACTGAAGTTCTCTGAGCCTTTGGAGCAAGTGACTGTGTGTGTCATTATAAAACCTCCCTTGCCAGGACAGTATAGTAACTTGTCTTAAAACTAGGCTTTCAAACGGTTGGAAAGTTTTAAGTTGTGAGATTCTGAGCTCCTTCAGCTCTTATTAAACTTAATATTGCAGTACGAGGCCCTTTGGCAGGCTTATTCATTACTACTTTTGCTAAACTTTATAATGGATTTTTAGAACAGAAACATTTGTGTTGCTTTTCTGAAATGTGCTCTTATGGGTAACTTTCTATGCAACTAATATTGATGTTAAAGATTGCAGGAATACTGTTTGGAAGGGTTCTTCTTTAGCTGCTCTTCGTAGAGGAAGACCTCCTGAAATTCCTGTGAACTATGGCCCTCCACCAAACCTTGGTATGTAGATGATAAAATCACTTCTAACTTCAGTATGATATGTATTTCTTCACACTTGCGCTCCCGATGCTTCTCTTCATATAAATAGTGATGGAAATTGCATTTAAATACCGGCTCTAGAAGTTTACCTATAGAATTTTCATATTACTTCAGTGGGGCTCTGCATGATCACAGGGGTCCATCCAATTAGAATTCATTGCAGGAGTAAGATGTTAAATTCTAAAGGAAAGTCTTTCTGCTTTAAAAAACCCAGTGTATTAATAAGCAAATAGAGATACTTATGGGATCTGCAAGTCAGTGGTATTTGGTGAAAAGGACTCTGTTGTTTACCTAATTTATGAAAGTACATAGCAAAATACAAGGTAGAAGATGCTATCTGTTTTTGTAAAAAAAACAAACAAAAAATACTTTATTTGGGGTGAGATTAAATTAAAAAAATGCCCCACTTCTTTGTAACATAAACCCACAAACTCAGAATAAATTTTGGAGTTCTGTGCACAAGCTAGAGTCACTTCACTAAATCCAAAAAAGAAAAGGAGTACTTGTGGCACCTTAGAGACTAACAAATGTATTTGAACATAAGCTTTCGTGAGTTACAGCTCACTTCTGTAACTCACGAAAGCTTATGCTCAAATAAATTCGTTAGTCTCTAAGGTGCCACAAGTACTGCTTTTTCTTTTTTGCGAATACAGACTAACACGGCTGCTACTCTGAAACCTGTTACTAAATCCAGTAATCTGTTGCTAATGGAAGCAAGACAGAGTGGCTATCTATAGGAGACCTGTTCTTTTTATTATTATTATTATTATTATCTAGGCCCCCTAGAAATAATTTTTAAACATGACTTTTCACTTTTTTTTTGCTTGCATTCTTTAATCTATTTGTATTTCTGTTTTAGTGGAAGTAAATCGTGCAAAACAATTAACTGGGTATGCAACATATAGAACATCATTTCCAGGAAGTATGTATCAGCACATAAGGATGCATAGGCGGATTCTTGGTCATCTCTCTGCAGTCTACTGTGTTGCATTTGATAGGACTGGACACAGAATATTTACTGTGAGTTTATGTTGTGAATGATAGGTCTTCTAGAACTATTTCTAATTGGATATCGGGGAAAGTAGCTTTTAAATGCTCAGTATTTATACCTGAAATATTCAGACCTCAAAATTTAAAGTTTAGAAATAAAGCTAATTATCACCTGCACTTCATTTGGGTGAACTGTTTGGCATGTGTATGGAGGGGGGCATTTTGGAACTCTATTAGCTGTTATTCCTTATTAGGTACTGATATCTACATACATGCTTTTTTCTCTGATACATTTCTGTTTCGGGTGTTGCATGTTTGTGTGAATAGTGGAGAAGGCGGCTGGTTTTATGGGATAGAGCTTTTGTTTAATAGCCATTATTTTGGGCATTTGGTAATGGAGGGAAAATTAACAAAGTCAATTATTTTGATTCATTTCAAATGTCTTCTGCTTGTGTTTGATATCAGAAACTGCTGTCATCTATTTGGATGAAACTAGGTACTGTGAACTTCAGAGGAAGCCAAAATAACAAGGGATTGCTTTTGTGTCAAACAGGCTGAAACTAACTTTTTTCCACTTAGGGCTAGATTAACAAAATCATTTAAGCTGCTAAAATGGAAGTTGGGTATCTAAATCCAACATTTAGACACCACTGAGATCCTCAACCTCTGCTCAGCTGGTGTCTAAAATTTCTCAGTGTCTCTGAGTTCTCACCAGCAGTGTCCCTTAGATGCCTAGGTTTCTGCTAATGAGTATGCACACACTCATTGTGCCTCTCTCCTGTCTAAACCCTAGCAGGGTCTTCAGACTGGGTGTTGCCCCACTTGAGAGGCTTGATCCAGTTATTCTCAGAGCATGCCAGAACATTCTGTCAGTGCTGGAAGGGAGTGGTGGGGTGGGGGGAAGAGAAGGAGGCAGCCTCTCTTGTAATCTTATTCCAGTGATTAGGGCACTCAGTTGCATGTGGGAGTTCCTAGTTCATTTCTCTCCTGTACCTGATATGGCAAAGAAATTTGAACTTGGATTTCCTACCTCTCAGGTGAGTGCCGTAACTCTTGGATTATACTCTTTTTTTTTTTTTTTTTCTTTTTGCCTCAATGAATATTTAATTATTTATGTGCAATGGAATAATCTCAACAGGAGAGATTGAGACCCACACCAAAATACTCCCTAGTCCAGTGGCTAGAGCTCTCACCTGAGAGGTGGGAAATCCAAGTTCAAGTCCCTACTCCATGTTAGGCAGAGAGGGAAATTGAGTCTGAGTCTTCCACCCACCCCAGTTGAGTGCTCAAACCACTGGGCTAAAAGTTGGAGGCTGCTTCCTCCTCTTTCCATGGTTGTTTCTTGAAAAAAACAGTTTAGGCATCTAACTCCAGGTGAAGATTCATGGGTGAGAATCCCAAGTAGAGAGAGATGCCTAATTCGATGAAAGGGGTTCACATCCTTCTCAATATTTCCTATTGGCTAATTTAAGATGCTCTCTACTGTGTGCTGGTTTATGTGGATTCCATTCTTGGGTGCTTACTTCTCCTTGTTTTAGATTAGCAGCCTAGTGCCTAACTCAGGGCTGTGAATTCCAAGGGATGGCAAAATGCCTGTCTTTTTGTGACTCGAGCCACTATGCAATATGACTAAATTTAGGTTCAATAAACACCAATAGCATAAGTAGGGTTTAATAGAAAAATCTTAATTTTCCAGACTCCGAATGGAGTTCATCATCTTTAAAGACAAAACTGAAGCAGACAGTATCTTGAATATTTTATAAACTTGAACTTATGCCAGGTTCTGTAACCATTTTTTTTCTTAGGGTTCAGATGATTGCTTGGTGAAAATTTGGTCTACTCACAATGGCCGGTTGCTCGCCACACTACGAGGTCATTCAGCCGAGATTTCAGATATGGCTGTGAATTATGAAAACACTATGATTGCAGCTGGAAGCTGTGATAAAATGATCAGGGTATGGTGTCTGAGAACTTGCGCACCAGTTGCTGTGCTCCAGGGACACACTGGATCCATTACGTCTTTACAGGTATATTTCAAATGAATGGGCATGTCTATCTTCCACGTAGTAGCTTTGTGTTATCAACAGCTAATAGCACATAAGCATTAAAACGTACTAATACCGTAATGTTTAGTTTTATGCCTTCAAATTCATTGTAGACACCATTGACGGTTTTAGTGTAAAACAGAAAGCAACATGTTTTATTTGATCTTGTGGTTTTATTTCGCTGTTAGTAAGAATTGTAGTATTGAATAAAAGTCCAGTGTCTTTTGACAAATGTGTGTAAGCGAAAAGTATTGTCCAAATAGAAGCAAACAGCAATACTGCAAAAGACAACATTCAGGAGTCAGATTTATTATGCTGTTCTCTTGCATCAACCTGATACACTCTACGCTTCTAACTCGCTAGAATTTTGTCTGATGGTAGTGTTTTTTAAAAAAATTCATGCAGTGCTTAAATATTGGGAAGGTCTTGACGTGAGGAAAGTACATATAAATATTTTATAGGTGTTCCAATAAATTGAAGTGCAAGACATTCAAAAAGCAGAGAGAAGTTCAGACATTAAACAGGTTACAGAGTAGCAGCTGTGTTAGTCTTTATCTGCAAAAAGAACAGGAGTACTTGTGGCCCCTTAGAGACACGTTTTGTGAAGAGAGAAGCCAGTCAGCCCTGTGTGGCTCTCAAATCAGAATTCCATTTATAAAAAAAGCAAACTTGAAGGCAATAGGCTGGCTAAACCTATAAACAAAATCTGAGATAAACTGGACAAAAAAATCTATCCTCAAAACTTAAGTCGTCAAAGCTACGGCATTCAGGGGTGAGGAAAAATCTACACCTGAGCACTGTAGCTGTGCCAACCTAATCCCTGGGGTAGACATAGCTAGGTCAACCAAAAAGTTTTTCATTGACCCAGCTACTGCTGCTTTGGAAGTTGGCATTCTTACAGTGACAGGAAAAACCCATTCCATAACTGTAGTCTGTGCCTATGCTACAGGGTTAGAGTGGCATAGTGTTACCAGATTTACCCATTACTTTGGGGTATGCTCATTTATTAGGGTTACTCTTCTGGGGGGGGTTCTGTAATTCTATCAATGTACTGCTTGTCACTTGTGTTCTCATACGGAGCTCTACTTCTTCCTTCTGAAAGTTCCCTACCAATGGAGCTATCCTGCAGGACCTAGGTTTCCCGAGGTGAGGTTCTTCCAGCCCTAGAATCAGATGAATGAGAACACGCACATTAACAGAGTGTGTCTGAGAGGACCGGGTTAATCAGCACTCCCAAGCTAACTCCTTATATGTTCCTGGACTCAGTAGGCTGAGTCAAGTAGCATTTCCAAGCTGTCACCCTCATAGCCCTTGGATTCAGTGGGCTGGGTCAAACAACACCTCCAAGCTGTCACCCTCATATGCGATGGGCACTGCACCGGAATAGAGTGTGTCTGAGCAGCCTGGGTTGAGCAGCACTTTCAGTCTGCCACCCTTATATGCCCCTGGAGTTTGCAGACTGGGTCGAGCAGCACTTGCAAGCTACCACCCTCATATGTCCAAGGTTCAGCACGTTCCTATTCCCACTTTCACATTACAGTTGTTCTGGTAGTAACCCACTTGATGAGCAAACCCCACAGGATTTTTGGGCATTGCAGGGATCTTTATCTTGGGTATGAGGAGCGTTGCTGCAGAGCGAATGAGGAAGCCAAAAAAACACCCACGGGGCAGGGGAAAGAGAGAAGCAGCCAGTTTAACCATGAAAGTTATTTATTGCCAGGTAACCATAGAGGAGCCAAACAAACAAAACAGTTATCATATTAAATCTAACTTAAATTTGATTATAAAAGTCAGGTTTAGAAAACTATAACCGATCACACAAGTGAGGGTCAGAAGGCTATACCTGGAGAGAGAGCTGGGTTCTCATCACTCCATGAAGCTTGAATCAATCATGGTTCCTAAGTGGTGGTGGTAGCTGAGTCTGGAATGCTGGAGACCTGCAGAGCCCCCAGCACAATCAGTCAGGAGAAGATTTAAGTCCCCATGGATCTGATGCAGATTTTGGATCCAGGCATCAGAACACTTGAGCACGTGAAGGGGTTTTTGTAGGGAAAGAACAATGGTTCAGGGGAGAACACTAGATTTGTTTGAGTAAAGTGATGGCTCAAGGGAGTATACCAAAGTTGTTTTGTTCAGGCTAGACAATAGGAGCTGATCATTCCTGGCAATGGGCGGTGTTCCTTCCAGGGAGCCCACAGTGCAATTAGGCAGCTTCAATGTTTTGGATACCATTAAAGGATTTATTAGTACAATTGGTCTGATAACTACTGAGCTGGGTGTGTACTGGTGTGGGTTCATTAACATCTGGAGCAGAGATCCCCATCATGCAGTGCTTTCCAGCTTTTCTGGTCCCATAGTTCAGTGTGCTTCTTGACTGGAAATCTTGGTTCTCCATTCCGTATGCTAATGGAGATGCATCCCTGTCCCATCTTTGATGCAAATGAGGCTAGGGGAGTTTCCTTAATCCTGTCACCCTTGTCCAGAGGAGTTTAGGTATCTTCCCCCACTGCCTTTTCATTGCTTTTTGTCTTTCTTCTGATCTGCTTTGGTTCAAGCAAAAGCTGGGTGGGGGGGGAAGGTCTTTTGTGAGTGACAGGCTGGGTACTGCACCCGGGTTCCCCAAGAACACAGAGCTGATAGGGAACAATAGCTTCAGTTCTGTAGCTGTGCTGCTGTAATGCCTCTAGTGTAGACATGACCAGGGATGTGTTTGTGTCACGAGTCAAAGCTAAAGAGAAATTAATTCAGTAATAGCAGTTAGACTAGTCATAGGATGCACTAAGATTATCTAGCTTATAGGAGGACAAGTACCTGACTCTCTCAATTGGTGGCCAAAGTCTAGGGAAATTCTGCTGCCCATGTGATAAGAGCCTGGACTTAATGGCTCTGTTATGTTAATACCCTCTGACAGTGAAAATTAGATACTACTTTTGTATTTTGAGACAAATAACTCCTAAGCAGTAAAAAATTTTACAGCAAATTGATGTTCTGATAAGTTGGAGGGGGAGCGGCAGTAGAGTGGTAGGTAAATGTGACAAGTTATTTTAAACTTTGTGGCTTTGACATGACTGAATTTTCTTTCAAAGTGTATGTATGTTATTGACATATTTACTAAGGTCAGAATTTTCAAAATTATAAGTGCCTAAAGTTAAGAATAGTTTTGATTCTTTTTTAATTAAAGGACAATATTAGGATAAAATTTACATATTTTATTTAAAAGAAAATATATTAATACTGAAGGATACAAAACAAAAATAAAACTCCTATATGCACGAAAACACACTACCTTAACTGTTTTATGTCAACATAAATTATTAAAATCAATACTTTAAAATATTTAATCTGGTCTTGTCACTTACTTTGTTTCCATTTCTCTCAGTTTAGAATAAAAATAGACTAATCAGTTTCACATCCCACTTCTATGTTAGGATGTTGGGAATATTCCTTTCAAAGAACTATTTCTCAGGTTTAATTTTAATACAGGTTTAAACTTGCCTGTATAAAGTATTCTAAAACTTTATATTTCAGAATTAAATTGATTTGATAATGTGTTAAGAAAAACACCCTATGCTGGAGGAACAGCAACCCACAGTTTGACTTTACCTTAAAACATGCAACCATAGGATTCTTATTTTGGGAACAAACCATGCACAAGTGTATTCTGTATGTTCTGTTGTGCATAGTAGGTAATCCACTCTAGTTTCAATATATAATGTACTTTAATGTGAGTGCTGTGTGTTAATCATGGTCCTTCAAACTTTGCATATTTTAGGACCTTGTAATTCCACTTTTAACAAATCATACAGCAGGTTATTTATTAGAAAATGTTTACAATTTGCCACCAGTGCAAACTGATTTGGGAGAGAGGAGTGGAAGGCTGGCATCTTTACCACCTCCTTGTCTTACAGAAATCAATAGAAGATGAGCTCTTTCACTCAATTCTGTTTCCCTACAGCACTCTGGAGTTGAGGTTCCTTTCCATTCCTGCACAGTTTGTGGTGCTTGTAAGCATTGCTTTGTCTCAGCACCCATTATCCCGGACTTTTAAAATGCAGAATGCGAGTAGGCTGGTGGACTTGTTGAGTATTTGTACCTGAGACAATTGTGTTGAATTTTCTTGTTGGCTGTAGTTAAGCTTTGTAATTTTAATACTACTTTTACAAAATTACAAAAGGTTTTTGGTGTTGGAAAGAGTTGAAAAAAGTTAATCACTATGTATGTTGCTTTTCACATCTCCTGTGTAGCTATTTTTAAATAGGTAGCTACCTGTGTAGCTTTGAATCGGTATCCTTAAAGAAAAACATCAGTATGTGAACTTGCATGTACGGAGCAAGTACCTGTAAATGGTTAGACAATGCTAGTTTGTGTGTGTGACCTGGTTAAAACGAATTTATAACAAGTACCTGCTTAGTGCAAATTTCCTCCACTGTCTTTAGAATTCTGTGTTTGCTACCTAGAATGATTCACTGACAAATTTTCAGTGAACTGCGATAGTCAATTGAGATTTTTTTTTTTAAAAAGGAGAAAAACATCTCTTGCACTTGCCTTTTTTTTTCTTTTTAAATATAGTTATGGCTGGAATACACAAGATAAACCCAACTTAAAGGGAATTTAAGACACAAACCTTTGATTTCAGGACCTATAACTTTGTTTGTGTCAACAGTTGAATTTCAACTGTTCCCATAATTCATTAGAATCTAGAATAATTTTAAAAAATTATATGGATTTGTTAAGTTAACTTATTTCCTTACTTACGAAATAATTTCAAACAGGGAACATTGTCATTTTAAAAAAAAAAGTTGGCAAGTTTTTATCTTAACATTTCTTGTGTATGGCTTTAACTTTAGTTTAGTCCAATGGTCAAAGGCTCCATGCGCTACATGGTATCTACTGGTGCAGATGGAACAGTTTGCTTTTGGCAATGGGATGCAGATTCCATGAAATTCAGGTATGTAAGTGGGTTGCTGTTGAACTCTTCAGATGTCTCTCCTTTCTTGATTACAAGATGGCAGTTATTTTGGGGGGTGATTGACTTGTTACATATAAATAATCTTTTGATGTTTACACACAGAAAGCTTAATATCCCACACAACAGCCTACAGAATATTTTAAGTGCCATTACACACTGCATTCATTACAAAATTGTGATTGATTCATTGTCCGGAGGAACAAACAAACCAATTCATTAGCTTCTTACGACATCAGAAATGCTGTGGGAAAAGTAAAATTGAAAATCTTAGTATATTAGACCCATATCGTAAAGGTATTTTTGCTATCTTTGAGTTTGACAGTGCTGTTCTGGGACCCCTTACTTTTGTTCATTTCATGAAACTTGTGTGTAAAAATGTATTTAAAAGATGCTGCTGTCATTCAATTCGTAACTGCCACAATTTACTGTTTTGATATGCAGTTTTTTTATTAAATTAGTAATTAGGCTATTCCTAGTACTAAGCAGGAATCCATGATCAGAATATATTTAATATTATTCCATGGAAGTGTTCATAATATCGAATACAGAATACTCAAATTTGTTGAACTGTTCCAGAATGTCTAATGTGGAAACTTCCAATACTTGAGCAAAAAAGTCTGTAATTCAGATTGTGAAAAGAAATCACTTACGCCTGTGCCAGTGAAGGCAGCGTAGTTGCAAAGGTGTTACTAAGGCACAATTTGGCCCAAAGCTTTTTAATGATACGTGACACGGAAAAGTCCCAGGTTCACTCTCTGTTCCCAGTTTTAGTTTATAGGGCTAGTAGTTTAAAAATAAGTTAGAATAAATATTACTGGTATATATTTTTTTAATTGTGCATTTCAACTGTAGATCTCAAAGCACTTTACATTTAATATTATTGTGTCCAAATTCCCCAATCAGGATTTGGCCCCCATTGTGCTGGGTGATGTACAAACATAAGACACCATTCTTGCCTTATAATATGAGGGGGTTTTGTAAACAAAATACATGTGTTCTGGAAGTCATTAAGGTATTTAACATGGAAACATATAAAGCTATTTTTACAGTTAATTTTTGAAGTAGAACAGCCTTTCAGTTGCAGGATTTTTTTTCTTGGTTAACAAAGTTGGGCATATAACGGACTTTTAAAAATCTTACCTTTTTCATCTATCCCAGATCCATATTTATCAGTATCTATTCCATGAGTGATTGCAGCTCATGCTTAGCTGGTGACACTGCATCATCACAGAGCATGAAACCAAGCTTTTTACTCAACAGTTGCATATCTTTACAAAACTTTGATTTTTAAATCTGTTTTATACATCATAAAATTACATGAAGCTGCAGAATCCTGTGAAATACCTTATTCCTGTAGGCCAAGCTCAATATGTGGTACAAGGTCACCAGCATAGCACTTACTGGACATGTCATGGAGTGTGTAAATCAGATTTGCAAAGGAGAGAGAACCCAAACTGTGGGGAACTCCATATTACCTCTGCTATTTTAGAGTGTGTATTCATAAATTCATGAATATATTTAAAAAAAAATAGGACTGTCAAGCGATTAATCTGATTAATCGTGCAATTAAACAACAATAGAATGCCATTTATTTAAATATTTGATATTTTCTACATTTTCAAATATATTGATTTAAATTACAACACAGAATAGAGTACAGTGCTCACTATAGTTTTTATTACAAGTATTTGCATTGTATAAAAACAAAAGAAATAGTATTTTTCAATTCACCTAATACAAGTACTGTAGAGCAATCTCTTTATCATGAAAGTTGAACTACAAATGTAGAATTATGTACAAAAACCTGCATTCAAAAATAAAACAATGTAAAACTTTAGAGCCTGCAAGTCCTCTCAGTCCTATTTCTTGTTCAGCCAATCGCTCAAACAAGTTTGTTTACATTGGCAGAAGATAAAGCTGCCCGTTTCTTGTTTACAGTGTCACCTGAAAGTGAGAACAGGCATTCTCATGACACTGTTGTAGCAGGCGTTGCAAGATATTTATGTGCCAGATGCGCTAAAGATTCATATATCCTTTCATGCTTCAACCACCATTCATGGGGACATGCATCCATGCTGATGACGAGTTCTGCTCGATAAAAATCCAAAGCAGTGCAGACTGCCACATGTTCATTTTCATTATCTGAGTCAGATGCCTCCAGCAGAAGGTTGATTTTTCTTTTTTGATAGTCCGGGTTCTGTAGTTTCTGCAGTGGAGTGTTGCTCTTCAGAGACTTCTGAAAATGTGCTCGACACGTTGTCCTTCTCAGATTTTGGACGGCACTTCAGATTCTTAAATCTTGGTTTGAGTGCTGAAGCTGTCCTTAGAAATCTCACATTGGTACCTTCTTTGCATTTTCTCATATGTGCCAAGAAAATGTTCTTAAAATGAACAATATGTGCTGGGTCATCATCAGAGACTGCTATAACATGAAATGTATGGCAGAATGCAGGTAAAATAAAACGGGATGTACAATTCTCCCTCAAGGAATTCAGTCACAAATTTAATTAGCGCATTTTTTTTACCAAGCGTAATCAGCATGGAAGCATGTCCTCTGGAATGGTGGCTGAAGCATGAAGAGGCCTACAAATTTTTAGCATATCTGACACATAAATACCTTGCAATGCCGGCTACAAAAATGCTATGCAAATGCCTCTTCTCACTTTCTGGTGACATAAATAAGAAGTGGGCAGCATTATCTCCCATAAATGTAAACAAACTTGTTTCTCTTAGGGATTGGCTGAATAAGAAGTAGGACTGAGTGGACTTTGTTTTGTTTGAGTGCAGTTATGTAACAAAAAAATCTACATTTGTAAGTTGCCCTTTCACAACAAAGAGATTGCACTATAATACTAGTATGAGATTAATTGAAAAATACTGTGATTTTTACAGTGCAAATATTTGTAATAAACAGTATACACATTGATTTCAGTTACAACACAGAATACTTTATGAAAATGTAGAAAAACATCCAAAATATTTCATAAATTTCAGTTGTTCTATTGTTTGTTAGTGCGATTAAAACAGATTGTGATTTTTTTTGTTAATCGCATGAGTTAACTGATCAACAGCCCTAAGGGGGGGGGAAAAAAATCAAACAGCTTACTGTAATTCCGACTTCTCACAAAGAAAACATACGCACTTTAGATCCTCAACATTGGTGATTGTGCATGTGTTTGTGGCAATGTGAACTCAGATTTTTGGAAGGTTGTGTTAATCTTTACATTGCATGTCCTGATTTTTCAGCAACTTTTTTCTTTTAAAGTAATCGGCCAGTGAAGTTTACAGAGAAATCTAGGCCTGGAGTTCAGATGCTTTGTTCTTCTTTTAGCATTGGTAAGTTGCATGTTGATATGGGTCATTTTTTCCACTAATGTACAGAAACATTCTGTCAATTTCAACTGTCCTACATTTGTAACAAATCTTATAATTCCTCTCCTTACACTCCAGAATTGAATGTAAGGATCCATATAACTTTATCCTGTTCTTCCTACAAAACCTTGTTTTATAGAATCCTAGAAATGTAGGGGCTAGAATGGACCTAGAGGTTATCTAGTCCAGTCCCCTGCCCCGAGGCATGCCTAGACCATCCCTGACAGGTGTTTGTCCAATCTGTTTTTAAAAACCTCCAATGTGCAATCCCTGTCAGTCTCCTGCAGAAGCCTCTTCCAATGCTTAACAACTCTTGTAGTTAGGTTTTCTGTAATATCTGAATCTACACCCCTGACTCCTTCAGACTTGCTCCCAGATGCCTGCAGTCATTGCTGATCTGATTAGGGTCATACCTGGTAGTATCATAAGTGTCTGCGTGGATGAGCAGCATGGGGTAGTTGTCAGAGACAGATGAACCTTGCAACCTTTCCATAATACCTTGGATACAGGCTCCAGGCAGGTAGGGCATCTTCTGGGACAGCCGATCAGGCCAGCAGATGGATAACATTCAGCATCTGGTAAAGAATGGACAAAGACTTTCTTAACAAAGAACTTGTTGCAACTTCCAGTTGTTAGTTACTTTGCCCTCTCCTGTGCTGAGCACATCAGCTACTTCTGGAGTACTCTTCCTAGTTGGACAACAAGAGTGTAGCTGTAAATACAATGTTGGGCTCTTGCATGACATTATAGAACATGTCTGATATGCCCTGTTGATACCTCCAATCTAGAGAACTACATGATCTCTTGCATTTTCAGTGGGTATCTATATGTATGCTCTGTGCGTTCAGTAATGCTCTGAAGATTCATCACAAAAACAGTAGGTTAGCTGAAGGTACTGTGACAGATCTGCTGCTGCTTTTCTGGCTTATGATTGGAGGGTGATAGCTCATCCGGGACAGGGAAGATTCTGTTGCCATTAAGAGGACAGTTGGAGACCTGGCGGGACAGCGCTGAAGGTAGCTGTTCCAGATGGTGACTGAGCTGGGGTTTCTGGATTTGGATTCATCTGTGTTAAGAGAAACAGGATACATGTACATAATGTAAATAAAATACACAGTGTGAGGTCCTATCAGTTTTTCTCCAGTGACCAAAACTGACCAGCTGTAAAGCCCTGAAATTGACCAGCATTCTAACAAGGGGCAACAGTATATTTAAAATGTGTAATGTAAATTTATTGGCTTTGCATGCACTTTGCACATGGCTTAATGTCTTGTATGTTTTGACTATGCTTCCTTCAGTTCCCAGTGATTGGATGAATCCTTTATAAACAAAAGCAAGAGAATGAAAAATGTGTTGTGTGGATTTTTTTCACCCTTTTACTGTTTCCCTGCTACAGAATCTCTCCGCTTGACCCTTAATTTCATTTACAATATGTGGCTATTTTTCCACTGGAAATACCCAATGTAACACACTTTCTTTTTGAAGTATACTCTAAAAACGGTATATAATTTTAGCTGCAACCGTGTTTTAGAAAGTTCTCATTATTATAGTTTCCTTTAATCTTTCATACTAAAATTTAGTGATTTTACTTCTTATTTATGGCTAAAAAGGATTTTAAAAAAAAATTAATTTTCACTCCACCTTTGTATAGTGGTGGGAAAACAGCAAGAAATTTGACATTTGTCAGAATTTTAATCTATCATGTTCTACTTGATATTGTAACAAATTAAAAAGCTGACACAGATAAGAATTTTAATTACTGTTTGAATTTTCAGGTGGTACATTTCTAGCAACAGGCAGTACAGATCATGTTATCAGGATGTATTTTTTTGGCTCTGAAACGCCTGAAAAAATAGCTGAACTGGAAAGCCATGCTGTAAGTAAGATTGTTAAATCTACAAGTCACCTATTTAAAATACTTAAAGAACTGTGTTGGGGCTTCTAGCAGCATTCTAGATATGGCTTTAAGTTTTCTGGATTAAAATTTTGCATACTGGTGTGAAAATCTAAGTGATGGTAACTTGAAACACTTTATATGGGTTAAATGAATTGAGGGAACATATCACAATGATATTCTTTTAAGTATGTTTTATTTTAGGTATGTTTCATATGCTAAGGCCTCCTTATACAGTTCTGCAGGTGTGAAGTAAGGTAAATGTTGGTTCTTGTTTTAAGGCTCCTTTACACTTCCGCAGCAGTATAAATGCAATTTATTACTGCACCACAAATGAAAGTACAAACTTCTGTCTTGCACGTTTAACATTAGAACCTATGTTAAACATGCAAGACAGAAGTGTGTACTTTCGTTTGTGGTGCAGTAATAAATATAGGTTATATATGCTAAAATGATTGTATTTATCACCTATGGATTTAATCTTGCAATACTGTATGCTATAATTTGAAATTCAGTGACTATTTTAGATCAGAAATACAGTTTATGGGTATTTTCAATAAATATTTCTTCTTGCAACATAAGTACTAGGGTCACTAAAGGCCACTTGAGTTGCATTAGTCTGACCCTTTGTATGTGATAGGACTGCTCCCAACATTGCTTCCCCAATGGCTTATGTAACCTACTGAGTATCTTCAGTGATGATGGTGCCCAATTTTCTCTTCAGTTGCTCTTACTGTTAATAACTTAATGGCTAGGCTAAGTATTTTCTAACGTGATCCATGCTTTGTTTAAAAAAAAAAAAATCCTTCCTTTATAGATGTTCTCTGGGGCCTGATTCACATTTATACTGCTCTGGAAGTGTAAAGGAGCCTTAAAGCAAGAATAAATTACATTTACCCTTACTTCACACTTGCAGAACTGTAAAAGGAGGCCTTAGTGTAAGAAAATTTGGCCCCTTGTGTTTATAGACATTGTGATCTTGGGTCCTCTCCAATACCATTAAAACTTAGCTTCTCTCCTTTTGGTTCTTGTAAGTATTGTTGCTGCCTTATTTGGTAACTTGATTTAGTGTTCCTCCCCTGTTTATTGCTCATCTCCTGTAGGAACCAGATATCTACCTTCTATTATGGGTGCAGAAGCATTAGAGGAATGTAGACCAAGCATGCTTACTTAAAAATATGTAGAGAGAATGAGTGGGGGTGGAGGAGCAGGTAACTCCTAATGCCATAGGACCACGGTTTTATCAGTATGAATTGGGGATGGTTACATTACTTGTGTGCCAATAATACATGAAGGTGTGGTATATAGTGTGTACCACATGCTTAATAAAACAGCGTTTGAGTTTTTACATTTTTTTATGTATCATTTGCCTGTGAAGTAAGGCACCTTTAGCACCATGAGTCCAGCCGTACAGGACTCTGATAGTTTTGTATCTCTTAAATATGTTTAAAACACCTCTACATGTCAGTTTTAAAGGCAGTTACCTTGGTAATTTTCAGGGTTAGAAACAAGAATTGTCTTGTTAGAAAGTGGTGTATTCACTTAAAGTGTAAAAATCCTATTTCCAGAACTCATAAGTTTAAGGTATGCTAAAAAGAAACTTATCACTTGTGCAGCATGGGGTAGTGCATGTCGTGGGCCATGGGCAGGTGTGGTTTATGGAGAGGATTCTATATTTAGGCCAAGGAGAAAAGAACAGTTTTCTGGTAGGTTGTTGGTGGTTTTTTTTTTTTTTTAAATGACTGAAGCTTTTTAAAGTTTTAAATATTAGAATGGGTGTCAGTTGTGGTGCACTAGTGGTCAGAGTGTAAGTAAGGCTGTCAAAGATGTATGACAATTACATTTTATCTGTAACTATGTGGTCTAAATGTGGTGGTTAAATTTTTTTCCCAAGCGTTATTAATGGCTTTTTAAATACTTACTATCTTTCTTATATCCCTGTTTCAGTTGCTTTCTTTCCAAATAATACTTTAACTTCCTCATTTTAATTATATGTTTTTGGGGGTGATAAGAGTTGGAGTGTTCTTCATTATCTTTAGAGAAGAATTCCAAAACTCAAAAATTTTCTGGCATGGGTACATCATCTCCTTGCCCATTCATTTTATCTTGATGAATATGAATAGCTAACTAGTTTGTGTGTCTGGAGCGGGGGGAAACTTGTTTACTCTGCGCAAATATAATTTTGCTGTAGAAACCAGTTCATCTAGATTCTAACTTGCTTAGGATAGTGAAAGTCCAAATTCAAATTTGAGTTAAATGCCTAGTTACTAATGGGAAGCTACTTATTGATGGGTCTGCAAAGTTTCACAAATTCATTCCAAGTATGTTAGCAAGATGAGTTTAAAAAGTGGACCATTCTTTTAAAAGTTACAATTTAAATTTAGCGTCAGAATCTTAGCAAATTCTACTAAGATCATTGTATAGGGATCTGCTGACCTTTCAATTATATGTACCAGTTAGGATCAAAAATATTCTGTACTGTGAAACTTTAATCAAAATTGTTCTGAAATGGGAGAGTTTTCTGCAGTGTTGCAAAAGAGATCACATTCTCTGGGACTTGGCTAATACTTTTTTCTGATCCTGTATGTTAACGTTCTTTGTAAAGAAGGCTATGTACATTTTTCTAAAAGAAATTAAGTTCCTGATTAAAAATAATTTAACTTCTAACCTCTCTTAAAAACTTTTCTTTTGCAGGACAAAGTGGACAGCCTTCAGTTTTCGAACAGCGGTGATAGGTATGTTGCAAGACTCAAAATGTAAATGTCCTTCAAATGTTTTGGCATTAAATACTTACTGTCGCACTCATGGAGTGCTCAACTAAGAAAATCTGATACAGCTATAACTTGAAGGATGGTCTACTTTTCTCTAGAGTGCAGTGTTCACTTTAGTTTCAGCTCTGTGCTTTTGTTCCCTGTGAATATTTTAACATATCTTCTATTTGGATAAGCTGATTTTTTTTTAACTAGAGAGGAAAGTGTTGTCATATTTCTAATAAGAATTAAGGGTGGGCTTTTCAAAGCAGTAAATGTTGGCCTAACTCTGCTTCTTACACTTAAGGGAATGGTAAAATTCATGTTGTCTTAAATGGGAGCAGAGTTAACTGATGCTGAGCAGTTTTAAAAATCTTTAAAAAGCACACCCATAAATCTTACAAGGCAACAGTGCATATATTTAAGCAAAGGACCCTGTCTGGATTGTCCAGGTTGATCTATCCTTCTAGTCACATTTAAGATTTTTCTAAAGCTGCTTTTTCCCCATTTTTGTGCGGTTTTTATGGTGTTTTGTTTTAACTGGCTTTCTGATAGCTTGTTGGAGAGACATTGAATATTGGGTTTGATGTAACAGGAGAAGGGAAGATGCCTTTGATTTGCTAGCTTCTGCTACTGGGGGTCCTCACAGTAGATGACTCGTCCTTTGACACTGCCAGGATTCCCCCCCCCCCCCCACCGCTACACACACTTTCCGGTACCCACTTCTCTTCCCACAGCTAGAAATGTGCTGTGCATCCTGCTAGTGTCAGTTACATCACAGGCACCTTCCCTTCCCCTCATCAGTTTCCCAGTGCATAATCCTGTCTTGCAGGACATACTCTCCATTTAGCCTGCTTATCGGCTCCAGTGTGTTACCCTTTTAGTCACCCTTTTTCCATGTCAGATGCTAGGAACGCTACACCTCTGCATCATATCCACTAAGAGCCCCCTACTTGGATCTAAGGCTTCAGGGCAAGGAAGTAGTAGGAAGAAACTATTTAATGTTACCATAATGCCCAAGGGCCGTCTAAGTATTTGGACCCCATTGTACTTTGTGCTGTACAGAGACAAAGATTCAGTTCCTCTTTGAGTGCTCGTTCATGTCCACTCCAATCAGGTGTGTGTGCGCACATGTGTACGATGGCCAGAAGATTTTTTCCCCTAGCAGCATCCGTTGCGTCAGCCTGAGTGCCCCCTGGAGTCACGCCTTTTATGCCGCTTAGTATAAAGCCCTGCCACCCCTTCAGTTCCTTCTTACTGTCAGTGACAGTTGGCTGGAACGTCCCTTAACTCTTGCTTAGCAAGTGCGTTGTCTACTCATTGTATATAGTTACCTTAGTCTTAGAGTTCTTAGCATAGAGTTGTTGGGGGTTCCCCCCCATCCTGCCTCCCCAGAGCAGTGGCATTCTGCAGTCCCTGGGGTTTAAAAACTGTGTGGCGTGCGCAAAGCACACGCCAAAGAGCAATCCACACTCCTCATGTTTACAGTGCCTAGGGGAGGGCCACCAAAAGGATAGCTGTAAGATCTGCCGCGTGTTCTGCCCAAGAACTCTTAAAGAAAGGGAACAGCGGCTGAAGGTGATCCTTGTGGAGGCAGCCTACGCCCTCACTCTGACCTGGGCTCAGGGGACCTGGCCCCTAACGCTTAGTCTTTGACGTGGAGTTCCCCAGCACTGTTGTCAAGCTCGGTGCCGAGAAAGGACTCATCCTGAGATGCTTGGCACCGAATTGGCACCTCATGAGGCCCAGCTGACGGCAGGCACTGATCCCACTCGCCAGTGCCTCAGAAGAAAAAGAAGCTGGACAGCCATTCTCCTATGGCTAACGCAGAGATGTGAGACCCCAGGCGGGCCACAGTTCTGGATCCCCTGCTGGGGCCGTGTCGACTCCTGCCCCCCCTCAGTCACCACTCCCTACACAGCAGCTACAGTTCCCTTTGACGCTGGAAGCTTACCAAGCCGCTCAGGATCTCCTGCACCTTACGGTGCTGTTCTCACCCCCCAGGAGGGAAGAATCTTTAGCGCTGGTGGACCTGCCCCACTCCCCTGGTGCAGTCAGGAGGGAAGCTGGCTATGATGTCTAGGTGTTTCCCCTCGCTATGTCCCTCAGCGCTGGCTCACTTGGATGGAGAGCCTACCCCCTCACCGAACTCTTGATGCTCAAGGCACCGAGGCTCGGCTCCTCCATGGTCTTCAGTCTGAGACCTCTGAGTCCGAGTCTGACTCCTATCACTCCAGAAGAAGCAGGAGCTGCAGATCGAGGTCCAGGAGAGACAGGAGGGAGCCCCAGGTGTGGCCTCTGCAATGGTAGAACCCGCCTCAGTGGCCCTTCTGGACCCCCTGGGCTTTTCACCAAGGACAGGGAGGAATCCAAGGTCACCGCTCTGTGATGTCTTCTGTGGCTTCAGCCACCTTTGTCACACCATCAGCTATGCATCTGCCCTCGGCACTTGCCACACACCAACGCCTCTGACGGCGACACCATCGTTGACTCTGGCACTGTGCTTGGTTCTGACCTTGGCAGCATCCTCGCACCGTCTCCCACGCTGGCACCATTGTCGATATGACACAGGCACAGGCAGCGTCAACGTCAGGCCCTCCGCCTTCCTGGGCGCCTGTGAGCGGATTGGCACTGACTCCTTCGATGGTTCCTCCCATCAAACTGATGGCTGCACCAACTCTTGGTCCGTCCTCTGCAGCTCTGGCACCGTCAGCTGCACCCCTAGCACCAATGCTGCCCCGAGAGTCTCGGGGGGGGGGCCCAGGGGCAGATGGCAGGGAGCATCTGCTCATTATAAACGCTTCCTCCTCTTCATTACTGGATGAAGCATTGGTGGGTACAGTCATAGCTCCTGTGCTTGAGGACAACAGGGTGCTGCAGCAGTTGCTGTGCAGGGCCATTCAGGGTCTGGGCATTAAGGCCGAGGAGGTAGTCAAGGAGGCTGATCCTGTGGTGGACATCCTCGCACCCTCAGGGCCTTCCCATATTGATTGTGGACACCACCAAGACCCTGTGGCAGACCCAAGCGCAATGAGAGGCATTATTTCATTCCCTCCACAAGGGCTCGGACATTTCTACTTCCACCCACCCCCTGACTCTCTTGTTGTGGATGCTGCTAACCAGCGTGAGACAGGGCTTTCAAGGGCCCTCCCCAAAAAACAGGGAGGCTAAGCATCTGGACCTTGTTGGGAGAAAGGTCTATTCTACAGGGGGTCTGCAGCTCTGTATCTCAAACCAACAGGCCATTGTCAGCAGGTGCAGGTACACGAACAACACCTGTGTGGTGATGGCCAAACTTGCCGACCTCCTCCCTTCGGACTCCCGAACCAAGTTCTCGGCTTTGGAGGAGGATGGGAATAGAGTCTCCCGCGCTTCCCTCCAGGTTGCATTGGATGCTGCAGATGTGCCCCTAGGGTCATGGCGCCTCGGGTGGCCATGAGAAGGGGCTCCTGGCTACAAGCCTCTGGGCTCCCTTAGGAGTAGACCATTCAGAACCTCCCATTTAAGGGTGAGACTCTTCTCTTGTCCGTCTTTCAAAAGAGGCTGCACAGCCTGAAAGACTCATAAGCCTCAAGTCTTTGGGTCTGCACACTCCAGCCACACAGCGGAGACCCTTCCTACTGCAACCTCTCCGAGATTCCATCAGCAGAACCGACAGGATGGTTCTTGGAGGAGGAGGAGGCGGCAACACCCAACCTTAGGTCAGGGCTCTGGCCAGCCCAAGGCACCCTCTGGCCCTAAACTGGCCTTTTGAAGGTGCAGTCAAGGACAGCGCACCAGATCAGAGACTGCATCTACTCCTCACCTTTTCCTCCCGACTATCCCCTTTCTACATGCATGGTCCCGTATCACTTCCGACTGCTGGGTGCTCTGCACAGTAGAGAGGGGATACTCCATCCAATTCTGTGCCTTTCCACACCCCTTCCCTGTCCCTCTTCAGGGACTCTTCTGACAAGCATCTACTCATCCAGGAGGTGCAGTTACTCCTATCACTAGGGGTAGTGGAGGAGGTTCCTCTGGAGCACAGGGGCAAGGGCTTCTATTCCTGGTATTTCCTAATACCGAAAGCCAAAGGTGGCCTCAGGCGTATCTTTGACCTGTGAGAGCTCAAGAAGTTCATGAAGAAACTCCGTTTCTGCATGGTCTCCTTGGCCTCCATCATCCCCTCACTAGATCCAGCAGATTGGTATGCCGCCCTCAACTTGAAGGACACGTACTTTCACATTGCAATCACTCAGACCCACAGGAAGTACCTCAGGCTTGTGGTCAATGGTACCCACAACTAATTTACTGCCCTCACGTTCAGCTTGTCAGCTGCACCTCGAGTATTCACCAAGTGCATGGCAGTCATCACCGTGTTCTTGTGGAGGCACCAGGTACGGATGTTTCCATACCTGGACAACTGGCTGATCAAAGTCTGCTCCAGGACGCAAGTGAAAATTCAGGTCACATTTATCAGAGCCACCTTCGAGAGCCTGGGTCTACTCCTAAATGAAGCAAAATAGACTGTTTCCTGGCCAGAGGATAGAGTTCATAGGGGCAGTACTGGACTCGACCCAAGCCAGGGCATACGTGCCACAGGCGAGGTTTCAGGCCTTCAACAATGTAATCCGGGGAGTCATGCAGTTCCACACCACTCCAGCGCGAAACTGTCTGAAACTTCTTAGGCACATGGCAGCCTGTACCTATGTGGTGTGGCACAGCAGACGGGACAGCTTGGACAAGATCATAATCCTGCCTCGCCTGGTCCTTGACTCTCTTCGGTGGTGGATCAATGCTCAGCGGGTGTGCTCCGGGGTCCCTTTGCTCCACAGCCATGTCCGTTGTTGGTGACTGATACATCAGACTTGGACTGGGGAGCTCATCTGAGAGACCACAGAACTCAAGGCCTCTGGTCTCGAGCAGATCTGTCAGAGCTGAGAGCGGTGCACCTAGCATGTCAAACATTCTGTCCTTACTAATCGGACAATGTGTATTAGTCATGACTGACAATACAACAGCAGTGTTCTGTATCAACAAATGAGGGTGCATGCTCCTCTCCCCTGTGCCAAGAAGCCTTCATGTTATGGGACTTCTGTGTAAAACATTCACCTGCAGGCTTCGTACCTCCTCGGGATTCAGAAACGAGCTGGCGGACCACCTCAGCAGGTCATTCCAAAGCCATGAGTGGTCCCTTCACCCGGACACTGCAATTTCAATCTTCCAGTGGTGGGGGTTTTCCCTAATAGATCTCTTTGCCATGTGACGCAACAGGAAGTGCCAGCAGTTCTGCTCCTTCCAAAATCACAGCCCAGGCTCCGCCATGGATGCATTCTTCCTCCATTGGGGGAGGAATATACGCCTTTCCACCCAAACCGCTCGTTCACAAGGTGGTGCTCAAGATCCGCAGAGATCAAGCTCTGGTCATACTGATAGCACTGGCCTGGCCCCATCGGCACTGGTTCACTTTCCTCCTAGATATGTCCATGGGAGCCTCGATTACCTTGCTGCTCTCCCTGGACCTTCTCACACAAGAACACGGACGTCTCCAACACCCCAACTTCCAGTCGCTCCATCTTACGATGTGGAAGCTCAGTGGTTAAATCCATTGGTGCTTTCCTGTTCAGACCAGGTTAGACAGGTCCTCCTTGGCAGTAGGAAACCTCTATAAGAGCCACGTACCTTGCCAAGTGGAAGAAATTTTCAGACTGGTTGGCGCAGTGCCATTCGCCCCCAACGCTGGCTTTAGTGCTGCACGTTCTAGACTACCTCCTTCATCTGAAACAGGAGGGTCTCTCGTTGCCTTCTATACAGGTGCACCTAGCTGCCATCTTGGTCTTCCTCCCGGGCATGCAGGGTTGCTTGGTGTTTGCTAACCCCATGGTCAGCCGATTCCTAAAGGGGCTTGACAAGCTATATACCCTCACATCCATCAATCGCTCCCTGCCTGGGACCTCAACTTGGCCCTTTCTAGGCTCATGGGGTCCCCCTTTGAGCCTTTAGCAACATGCTCCCTGCTCTACCTCTCCTACAAGGTCGTGTTCCTGGTAGCAATAACCTCGGGAGTCTGAGCTCAGGGCTTTGACATCAGATCCTCCCTACACCATGTTCTTTAAGGACAAGGTTCAGCTCAGTTCTCACCCTGCTTTCCTCCCAAAGGTTGTCTGGCAGTTTCACATCAACCAGGACGTAATCTTCCTGGTTTTCTACCGTAAACCTCATTCCAGTGCCTGGGAGCAGAGACTCCGCTCTCTGGACGTCCGCAGGGCGCTGGCCTTTTACATAGAGAGAATGAAACCGTTCAGAAAGTCAATCCAGTTGTTCGTGGCAGTGGCGGACAGGATGAAAGTCAGCTAGTGTCATCCCAACACATCTCGTCCTGGATTGTGTCCTGTATCCATGAGTGCTACGACCTGGCATCTGTTCCTGCACCTTCGATCACTGCGCACTCTACCAAAGTGCAGGATTCATTTACAGCATTCCTGGCTCAAGTTCCCACCCAGGAAATCTGTAGAGCGGGGATGTGGTTCTCCATACACACTTTCGCCCACATTATGCGATTACCCAGCAGGCCAGAAATGATGCGGCCTTCGGAAGAGCAGTACTCCAATCAGTGGACAGCTCCAGCCCCACCTCCTGAACTTGGCTTGGGAGTCACCTGATTGGAATGGATGTGAACAAGCACTGAAAGAAGAAACTGTTTCTCACGTCTCGTAACTGTTCAAGATGTGGTGTTCATGTCCATTCCAGTACCCACCCTCTTACCCCTCTGTCGAAGTAGCCGGCAAGCAGGAACTGAAGGGGTGCCGGGTCAGTAGGGCTTTGTATTGAGCGCCATGAAGGTGTGACTCCAGGGGGCACCCAGGCCAACCCCACGGCTGCTGCTAGGGGAAAAATCTTCCGGCCATCGTTGTGCACACACATCTGATTGGAATGGACATGAACAAAACATCTTGAACAGTTACGAGAAGTGAGTAACCATTTTTTCTTGCACCAAGGAATTTACAATCTAAGAAATGGACTTATTTGATGAAGTGTGCCAAGTATTTCTGTGACATGGCACTGCTGTCTGATCAGCTGTTTTCTTTTGCTAGTGGTTTCAGCAAACTACCCTAATTTTACGATGTATTTTGATCAGGAAATGAAAGCAGGGTCTGGAAAGAGATTTCTGTAATAAAATTGTATGAAATCATTTTAAACTTTTTTCTTCAAGTATGTTTTTGTTAAAAAAAAAAAAAAAAAAAAAAAAAAGATTTTACAAAAAAGTGTGGCTGCATGAAAAACACCCTAAGTGCTGCTATTATATTCTTATTATTTAAATGCAGAAAAGATCCAAGACAATAACTGAGTGGCATATTGATAAATCAAAGTATGTGTGTCCTTTAGTTCTCCTGGTATATTTGCAACTGGAACCATAAATTGCATACTTCTGGTTTTTACTGGAGACCTAGATAAGTGACTAAGAATGCTTTTGTAATCTACACCTGGCCTGGAGGTTGCAGTTTTTTTTTCTAAATATGGCTTTCTATAGTAATCCTTGTCTTTGGCACTTTCATATTGCAGTAATCCAGTGCTATCTACGTGGGGCTACTATTTTATGCAATCCAGAAATTGTAATCTGTAAAAAGTATGACTGCTTTCTTGCTTAGCCATGCTTCTTGTGCAGGATATGGATGGAGCTCAGGCATAAATCTACCCTTTGTTGCAATTTCTTTCCCAGTGCAATTTTAAAATATTCTTTTTGGTCTGTAAAGCCATATATGGATTGCATCCTGGATGTCTCAGGCTTCCCTTCTCTGTCTGATGCCATAGCATTTGAGCTAAGGGTTTTGATTTAATAAGGAAGGACCTGGAGACAGGTTTTTCATGAAGTCCTTAACTCAGAACTTGCTTTCCTGTTCTGCTGGTTCTCAAATTTGTTGACCTTGCGCTTACATAGAAAGCTCATCTTTTTCTTTGGCTTTCTCTGGGAAAGAAATCTGAGTTTGGGTCATTGGAGAGTCTAAGCCTGGGTTGGAAAGATAATTTGTTTTGGTAGTTATTCCATTTTGTAGGTTTTATTTAACCTTGTGTCTGTGCCCCGAGAACTCTGGATGGGTTTATTTTTAATTTGAAATAGTGTGAATATCTGCTTTTGTGTACTAGATAACATCTTTTACAATTATTTCAAGGTTCATAAGTGGCAGCAGAGATGGAACAGCCCATATCTGGTGCTTCCAGCAAACAGAATGGAGGAGCATCTTGTTGGATATGGCTGACAGGTTACCAGGGTAGGCTGAGTGTCTTCTATTTGTGTGTTTATGGGGAGTCGGGTACTTCGAAAGATTCACTCTATCTGCCTGAAATCTAATCTAAATTCTGCCCCTTTTAATGTAAGTAAGCATGTGTGTTTTTTGATTAGTCTATTAAAGAAGTTCCTCTTCTGTATAATATCCATTTTTTTTCTTCAGAAAAATGCCCATTCTTTAGTGAAGCCTGCTGCATCTGATTCCTTTCTAGCAATCCAGAAGCCCTGTTGCTACCATAAATTGTAACTTTATCATGACTTGATTTGCTTTAATTAGCATAGCTATTTTTTTTCCAAGTGTGTTCTAGTATTCTCCACATATTATGGCATCTTAGACTGCTCTGAGAGTTTCAAAATTAAAATTCCAAAAATCTAAATGTGCTCCTAACTTTGAGGAAGTCAGTTTCATATGGATTCAATCTAAAAAGATGGAGGTAATTTTGTGCACCCTATCCAATAAATACACTAACATTTTTAGCAGTGCTTTCCCATCCCTTCTTCAGAGGCCTATATTCAAGGAATTGGATTTGTTTTATTTTATGTCTCCCTTGTTTTCCACAAATCTTTTTGACATACACATGTAGGGACTGTGAATTAAGACGCACAAAGTGCTTTCAACAGTCTTTTTTTCTTTAAAAGAGAAGCAAGAGTAACTTAGAATCAGACTTCAGGGCAGATTGAGACTTCCAGGTCCTTAGTTTCTAGTATCTTTATAGTTCATTCTGATTCTTAACTTCAATATTCAAATTTCTTATTGAACTGTACTGTGACAACTTACAGAAACATCCCATTCTCATGAAGTTTATCTAATTGAAAAAAAAAAAAGGGAAATAGGATAGCTGAGCATTATTGGACTGTTGGATGAGGGTTTTTTTAAGTATCAGTTCTTCAGTAGGTTCACTAACATTTAGAGCCTAAAATATATCATTGATATTTCCATTAAATTAAAAAGACTTTTGTTTTGCATGCAATTTTGTGATTTAAAGTAAAACCTACCAAAGCAATAAAAACTCAGATTTAAAGTTGATGTCAACACATTCTATGGTCAAGTTACTGCAGAAATATCAAAATAATGGACAAGTTAAGCCTAGAGTTTAATCCTTAGCTCAGTAGGTCAGATTCTTATCACAAGAGTTCAATTTTTGTTTAGATATTGAAATGAACATTTATTTTAAAAGTTATACTTACACTCGTGCTGTTTTTTTTTTCAATAGTGACTCTCATTCTGAAGAAGACCGATTTATGAAGCCTAAAGTAACAATGATAGCTTGGAATCAAAATGATGATTTTGTTGTTACTGCTGTGAATAATCATCTGCTAAAAGTTTGGAATTCTTATACTGGGCAATTGCTTCATGATATGGTGGTATGTAATGATCTTACCTGCTTTTAAAATATGCAGCCTCTCTCTTTCGTTAGTATTAAAGTGGCATTTGCATGTTGAATTGGTCATTAAATTTGATTGTCTTGGAAGCTTGTATCTGAATATAATGCAAGTATTGTACTTTTTTAAAAAAAACAAAACAAAACACACACACCCAAAAACCCAACAGCTTCCCTTCCATCAAAAAACACAACAAAAAATCCCTGTGTGTTTCAGAGTAGCAGCCATGTTAGTCTGTATCCACAAAAAGAAAAGGAGGACTTGTGGTACCTTAGATTAACAAATTTGTTCAGAACAATAAAATTGAGCTCACCTTCCATGTGAAGTAGGGAAAAGCTTGACTTTTCTTGAATAAATATCAATTCCCGTTTTTTAAATTAAGTAGGTATGATGCCATATTTGTTTGAATCCAGACAATGGTGTAGTTCAAAAACAATCTTGTCTTTGTCACAAGGTGGCCCTGACTTTTGCACCCATGTACAGTGTTTGTCATTTTCACAATTGCATGATTGTTGGGCCACCAAAAGTTCTCAGATTTCTGGAGGCAGTCTTGAGGGTCTTAGAAGTGTTCGATTAGGGAGGAATCGTGATGGATGCATGAATTCAGAACTCTCTAACGTATTAATTGTAAACTTGTGATTTTTTTATGCCTATTTTTCTATATTAAAATAGGGACATACAGATGAAGTATTTGTGTTGGAGACCCACCCTTTTGATTCAAGGATTATGTTATCTGCAGGCCATGATGGCAATATCTTTATATGGGATATTACAAAAGGCATCAAAACTAAGCATTATTTTAACATGGTAAGATCAAATTATTGTACATTCCTCTGCCTTTTCCAGAATTTGCAACATGTTAGAGCAATTGTGATCATAGTATCTTCTCTACCCATTTTTTGGCTTCTAAAATGGTGGTTTGATATTAATTTGGCCCTGTTGGTCTTTAAAGCCCTTAGCTTGTGTAGTCCCTTGTTATATTTAGACCAGCACCTCAGAGTTCATTCTGACAAGTAATTACATTGTCAGCTGTGTCTTTAAGAATGCTACTGTCATTTAAGTCAGCAAGTGATGGTGCCTTTTTTTGTGGTTCACTGTAACAATGCAATGACTCACCGGTGCGGCGTCTCCTGCTGGTCGTCCAGGAAATTAGTTCTCCAGCATATGGAGCGCCCTCTGCAGGCTGGTGTCTTGCCAGCCACTGGTCCTGTGTCCCTTCTGGACCCTGGTGCCCTTTACCTCAGGATTCTGCCCCTGCAGTACCCCCTTGCTCTGGGTCTCCCCTCTCAGGGGAACCCCCAATCCTCTAAACCCACCTTGCCTCAGTGGCTACTGCCAATCATCAGCTAGGCCCTGCTCACTGGAGCAGACTGCAGTGTAATGGCCACTCATAACTGCCAACGGTTATGGGGCCAGCTGCCTCTGCCTATTCCTAAGCTGCCCTTCTGTAGACTATAGACTCTTGACTTTGCAATCTAAATATAATTTTATGTTCCTCTTCATTTATATTGAGAATAGGTTACATATGGTAGAGATCTAGGATAAATCTCTAAATTTCTCATTTCCCTCTCAGCAGGGAAAAATGGACTGTATTTGGGGGTACGTTGCTGGAGGGGGCCCAAGCTTGTAATCAGATCTGCATGGGTGAATGCTTCTGCCTTTGCAAAGTCCAACTGACTTCAGAGAGACTCTACAGGTGTAAGGGGGTTTCAGTGCAGATCCAATTCCAAGATGGAAGTCCTAATTATCGTGTAATGGGGAGCATTAAATAAACTAAATGTAACAAAAAATTTCACTGTAACATGTAGTAGGAAAAACATGGCCTTGTTTTTTAAATAACAGGGAGTCTCTGGTAATTGAAGTTTGGAGAAGGCTGTACAGTATTGCTTGTTCCAAAAAATATGACAAACTTACCTTGAGTTTCATGTCCTCAATCTAGATTGAAGGACAAGGACATGGTGCTGTTTTTGACTGCAAGTTTTCATCAGATGGACAACATTTTGCCTGTACAGATTCTCATGGGCATCTGTTAATATTTGGTTTTGGGTGTAACAAGCCTTATGAAAAGGTAAGTTCCGATTTCTGTTGACATTAGCTTTTCATGATGATGACTAGAGGAATAAATAAATTAATGTGAAAAATATAATGCACACTTGGATATATGTATTTACTATCTTGACTTTTTTGTTTTTTGCTTTTCTTAATAAGCAGTAATTTTTCTTACAAGAATGTATGAAGTGCCAGTCTACTGTAAAACAACAAACAAAAATTCTGTAAAAAATGACCATTCTAGTTCAACATTTATCATTTGAGGGTTTTTTCCTAACTATCCTACCTATTCAACTTGGGATCAAAAATTGAAAAGTGGTTCATTTCTTCTTCTTTTTATTTTATTACCATCAGTAATAAAAGTTCTGTTACTTCTTTGACATTTTTGCACCCCCACTTTCCTTCAGTGCAGTTGCTTGGATGTAACTGAAGGCTTAATTTTGATTGCAGAATGTTAACTCTTGATGAAGAAAGAACCCAACCTGACTTTGAGATCCCATAGCAAATTTGTAGGTTAGCGGTTGGAAAACCATATGTTTAAATGGAAACAAAGCAAATGTTTGCTAAATGTTAAATTAAAAATGTAAATTTGAAATGCGGTTTTATAGTTACTTTTCAGGGTTAAACAGCAATTTTATTTAATATAGGATTGCAGAACTTTCAATGTATTATCCTCTCAAAGACCTCCATACTGAGTACTTTTAACTGCTTGCCTATCAAAATTCCTTTCTTTTGTGAGGGATATATCGTCAGAGCAACACAAATCTAGGATGGCATAGGATCTTTGTGTGGCTTTTTTCCTTTTGAGAACTTGGTCTCTATACCGATAGTTGCAATAGGAGGTAAACTTAGTATAATTTTCTTCTATATGCAAGTTCTTGAACATATTGTTTTTTCAAGTTGACAATATGCAAGCTTCATTTCTTTTCAGATTCCTGATCAGATGTTCTTCCACACTGACTACCGACCATTGATTCGAGACGCTAACAATTATGTCCTAGATGAGCAGACACAACAGGCTCCTCATCTCATGCCACCTCCGTTTTTAGTAGATGTGGATGGAAACCCTCATCCAACAAAATACCAGAGATTAGTACCAGGAAGAGAGAACTGTGCAGACGAACATTTGATTCCTCAACTGGGATATATAGCAACAAGTAAAAATAGTAGTTTTAACTTCAGGATCTGTCTGTGTCTGACTAGGTTTTAGAACCATTACAGTTCTTTTGAATAGGAAAAGATTAATGTTCTACATTTACTTCAAAGCTATTTTTATATTTTACCTGAGATTTATGTAGTTGTCTTGTACCACAAATATCTTCTGGATGTAATATTGTCTGATCAAGCGTATTTGCTATAGTTTTACCTTCTAGTTGCTGGTTTACAAAGAGGATATAATCACTAATGCACTGGCAGGTAATGAAGGTTGTGGTTTAGCTCAAATTGAAAAAGTGAGAGTTCTTTGGAACAAAAGATTTCGTCCTTCTAGTGTCTTTTAGTTTATAACTGACTTCCTGGCTGTATGCAACCATAGCATGGGTATGCAAGAATCGGTAAAGAAGTTTGAGAGACACGTCATATTAAATATTGCCCAAAAAAAAAAATCCTTGCCTGTGGTATGGATAACATCTTAAAATGATTGAAACAGAGTTTCTTAATCTAATTTGCTTTTATGCTGTTTCTCCAAACCAAGAAATGCAAAGAGTAAACGGTGAAAATAGTCTGTCACATTTTTATGGAGGCTTTTTGGTTAATTTCATTTTCTGATACCATATTTGGGTTGCAGCAGTTGCAGGGCATATATATTTTTTAAAACATGAATTATTTCTGTTCATTTTAGGTTAGGGAAATGTCCTTTTTAAAATATGAAGTAATATAAATAACTTGTGGGTGATTATCCACATTGTTTCAGAATTATCCTCAAGTACTCAATTTTAGACAAGCTTAATTGTTAAGGGGTGCTGTGAAGGTGATCAGCACAGCCAACTTTAGTTTGATGGCAGTTAACCATTTTGCTTGTTGGCATTAAATTTGCCAGGTGATGGAGAGGTTGTTGAGCAAGTGATAGGCCAGCAAACTGTTGACCAGGATGAACAAAGTCTGGAACCCAACATTCTTGATGGCATGATAAGACAATTACAGCAACAGCAAGACCAAAGAACTGGATCAGATCAAGAAGTTGTTCCAAATGGACTACAAAATGGAGAAGGAACACCTAGAAGAGGTCAGTAACTACTGATAAATATTGGTTTAGGTGTGGGGAGGGGGAAATCACTTCATCTGAAGAGTTTTGTGCTACTTTTGAGTATGAAATAGTCCACATAGGTTCTAGTCTATCTGTTACCATCTGGAATCAAGATGCCCTATAAAACTGGGATTTTTGGCTGTGCCTTTTGGGCTAAAATGCCTCCAGGTACTTCCGTAGATGGATCTAAAAATGTTGAATCTCCAGTTTTTGGTATATACAACCTTAAACATACAAAAAGCATTGGTTTTGATTGCAGGCAGCTAAATATTTAAGGATATATGTAGAGTACTGTTAATATTTCAAGAGTTCTTGAAACTCACTTTTTACTTGTATTTTTCTAAAGTTTGCAAAAATGTCTTTTCATTGAGTAATGGTTTCTTCTCCCTTTCTTTACCTTGTGGACTTCAAGTGGATTTAAAATGAACATGGTTCTGTTCAATATGTATATACCTATGACTATATAAGTGTCATGCGGGGAATAGTATTTAGGTAGCTAGCTGTTGGTGCAAAATCAGCAGGAAAAACTCAAAACATTTTTCATACTGTGTCTTTCACTGGGGTTTGAAAGTAGCAGTGGAAGTAATAAAGATTTTTAAAACAGCTTGAAATCCCGAATTTATTTATCATCAGAGAAGGCAATCCATTCACACAGTTTGACCCATCACTCTCACAGATCTTGGGAGACAGGCCAGTCCTTGCTTACAGACAGCCCCCCAATCTGAAGCAAATACTCACCAGCAACCACACACCACACAACAGACCCACTAACCCAGGAACCTATCCTTGCAACAAAGCCCGTTGCCAACTCTGTCCACATATCTATTCAGGGGACACCATCATAGGGCCTAATCACATCAGCCACACTATCAGAGGCTCGTTCACCTGCGCATCTACCAATGTGATATATGCCATCATGTGCTAGCAATGCCCCTCTGCCATGTACATTGGCCAAATTGGACAGTCTCTACGTAAAAGAATGAATGGACACAAATCAGACGTCAAGAATTATAACATTCAAAAACCAGTTGGAGAACACTTCAATCTCTCTGGTCACTTGATCACAGACCTAAGAGTGGCTATACTTCAACAAAAAAGCTTCAAAAACAGACTCCAACGAGAGACTGCTGAATTGGAATTAATTTGCAAACTGGATACAATTAACTTAGGCTTGAATAGAGACTGGGAATGGATGAGTCATTACACAAAGTAAAACTATTTCCCCATGGTATTTCTCCCTCCCACCCCACCCCCGACTGTTCCTCTGATATTCTTGTTAACTGCTGGAATTAGCCTACCTTGCTTGTCACCATGAAAGGTTTTCCTCCTTCCCCCCCCCCCCACTGCTGGTGATGGCTTATCTTAAGTGATCACTCTCCTTACAGTGTGTATGATAAACCCATTGTTTCATGTTCTCTGTGTGTGTGTGTATATCAATCTCCCCTATGTTTTTTCCACCAAATGCATCCGATGAAGTGAGCGTAGCTCACGAAAGCTTATGCTCTAATAAATTTGTTAGTCTCTAAGGTGCCACAAGTACTCCTTTTCTTTTTGCGAATACAGACTAACACGGCTGCTACTCTGAAACCTGTTAATGTTTCCTGTGAGCTTTCTTTCGTTGGAGAATGTTAATTTTTAATTTACAGTCAGACAATTGGGGCAAACTAGACACCAAAGCTGTCTGGTGGCAGAGGATTTTCTACTCTCCATTTTTTTTTTTAGGTTTTAGAAGGCCAAGTTTAGACATCCAATCCCCCCCAAATATTGGTCTGCGTCGCAGTGGGCAAGTGGAAGGTGTACGTCAAATGCATCAGAATGCTCCACGAAGTCAAATTGCCACAGAGCGAGACCTTCAAGCTTGGAAACGAAGAGTAGTTGTACCAGAAATACCACTGCATTTATTCAGGTGCGTGAAAATCTAGCTGGCTCATAGGAAGGACATCTCTTTTTTTAAAAAAACATATGATTTTTCTATCAATATTACTCCACATGTTTAATACCTTAATGTTCTCCTGTATTCAGTGCTATCGGGCCTACACTCAAAATATACTCCTGTGCAAATTGAAATTATTAAATGTTAATTTCAGTTGCGTTCAAAACTAAGTTGGAAAAAGCGTGCGAAATAAGGGTGAAGGGAGAACTAACTAGTTGGAAAATAACTTGAACGTGTAAGAGGATTTACTGCAAACAATGAAGCGTGTTCCAAAAGAATTGAAGGGGTAGTTAGGTTCACTGAATGCTCCCCATTTTCCAGAAGAGTGAGGGTTGTAAGGTAACATTCACTAACTTGGAAAGATTTAAAAAAAAAAAATATTTTGGGGGCTCCTGAGCAACTCTTCTCCTGGTACGAGTTGCTGTCCATCAGCAATACAGGAGGATCACTGCCTGAACAGGAGGCAGAAGAAGGTTCTTGAAGACATCTGGCTGTTGCTTTCATACAGGAGCATTAAATGCCTAGGAGGAAGAGGAGTAGCATTATTTTTGCTGAGGATAAGGAACAGCAGCCCTTGTAGCCAAGGGGCTATTAAAAGCTTTTTCCTTCAGCCCAGCCTCAGAGTCAGGTGTCTGCAAAAGGGAAAGAGGAGGAACTCCTGTTGTCGTCATCACCTGCTTGCAAAGCCTGGTGGTTGTGGGAGGAAGAGAAGCAAACCCTCTAGTGTTACATGTATCAGCTAAGATTGGTTGAATCTACTTTACTTGGCCAGCATGTTTAAAAGAAAAATCTAGAAACCTGTTCCTTTGTAAACAGAAAATATGTTCTTGATGCCTATCACTGTACATGGTGCCTGTTAGCATGATTTTAGTAGTGTAGATGGGACCAAAAAGGTGTGTAAGGGAGGTGATCTATCCATATATTTGGACCTACTTCTACTAATGGGACCATAGATTTAAAATGGAGTGGGGAGTTTTCATCCTACAAGGTGGTGAATTTGGGAGAAAAATCCTCTTGTAAATCCTTCTTATCAACCATGTCTGCCAATGTGTGAGGAGAGTTTTTTTTCTTTATGAATTGATAGCTATATAAAAACGCTAAATATTTAGAAACCATAGAATTTCTTCATGTTATAACGATTCCAAGAGAGGTTAAAATTTGGACATTTAAACTGTCGATTTTGCTAGGTCCAGTGTCGGCATATAAAGTATTATTAAGAAGACAAACCTGCAACTACCCAATTTACTTTCAGAATTGTGATTTTACTTTTGTTTTGACAAGTTTCAAAAATCTCTTGTAGAAAACAGGAGGAGTACCGTATTGCAAAAGGAGAGGAGGAGAGAGAGCTCTATGTAACAGAGAGGAAAAGGAAGACATTTCAGTTCTCAGAAAAGGTATGAAACAGATACAGTGAATGATGAGCTCTTAACTTCTGCATGAGAGCCACGAGTTGAAAAAATACCTACAAATGTCTCTGAAGATACCATCTTGCAGGATTCTCCCAGACCCCAGTGCCCCATTTTTCTGGTAATTTTTTTATTTAATGGTGACTCCCTTGAATTGCCCCCCCCTTTTTTTTTTCCTGGGAGTTTCACCTTCCTCCATCCATGGAACTGAGTGGAACTCGGTTGGCAGCTTGTCTGACAGTCGAGAGGGCCTGGATTGGACTTCATGCTGCTATTATTGTATTAAAGGATTCAAGATTTTATAGGGCAGTTTTCCCAGTCACCTACAGTACTGATGAGTGTAAACATAGTGGTAATCCTCCGAGATGATATTTTCAGAGTTTATAGAAATTAATTCAGAATAATAAGCTAGTTAACTTTTTAATTGAGTAGATTTCAAATTGGTATGCTACTAACAGTAAGTGAAATGATGGATTTGCAACAAGTTGTTAGGTTGTAAAATAACCACTATTAATTTATTACAGCTTCTTAAAAAATTGAACCTTGAAAGTGGCCTGCCTTTCTCACAAATTCAGAAGAGCTATAATTCTTGTTTTAATCTGTTGTCAAAATAACAGCTTATTTTTATATTTAAAACAACTCTCTAGTTTTTGCCTTACAATCAACACAACTATAAAGAAAGGTATCTTCTCATATGACATTTTTTCTTTAATTTCACAAACTGCTCAATTCCACAGAAGATAGTCTAACTACAGAATAAACTAGGAGTCCTGTTTATGTAAATAATTAGTTTCACTACACACCTATAATTCACTATAATTAGTTTTCATCTTTTTTAAAAACTTACAGCATTAGGAGTTATGATTTTGACACTACTGTAAGCATTTACAGTACATTTAAGCAAAAAGTGGGAACTCTGAATAGCTTGTAGACCTCAGCTCTTCAAGAATAGATACTCTTTGCATTTTTGTATGTTCACAATATTTGTTACAAGTCTATACAATTAAGTTTACTTTCATATTGTAAAGCTGTATTTAACTTTTTATCTATTTATGCAAAAATTGGATTGCATTAATTCAGCATTGTATCTTTATCTGTAATGCCTTACTTTTTACTTCTGTATGTATTAGAGTGACTCTGAAGCTTCACTGATACAATCCAAGCGTAGACTGCATAGGCGTAAATATCCAAGTTATCGAACACGGAATAACACAGAACAACTTGATTCATCTGATGAAGAAAGGGATGACTGTTTTGGCTTTATAAACCAGGTAAGTGCTTTTCCAAATTCTTTAATTTAGTACCTGGAGTTAGTGGAAAGTATTGTGAAAGTTTCATAAAATGTCAGATTTCTGTTGCAGAAAATGCATGCATCCCTGTTTTTACAAAAACAAATATTTCTTAAATATGCTAACTGTCTACGGATATTATCAGTGCTCTAGGTTGCCCAACATTTCCATTATAAGACCTTGCTTTCAGTTGTTTAAAAATACTGTGCCAAACTGTCTGTTTAGGCTGCTATTTTCCATGCCAGTCATCTGCCTCAGGTTGAACACTTCTGAAAATTTCAGCAAAAATAGCTTACCCATTTCCAAGAACGAGATTTGTTTTAAAAAAAACAAAAAAAAAAACATTTTTTCTGTTTTTTTTTTAAACACCCTTACAATTGTTTCATTGAGAAGCTCTAGTGCCTTTATGCTTTTGTAGTAGGGATTTGAAATTTGGCATTGGCTACACCCTAGTTTCAGATGTCTTTTGTTCTGTGGAAAAACTGTCCAAATTTATAATTCTTTGGGGAAAAAAAGTACGTTAGCATAGGCTCAGTAGTGAATTTGGCAGCTAAATTCTCCAAAGATTCTGTCTGTGTTGGGCAGGGGTTGAGCAGGAGTTTCCCTATAAGCGCTGCTCTTGACTGCGGTGGTGGTGGGCACAGGAACAGAATGCAGTGAGACTCTCTTGTGCCTCTCGGTGTTTCCCTTCAAATGCAGAGGGAATAAGAGTCAGACTTGGGGATTGAAGAACTGGGGCTGGGAAATATGGTAGTTGAAGCCAGGGGGAGAGACTGGTAGCTATGCTATAGGGTTAAATCAGGGTCGTGTAGTGAAGACACTGTTGTCTGTAGGAACCCTGCTTCATCTATTGCAAGTCAAAAAGTGCATAGTGAATGAGACAGGGTTGCAGGAGTAGAGGACAGTATCATGGTTAAGGCAGTTGAATGCACAGGCAACCTTAATTCTGGCATTTCTTAACCTTGAGTTCAACTATGCAACCTTAACAATTTTCTTTTAACTTATGCTTTGTGCAGTATGCTGTAGGATATAACCTGAGTCATGACCAGCTCTGACAGCCCTCATGCTGATACCCAGTTACTAGGTCTATTGAAGAAAAAAAAAAAGCAGTCCTTAAATTCACAATGAGCTATTGCTCCTAGGAATCTGAAATTCACATGGGCAAAAACTGCAGGAAATGTTAAAACTTCTGCAGTATATTGGGGGATATTTTACGTTCTATGTAATCCATTTTGTATATAAATATACACTGATTTACTTCAAAAATTATTGAATACAAGGCCAATCAATATGCTGAAAATCTACAGAATCACCATGCCCATCTTGTATGAAATATTTAAGGAAAACAAATTTAGAAATATTTAAGGAAAACAAATTTAGAGAAGCTAGAATTCTTCTGTTTTTATGGGGAGGAGGGGCATGGTATTTTTTCATTTGTGAATCCCCTTCCTCTATCACGTTAAATCCTTCTTTTGCATGCTAAGTGAGCCAAGTTCTGTGGTACATTGACTTCATGAGGACATCAAGAGTCTAAGATATTATAAATTATATTTCAGAATAAGTATTAAAATCTTGCAAAGTGTGTGCAGTCAAAGAATTCTACATTATTCCTTAGCAAAACAGGGAGGCTACCACTGGGAGGGGGGCTGTTATATCCTTGGAAACAGCTGTAACAGTTCTTATGGCCCCTGTGTTTCTGTATAGTCTACCCATGTTGAATAACTTAATGTGCAGTGCTAATTTGTATTATTGTTGAGGAAAGTCAGCTCAAATAGAAATTAAAGAACTTCACTATTTTTAATAATATTTTTTTAACGTACTAAGGAGATCTTAGTGTTTAAAACGATGAACTTAAAATATGCACTGCAAAAAAAAAAAATTAGGATTGATAGTCAACTAAACTTTTTTTTTTAAATCCAGGAAGCAGAAGAAAGTGAAGGTTTGGATTCTTCTGATGAGGAGGAAGAATGGAAAAGTGACAAGAAAAGCAACAGTAACAGTTCTAGGTAAAATATTTCCACTTTCTCACTTAAGTTTCTTCTGAATGTTGTCAAATTTTGTTTTTGAATGTCTAGCACAAATGTAGATTAAAATCTCCCATATAAAGTTCTAGCATGATTAGGCTACTTGAAGAAATCCATTCTTTGAAAAAGCCCTGGGATTAGGGGCTTTTTACCAGCAATCAAGGAAGTTGGTCAGTCAGGGGACCTGTGTGTGAGTTAAACAAAAAACCTCACCAATATTCACTTTACTCTTACTTAGATGTTTTTTTTTTTTAAAAGTGAAGTCACATTTTGTGCATGCCAAATACAAATATCTTGTTAAGGCAACGTTAAAGTTAAAAAGTTGATGTTTGGATTATCACAGTGACTTTTATTATCAGTCATAGAAATTTAGGACTGGAAGGGATCTCGAAGTCAAGTCCAGCCCCCTGCACTGAGCCAGAACCAAGTAAACCTCTACCATCCAGACAGGTGTTTGTCCAATCTGTTCTTTAAAACCTCTGGTTTTAGGGGATTCCACAGCCTCCCTTGGAAATCTATTCCAGAGTTATTGACCCTTATAGTTAGAAAATTGTTCCTAATATCTAACCTAATCTCTCTTGCTGTAGATTAAGCCCATTACTACTTGTCCTAACTTCATTGGTCATAGAGAACAATTGATCAGTCCTCTGTATAACAGCCATTAAATATTTAAAGACTGTTATCAGGTCGTGTCTGTCCATCCATCTCTTCTCTCCCCCCCCCCTCCCCCCGGTCTTCTCAAAATTAAACATGGCCAGTTTTTTTAACCTTTCCCCATAGCTCAGGGGTTTTTTAAACTACTTATTTTTGTTGCTTTCCTCTGGACTCTCTCCAGTTTGTCTACATCTTTCCAAAAGTATGGATACTGTACTCCAGCTGAGACCTCACCAGTGCCAAATAGAGTGGGACAATATACCTCCCCTGACTTGCATACAACATACTCTTAATACACCCCAGAATATTAACGTTTTTCACAACTGCATCACATTGACTCGTATTCAGATTGTGATTCACTATAGGCTCCAGATCCTCTTCAGCAGTATTACCACCAAGCCAGTTATTCCCCATTTTGTAGTTGTGCATTTGATTTTATCCTTCCTAAGTGAAGTACTTTGCATTTGTCTTGTTTTGAATTTCATCTTGTTGAATTCAGGCCAGTTCTCCAATTTATCATAAGAAGTGCATAAGATAAATTAAGTACTTAGAAATCAGCAAATACAAAAGTTAAGTAGTTTGATACTACACTTTCTCAAATACAGTTTGTGAATGTAAGAATGTGCGGTGACATATATTGTTTTAATATGAGAAATGCAGAATTTTTGTTTCCTGATGTGAGTCTTCAGTGCACATTAAGGATCTGTGAATAGAGAGTCCTTTACATTTAATTTCATAGGCTTGTAAAGGAAAAAGTTGGAAGATGTCCCGAGTAGTAGGGCTAATAAACAAGGAAAGCACAGGCAAGTTTCACCTTTTAACGTCATATAACTGTGTCCTTTAAGAATTTATAGATGTGATTTGGCTAATGGCTATTTTAAGCTATGTACATGTTTCTGTGCCAGTGCAGAAGACTTAGTGATCCCAGAGTTTACCAACATTAAGTTCTTTGAGTAGATGCATCCGTATATTCCTGGTAAAATGGCAGCGCTCATGCTTTTAGCCCGTCCCTTGGCTTTATGATGTAGCGCCGCCCTGGCCACTCTGTTTCCTACTCCCAGCTTGTCAGCTGAAGTTGGAGCTCTGTGTGGTTCTCGCTTCTCGCAATTAGCTTTTTACTGTATATAATTAATAGTAGAGTTAATTAAAAGTTACAATATATAGCACAGTGATAGTGGCAGTGCTCCCCAGTGATGCCCTCACCTGGGTTCAAGCATTGTCCTTTGTGGGGAGTGGCGATTCCTAATAGTGACCCCTACATGTGGTACTTGCTCTGCCTTGGCGAAGCCCATCTTAAGGAGCGCTGTTTGATCTGCAGATCATTCAAAAAGAGGACTTACATGGCACGGGACCTTTGCCTTAAATAGCACCTGCTTGAGCAGTCCATGAGCCTGACCCAGTACTGAAGCTTCTGACACACCATCTGTAGAGGGGAGGGGACAGCAGACACCTCGTACCATCAAGTTTGGCTCAGACATCTGTTGAGGCTGGTAACGATGAGAACAGTGCTGGTACTGACAGTCTCAGTGGTGTTGACATACCAGGCCGTGCCAGAATTACTTTCTTTTGGTACTGTCCTCGTTGCTGGTTCAAGACTTCAGGGCTGACACCCATGATGGCCCTTCAGTTGGAGTGTGCCGCTGAAGTCGTGGCACTGAACCACAAAGTACTCATTCTGGGGCTTGGTATGGACATGGTACCAGAGACAGTACAAGGGTCTTTAGTACTGAGTCCATCCTCTGCACCGACACAATCAACACCACAGATGGTTCCATGGAAGCTGTCAAGGTTCCTTCCCCACTCTGAACTCTAGGGTACAGATGGGGGGACCTGCATGAAAACCTCCTAACTTACTTACCAGCTTACTTTTACCAGCTTAGGTTAAAACTTCCCCAAGGTACAAACTATTTCACGCTTTGCCCTTGGACTTCCACTGCCACCACCAAACATTTGACTGGGTTTACTGGGAAAGCATTGTTTGGAAACGTCTTTTCCCCCAAAATCCTCACCAAAACCTTGCAACCCCTCCACCCCGCCTGGGAAGGCTTGATAAAAATGCTCACCAATTTGCACAGGTGACCACAGACCCAAACCCTTGGATCTTAAGAACAATGAAAAAAGCATTAAATTTCTTACAAGAAGAATTTTAATATAAGAAAAGGTGTAAAGAATCACCTTTGTAAAATCAGGATGGTAAATACCTTACAGGGTAATTTGATTCAAAACATAGAGAATCCCTCTAGGCAAAACCTTAAGTTACAAGAAGACACAGACAGGAATATCCATTCTATTCAGCACAGCTTAATTTTCTCAGCCATTTAAAGAAATCGTAATCTAACGCATATCTAGCTAGATTACTTACTAAGTTCTAAGACTCCATTCCTGTTCTGTCCCCGGCAAAAGCATCACTCAGACACAGACCCTTTGTTTCTTCCTCCCTCCAGCTTTGAAAGTATCTTGTCTCCTCGTCGGTCATTGTGGTCAGGTGCCAGCGAGGTTATCCTAGCTTCTTAACCCTTTACAGGTGAAAGTGTTTTTCCTCTAGCCAGGAGGGATTTTAAAGGTGTTTACCCTTCCCTTTATTTTTATGACAGAAGCTGTCGCCACCCTGGATGTCAACGCACCTGGGTGCTCCAATACTGTTATTTGCACAAGACTGACCTTGCCTGCTGCATCAGTCTTTTCAGCACTAGTGTTGCAGACTACATTGGGGGCGCCTATCTTGACCTTGTACTGGGCTACAGATGAGTCCGATCGCCCATTGGAATCTCCCCTCCCACATCTCCTAAGTCTTGGGACTCCTATGCTTCAGAGTCAGGTTTCTCGCCCTCCCACTCCACGTCACCTGAAGAAATCTGGAAGCCACTGGTGGACCAGTACTGCTACCAAAGTTGGCATGCACCTCAAGGCCTGGTGCCTACTGGTCACCAATTCCTTACCCATGCCAGTGGCCACCTTGGGCCCAGTGACAAGCCCCTTGCTCCTGGAGGTCTGTCTTGTTGTCAAAGTCAAAGCAAGATCCCCTGCTGATGCAGCATTAGGGGCTGCGGACCAGCCACAAGTCCAGATGCCTGCAGTTTCCTATCCCGTGGAGCAGCCAGAATTTCCTCATCCAGAGACGCTGCACCAGGAGCAGGATCTGCTCATAGTCCAGTCAGCAGCCTCATCCTTGTCCCTGGATGGTACGGTTTTGCCTGGTTCATCCTCCCCTTCCACCCAGAGGACTTCAGGGCATACCAGGACCTATTATATCAGGTGGCCTTGTCGCTGGGTATTCGGGTGGAGTTTCTCCAGGAGAATACCCATAAACTCGTGGACATTTTCCAGTCCTCTGTCCCTGGGAGAGTGACCCTCTCTATTAATGAGGCACTCCTCGGTATTGCCGATGGCCAAGTGGTTGGAGAAGAACTATTTTGTGCCGATACAGGGATACAAGGGGTTTTATTCCCATCTGGCTCTGAACTCCCTGGTGGTCACAGCAGTGAATGACAGAACTCAGCAGAGCAGATTCAAGTCGTCGTCCTCCAAGGACAGAAACTCAAAAGTGCCTAGATCTTCCAGGCAGGAAGATGTACATCTCATTATCACTGCAGATGAGGATCGCGAGCCAGCAAGTCCTGCTGGCCAAATATGACTTCCTAAATTGGTCAGCTATGGCCAAATTTAAGGAGCAGTTGCCCAAGGCTTCCCGGATGAATTTTGGGTGTGTTGTTGCCGAGGGCTGCTTAGTCGCAAAAGTCTATGCAATCTGCTCTTCATGTGACGGACACTTTGTCAGGGCGATGGCCTCAGAAAATTACTATGAGGAGGTCTTCCTGGCTCCAGAACTCAGGAATTACACTGTATGTCCAGCAAACTATTGAGGACTTGCTGTTCAATAAGACCTTGTTTTTGGACAAGACTGATGAAATCCTGCATTCCTTTAAGGATTCATGGGATACTGTAAGGTCGTTGGGGGTATATATGCTACCTGTGCAGAGACACTGTTACAGGGCGCAGCAACAGCAGCCGTACAGGCCACAGCACCCCTTCCCCCCCAAGACAGTAAGCCTACCCCAGGAGGAGGGATAAGTCTCACAAGGGGAAGCACTCGAGCTCGGGGCCTGGTTGCTCTTCACACCCTCCTTCGACATCTGCTAAGCACTCATTTTGACTTGTTGGTCTAAAGCCCTGTGCCAGTTGTTGTTCTTCCTCCCTTATTGTCCACCCATTCCTTTGGAGACAGGCTGTCCTGCTTTTACAATGCCTAGGTCTCGATAATGTCTGACCACTGTGTCCTACACACTGTCAGATCAGATTACGCCATCCAGTCTCCACACCCCGTCTCCATCTCTCTTTAGGATCCCCTCTCACGAGATGCTGTTCTTCAAGCATGTCTGCTCTCTGGTAGCATTGGCAGTGGTGGAGGAGGTTCTGTGAGAATGGGATGAGGCCTATCCTTGATCTCCATGAACTCAACAAATTAATCAAGCATGTGAAGTTCTGCGTGGTCACTCTATCAGTTATCCTCCCTGCTTTGTCTCAGAATGACTGGTTCACTGCTGTGGACTTTGCAGACTTTGCCTACTTCCATGTGGCCATTCTGCCAAGTTACAGGAAGTATCTTCGCTTAATGGTAGGATACTGCCGCTTTCAGTACACAGTTCTCCTGTCTGGGCTTCCTTCTGCCCTCTGGGTTTTCACCAAATGCATGGCAGTGGTCATGGTGTATCTCAGGAGGAAGGAAATCCACATCTTCCCCTATCTTGATGACTGGTTGCTGAAGGCAGCTTCAGAGAGGAGGTTTTTCCTCACACTGACACCACACTATGCTTACTCAACCATTTGGGTCTCAATCTAAACACCATGAAGTTGACCTCCACTTCCACTCAGCAAATAGTTCATTGGGGCCCTGTTAGATTCCACGAGGCTAAGGGTGTTTCTGCCAACCAACTTCTTTCAGACGATTCACCAGCTGTCCTCAGTTTGCAATAACAAACGTCCACGTGTGCCTGAGCCTGTTGGGCCACATGTCCGCACATAGTCCACCTTACCAGGTCATCTCTTCATTCTCTTCAGATGTGGCTCAGGAGGGTTTACTGCCCTGCCCTGCATTCCCTAGGCAGGTTGGTTTGCCTTCCTCTGTCAGTCCTGCAGTCCTTGCTCTGGTAGGAATCTCCATGTAATGTGGGCAAGAGGTCCCCTTCTCTCAGCCTTCTCTGACCAAGTCATTGGTTACTGTCACATCCCTTTTGGGCTGGGGAGCACATCTGGACTCGCTGCAGTTGCAGGATCTATGGTCGGAACAGGAGGCCTTACTCCGTATCAGTGTGTTGGAGCTTTGGGCTATCCACAATGTATGTTATGCCTTCCAGGACCAGATCAGGCATTCAGTGGTCACATACTTAAGGACAGTACTATGTACTATATGAGCAGATAAGGGGGAGCTCACTCCAGATCATTCTACCTGGAGGAGATCAACATGTGGCAGGTCTGTATAGAAAAGACATCACTTACCAGGGGTCAAGAACTGTCTTGCCGATCATCACAGCAGGATTTTCTTCCCAACCATGAGTGGTCCCTAAGGACAGAAGTCCTTCAGATGATGATCACAACATGGGGCGTTCCCACAACTGACCTCTTTGTGATGAGGGAAAACAAAGTGTTGCCTATTCTCTTGAGAGGGACTCATCCTGGCCTCCCTCTCTGATGCTTTCCACTGCAGCTGGATGTCTTCTCTGCTGTATGCATCCCCTCCTATCCCAGTCCTTCCCTGGGTCATCTCTAAGCTGAAGGTGAATTGAATCGTTGTCCTGGCATGACTGAGGCAGCACTGGTTCTCAGATCTCTTCGATCTGTTGGTTCAGCCTCCCATGGTGCTTCCTCTCTTTCCCAACCTCCTCACAAAGGACTACGTCTACTCTGCATTCAGTGATCAGCTCCTTGCACCTTATGGCGTGGCTGCTGCATGGCTAAATGAAGAAGACTGGTGTTGCTGGGAGGCCATCCAACAGGTCCTACTTAATAGTAGGATGCTTTCTACTAGAACATCCTACTTGGCGAAATGGAAGAGGTTTTCCTTGTGGTACTTGGCCCATGGGGACTCATCCAGCAGAGGCTTCCATCCAGGACATCTTGGAGTACCTGTTACACTATCAGGAATTGGGCTTAGCACTCAGCAGCAATATCTGTGTTTCATCCACCTTTCCAAGGGAAATTGGTTTTCTCCTATGCCAAGGTGACACAATCTCTGAAAGGGCTTCTCCACCTGCATCCTCTAGTCTGAGAACTAGATCCCTTCTGAGACCTGAACACTGTTTTAGCCGCTCTAATGGGGCCTCCATTCGAGCCCCTTGCTTCCTGTCTGCTGCCTGATCTGTGTCAGAAAACTGCATTCTCGATTGCCATTATCTCTGTCAGGAGGGCTTTAGTTGCAGGCCCTGATGGCTGGGCCTCCTTACATACAGTTCTTCAGGGACATGGTTACGCTTCAGCCACTCCCAAAGTTTGTATCCAAGGTGGTCTCAGTTTCATTTGTACCAAGCGATATATTTTTCCCTAAGCTGCATTCTTTCACATAGGAACAACGCCTCCATATCCATATCCTTGATGCTGTCTGTCCTTCCACCTGAACAGGACTGAACAGTTTCGGGCTTCGCCTTGCCTGTTTGTATCATGTACCGACCACATGAAAGGACAAGCTGTCTCTGAGCAGATCATCTCTAGATGGCTGTCTTGCATTAAGACTGCATATGAGATAGCATTGGCTACGCCTCCAAAGCTGGTGTGGGGACATTCGATCAGACAGGCAACATCAGTGACATTCCAAAATGACATGTCCTTATTGGACATCGTAGGGCAGCCACATGATCGTCCATGCATACATTTACGGACCTTTACGCGATGACCATTTCTTCCAGAGTGGACAATGTTGGAAGAGCAGTCCTGCGATCCTTGTTCTGGTAGACTGAGCTCCGCCTCTGGATGAAGGTACTACTTCCTAGTCACCTACTTGGAATACGTGTCTGCATCTCTTTGAAGAAGAAGAAGAAAGTTACTTGCTGTAACTATGGTTCTTTGAGATGTGAGGCGGACTTGTATTCCATGACCCACCCTCCATACCTTCTGCATTGGAGTCTTTTCCTGGGCTTTCGGTGTAAAGGAACTGAGCGGGGGTCAGAACGGTGCTGCGTCAGATAGCCAAGAAAGGGGCTACAGGCATGAGGCACAAGTGCCACCCCTCCTACGGGTATTGCCAGGCAAGTCTCTGGCTCCAGTGTGCACACGGATCTTCTTGGAATACACGGCTGCATCATATTTTTCTTTTTACTATTAAAACCACTAATCCAAACTTCTAAATTGGCCTGATTTCTAAGCCGTGGTGAAATCCATAGTTTAACAATTATAAATGTTTTTATATCAGCAGACTTGTCTTCAAAAGCATGCACTTAATTAGCTGCACACAGTGTGCACTGCATATCTTAGTCTGTGCCTATAAGCTGAATAAAAATTTGCATATAAATATATGCATATATAGTATATATATTTAGTGTGGCATATTCTGATTCTCAGTTTGTTAAATCAAACACAATTTTTTCAAAACTGTTCTCATCCTCAGGGATGACTGTCCATGCCAAGTTAAAGCTGTTTTTGTTGGAATCCTGTCTAACAATAATAAGCTATGGTTAGAATGGCTTTTAGAAAAGGAAAGCTTTTGTTTTTTAAACCCTCAATGAAATAGAGATGTCTGAAAGTATGTATCTTCTGTTGCCTGTGAGTAGGCAGGATATTCCTATTTATTGGAATCCTGCTTCTGAAATACAGTAAAGGAACACATTAAATGTTGTACAGAATTTCTATAAGGACAAAAATGTCATAGTTGCATGCTAGTGACTGAAGAATTAGTGCCATAAGTTAAAATACTAGCCAAAGTGAAGGAATTAGAAATTCTTTTGAAATGTATCGCAGCAATTAAACCTTCCTCTACTACTCCTGACAACCTCCAAAACCACTGAAGATCAGGACAGTGAAAAGAATTTTATTACACCTACAAATATTGTTATAATTCTTTTAACATTCTTAACTAGTTGTCAGCTGTTTGAATATCTAAATTCCATTTGTTTCCATTATTTTCCCCATGAACAGTGACTCTTCAAGTAGATATTCTGACTGGATAGCTGATGCAGGGATAAATCTCAAGCCTCCTGTACGAACATCTCGACGCAAAGCTATCAGATATTGTAGTACTTCAGAAGATGAAGTATCAGCAGAGAAATCTTCTCCTCCAAAGAGGAGAAGAAAAAGAAGGAAAAAACCCAAACCAAAAAAGCAGGAAGAGGTATTATACAGTTAGTTCCTTCTGTTCACTTAATTCTTGCTCGATATCTTTTTATGTTTTAAATCTTACACCCGGAAATTTATGGAGTTTGTATACGTTACCTCCATAATAGGCAGAGGTGTTTGTGATATTACTAACTATGGTTGCGCCTTCCCCTCTTCAACCCCCCCCCCCCCCCCCCGCAACATTACATCGTCTAATTAAACTTTATGGACTTTGCTTTACAACAAGTAACTAAAGCTTCCTCACTCTTATAGGGTCCAAATGCATGGTTTTTCTTACCCATTACCACTTTTATAGCATCTTTGAATACAAAAGCAAGGAATGTAGATACTTAAGGGTTTTTTTGTTTAGATTTTAGAACATTTCAGATGTTTTTGTATCAAAAACTGTTTTAAAATTCAGAAAACCACCAAAAGACAAATTAATTGAACTGCCATTTAATATCCTCAACACAAACCTCTCCATATCCAGCTGATCCACTCTTATAAGCCTGCCCCTGTTTCTCAGTGCCCATTCGAAAAGTCAGATGCCTAGAAGGCAGGAAATCTGGATTTGGGAGAGCTGTGACTATGGAATTTTGGTTCTTCTACAAAATGTCTTTATTTTAAATTGAGGGGACTCCAACTCTGGCATCTCCACTGATTACAGTTGTCATAGTATTACATTTGAGGGCAGATGTCTTCCTTGGTAACCAGTTCCCAAACCATTTAAAGCTTTATTGTTTAAAACCAACACTTTAAACTCTGGAAACTTATTCACAGCCAGTAAAGGCAGATAAGAACTGATGTAATGTGCTGTCTGCATGATGTACTGCTTAATAGAGAAGTGATTACATTCTGCACCAGCTTCACTTTCTGAATCTTGTCAAGCTATGCCTTACATAAAATGCAGCGTAGTAATTCAATAGGCCTAGAATAACCAGGGCAAATTCTGCATCCAAAGTGAAGTCACATTCTCCTAGTCAAACATTAGATGGTTCACCATACTGATGATTAGGGGTGAGAGAACTTTTAAAATAAATTAAAGAAAATAACTGGTTAGAACCTCAGCGCCATCACCAAAGGGGTGTAAATAATCATTCATTTAAATAACTTAAGTCTTCAAAACAGCACAAGCATTAAATGGTTTATAGGCCTTGTTCTGGCCTCTGTACAGGGGGGGAATTTTACCCTGAATTCCTTGATAAATTCTAAAGTGGTGGAAAATAGCATTCTGTAATAATGTGGAGAACTAGAATCTTTAAGCGCTTCAGGTAATTCTGCAACTCTTGTAGCCAGGGGACTGGTGGCAAAACAGAGTGCCTTTCAAATGTATGTCATCATACAATATAAAATGTATGATGAGCTATATGTAATTAAGTGTGTTTTTCTCAAAGAATTATTTTGATTATATAATCACCTTAGATTTTGAATATTAGTTTTGAAGTGGCAGATGTATAATAACTTGGAATTTCTTTGCTTTAAGTTATTCTTGGTGCACATTTAAATAGTCTGAAGGTCTTTTGTTTAATAAAATGAGATCTATATCTCTATCTATATATCTCTATCTCTGTAGTAGTTGCCAGACAGTGTACATTAGAATAGTAGTGTCAAAAATTAGACAAGTCTTTTGACAGTCATGTTAAGAACTACCATGCAGCTCTGAGAGAACCGTGCCCTACAAGTTTATTGGGAGTAGAATACTTTATGGCTGACATACTTAATGATGACAATGGAAGAACTGCAAATATAGGAAGAAACAGAATACCAAACTTGAGTACCAAAATGTGGGCTTTAGGAGATTTTTGGTCTTAAGGTCCTGGATAGAGCTTAATTGATTGTTTCATGATATTAACTTTGTGTAGACTTTAGAAGAAATTCTTGGAGGGCAAGTTTTCATGACACTGCACCAAGAACATAATTCTAATGTATAACTGTCCTGTTTATCAGAATGTGCAGAATAGTACTCTCACACAGCCAGTAAACGAAGATGTGTGTTATGACTACCATCCTCCTGTTTGGATAACTGACACCGCACTTCGAAAATCTCCTTTTGTTCCCCAAATGGGTGATGAGGTGAGAGCTTTTATCAAACAGTGCTATAAAATTTTAGATTATCTAAAAGTTAACATAGCAACTGGCACTAAAAACAGAAAAATATGTACTTTAATGTTTCAAGTAAATAATTTCGGTGAATTTTTATTTTTACAGGTAATATATTTTCGACAAGGTCATGAAGCTTATATTGAAGCAGTCAAAAAAAATAATATTTATGAACTAAACCCCCACAAGGAGCCATGGAGAAAAATGGTCCTTAGGGTAAGAATATATTGAAGTTGTTACATGTTCAATACTGGTAATATATGTTTAACGGTTTACATTAGCATTTTAAATTCTTTGTATAAATATAACTAGTGAGGACTTAGCTATGCAACTTCCCATTAATGTTTTCCTACCAGCGTAAAGGAGGAAGAAAGCTTTCTTCAGTCAGCAAAGAAACGGTCAAAATTGCCCATGGGAGGCCTGGACTTCACTGCAATAAAAACATAAATCTTGATTTTAAAAAGAATACAGACTCTGTAAGGATTTGGCTGTCTCCCAATAAAACCTCATATACAGTATTTAACAATATTTGCTTTTGAGTGCTAAAACTATTCAGATATTTTGTATAATAAAACTAAACTAGAGATTGTCTCTCTAGTGTAGGGCTGAAACTTAATGGAATTTGTTGCTTTCATTTTTGTTACAGGATCAAGAATTGGTAAAAATTGTTGGGATACGATATGAAGTTGGTCCTCCTACACTATGTTGCCTGAAGCTTGCCTTCATAGACCATGCCACTGGAAAACTTGCAGACAAATCATTTTCTCTCAAGTATGTGTTTCTCTGCTGAAAGCATATTTTTTTAAGAGGCATTCCTTAGCTTTTTTCCTCTACGCAACATAGCATAATATAATATGAGACACAAATAAAAGCTAATTTTATTTTTTATCTAGATACCATGATATGCCAGATGTCATTGACTTCCTTGTATTGCGTCAGTTTTATGATGAAGCACGACAGAGGAATTGGCAAGCTTGTAAGTCTTCACCTTCCAAGTGTCTGGCAATATGGTTTTAGAATACAAAAATTTTCCATTGTGGCTAGCTTCTGAGAATGTTTTATGTAAAATACATTGTGTTGACGTTGATTTTAAAGGCGCTGTGTGGCTTGTGTCCTGACTATCTGAGACTTCCAACAGCTCTCTACCATCAGATGCTCTACTGTTGCACTTGAGGTCAGCTGAGACCCTTTTGCAAACAGTTTCTAGAGATCTGAACATGCTGGAATTAGATATTGATGGAAAGACCTGGACTATGAAATGGAGTTCATTGCCTCCTAAACGCTTTGGTATGCGAGAGCCAAGGTCTGGCCTTCAATTTATAGTGTTAACTCATCTGTTTTTTCAGGCCTTTTGCCTCATTGTGGTTGAAGTCATACAAGTTTTTATATATTATAGAATACTCAGCACCTTTATTGATGCTTGCCTTCCACACTGAAACATATATTAACATCTCGTTGTTTGCATACTTGTATATGTTTGGATTTTAGAGCTTACTGTGAATGATAATGTACATTACTTTGTGTAAAGGTTATTTTTCTTTTATCTAGTGTCTGTTTTTTGAAGTAGATACTTATAATTTTAAACCAAAATATACTATTGGAGGTCAGACTAGATGTTCATGATGGTCCCTTCTAACCTTAAAGTCTGAGTCTATTCAATAGTTTCCTCCCCAGTAATTCCATCCTCACAAAAAAGCATAATTAAAAACTTTTGGTTACCAGAATATGTATGAGTGGGGAAACGTTTCTTTCTCTTACAGCTGATAGATTCAGATCCATTATTGATGATGCTTGGTGGTTTGGAACAGTGTTGGGTCAAGAGCCATATCAGCCACAGTATCCAGATAGTCACTTTCAGTGTTATAGTGTTAAGTAAGTACAGAGGCTTTTAAAATGTATGTTTACACAGTATAAATCATGGCTTATATTAATGGGCAGGAGGTGTAAGAATGCACAAAAGATTGTTGGTTGAAAACCTAAAGCTCCATTAGCAAACTGTCTTGAATGTATTACCAAAATGCAGTAACTTTTTCATGAATAATAACTTAATGAACATAACTTACTAAACACAAATTGTATTCTATGTTTGTGAAAGAAGAACTTCCTATTTTCTGTAATATCTTGTATATTATAGGTTACCAAATCTTCTCCATGGATCAGCCAAGGAAGATGCCTTTTAAAAAAAAAAAACACCAACAAAAAACAAAAACCACCACACAGCATCAGTAGTGCAAACTAACACAATGGAAATGATTGATTTTGGATTTTAATATTTGTGGGTTTGTACTGGGGCATGGAAATGTTTAGTTTCTGTATTTGTTCTGTCCAGATCTTGCCAGCTTTATATGTATTAATATTCAAATATTGGATCGAGAACAAAATTGACTAAGATATGCTCATATATTCTTAAATTTAATTTTAATATGTAAAATGTATGCAGTGTGCAAGCCCACTGAGTGGCAGATATGGAAATAAAAATATTTTTGGAAGCAAAGTACATCTCAAAGTATTTAATTTTAATATCTATTCCCTTGTAGTTTAAAATCCAAAATATGTTTGTCATGTTCTAGTCAACCTCCTTTATCATTGCAATAGTTTTTGTTCTTGGGAAGGACAAGTGTATGGAGCTGCTTTTTGGGCTCTCATTTAGTGACATTTGCAACATATGTGAGAAGAATCTACAGCTGTCGGCCTTCATTTCTGTCATCCCTCTCCATGCTACAACCATGTTAAATCTGTAATATATGTGCTAGCTTACTACATTGTAAAGTTTGGGAAGCTCTGCTTTACCTAGCTGCATGCATGTTAATTAGCTATGCGGGGAGGGGAGGGTTGCGCACGCGTGCGCGCGCATGCACATTACATACAAAAATCTTCTGTCACCTCTTCTACTCAAAAGCAGCCTCTGCTTCTATCCATAACGGAAATTTCCTGCTCTGTCAGCAGTGCTGTCCTTTTATTTAATCATCTTTGCATGCTATTTCAGCTCCTATAAACTTCCTGTTCTTTCTGCTATCAGTCAGCAGCTAAATTGCAGCTAAATTATTGATATAATGGGTCAAAATGTTCAGAGAAATGGTGGTTCTGTCCCCAGCTCTGCCCACAGGCTACTCTTTTGCTTTCACTAAACACCAGATTAGTAGCCAATAGTATCAACCGATGTATAATGCACAAATAATTAGTGGGGCCTCACAACAGCACCATCATTTGACATATGGTTAGTGTACCCTTCAATCCATTAAAGATGCCAGAGCATAGAATGCAGGGTCCATGATATCTATCTGCACCATAGATCCGCAATTACCTATATTTCTTTATGGGCCTTTGAAACACCACTTACTTGCAAAAGGCTAATAGCAGAGGAGAAATGCAGCAATATCAAAATGGCTGAAATTGCTGTGTGATTATACTTGTCCTCTGTAGACCACCATAGGATGAATTGGACCAGTTCATGGTAGCTTGGCAAGTTAATAGCAGGTTTTTTTGGACATGGGATCTTGTGTTCGGAATCTGGGAAGCTAAGGAACTTGCTTCAGTTTAATTAAATAGATGTAAAAGACAGTTTTAAACTTGTGCAAACTCCTACAAGTGTACGCTTTTTAAAATCTGTTTACATCTGGTTTATACCAACTTAACTTTGTAGCAATTTAACTAAATCAGTTAAACCATTACAGTTATAGGGTAAGCTGCTCCTCTGTCCGTTTGTGATCTCTGAGTATGCCCTGCTCAGGTGTTTAGCCTTGTGTCTTTACCTGTGTTTGGGGTGGAATTTTGCAATTTTCCCATTCTTAGACCAGGAGCTAGTTACAATACCCTTTGTATCAAAGATTGCTAACTACAGGTGTTGCTGGGTTTGAGAATCTGTGATTCTTCCCTTCAGGAGCTTGTGACCAAACAACCGTATTAAAACAAAGTGTTGTTTCTTTAGCAGTCAGAGCAAAACTTTTTTCTCTAAAGGATATTAAAACATGCATGTCTACCTTACCTGAAGTCCTACTATTCCATGATGCAGACCTAGATACACATGGCTTGTCCAGAAAGCCCTGACTGGCTCCTGCATCTGTCTGATATCTCCTTCCTTCCTCCCTCTCCCCCCCCCCCCGAGATCCTTTTAACACTTGTTGAATTTTGTTCCCTTTTGTTTGCAGGGCCTGTCATTCTTGGTTAAATCCAATTTTGTAGACTGGACAGTCAGTCACCAAAACTAGTAGCTTTGGCATTGTCCCTTAAATTATAAGTGATAGGTGGTTGTGTTGAGCCATTCTTCCCCTTCATGCTTGAATCCAGACAGTGCTGAGTTTTTAAAATAGAAATTCATAAAGTAAACACCATCCCAATAACCAAACCAGCATACAGTATTCATAAATATCACAAGTTCCATATTATTTACATAAATGTAAAACAGGTGAAAGTTCTATAAGTACAGTGTTTTTCCCAGAGGCTGGTCTAAACAGTTTTCGTACCAATTTAACTGTATTGTTTTACTGGCATTGGTTTTTAAACCAATATAACACTGATATATAAAGAGCTTATACTGAAATATGTTATACTGATAAATGTACTTGTGCACTGGTATAATTGCATCCATACTAGGGGTTTCTAAACCAATATAATTAAATTGGTACAAAAACTGAGTAAGCAAGCCCTAAGAGGTCTATAGCTTCTATACTAACAAATTTATTTGAGCATAAGCTTCCGTGAGCTACAGCTGAAGTGATGAAGTGAGCTGTAGCTCACGAAAGCTTATGCTCAAATAAATTTGTTAGTCTCTAAGGTGCCACAAGTACTCCTTTTCTTTTTGCAAATTCAGACTAACACGGCTGCTACTCTGAAACCTATAGCTTCTATGGTTGCAAAGTAAACCTTCAAACAGCAAACGGAGTGCAAACTGAACAGTGATGTCTGCTTGAGTTTGCAGACAGCTTAAAATAATTCTGAGAAGTGTAGATTGCCCGGATCAGCTAAATAGGTGTTGGCTAGAACACCTAACTATGGTAATTTAAATATCAACATTGTTAGCTATTTCATTGCTACTCAAAGCATAAAAAAAAATCTATACAATCTGCAGGAATTTAAATCAGTCTCTCATATTCAGTTATCAAGTGAATATACTATTAAATGTGAACCAGACTAACTATTGCTTCCTCCTTCTCCTTTTTGCCTCCAATCCTATCACTTTATTTCTTCTTTTCCCTTTACTTTGTGCCTATTAGCATGCTGCTCCCCATGACCGCAACAGTCTTTGTGCTCCACCAAACACCCCATTTCTTGGTCTACCTTCCTCCAAATCCCTCTGTATTTTCCATTTCTTAAAACAATCCTTCTCCATTGACAGGAATATTTGCACTGTCCTTCTTGTGTACTAGTACATGAGATCTTGTTGGTTGTCTTATTTAGACTATATAAACTCTTTGTAGCAGCACATATATGATCTGTTTGTAAAGTGCTGTGTAAATTTATGGTGCTATGTAAATTTTTTAAAAGTAGCTAAACTGATTGATTGCTTTTGGCTTTGCTGAGTCAGAATTTTGACTATTCAGCAAAGCTGTCGCAAATTTTCCTTCAAACCTTCCAATATTTCCTGGGTGCTTGCTTCTATTTACTTTTAAATACCTTGTGAAATTTTCTGACATAAGCGTCAGATTGGTGAGTGCTTTTGACTTACTTTGTTTGAAATGTTCTTGGTCTGTAAGTTACACACTTTCTTTGTGTTCCCATTACTATAGTAGGAGATCAATTAAGCATTGCCTGGAGTAGGAGCGCTATTGTAATTTTAAGCTTTTAAACCAAACTATGTTTGCAGTAGCTTTGCTTCTAAGAGGGCTTGGTTTGCTCTGTCCTTCCTATATATTTGTACTGCAAATTTCATTATGCTTAAAATCAAAGGAAAGATTCCTTAAATTTGTTTGGAGGGAAACACTTATACGAACATATATGAACATAATTTAACTTTTTTGTTAATTTCCTTGTTGTTTAAACAGATGGGACAACGGTGAAATTGAAAAGCTTAGCCCATGGGACATGGAGCCAATTCCTGATAATGGTATGTGAAAAAGAATTAAAAGCCTTTCATCCTCTTATCTATTTCCAAAATCGTTTGTTTCGTGCAAGTGGTAATACTAATCTTGATATTTTCTTATATGGCCCCTGTTACCATAGTATCTGAGCATAGTCTTATTTTATTATTGTAGGACACTATCATTTTTCATATGCTTTTAAGGGTGGAATTGATATAATGGTACAGGTATTCAATTACGGTTAAGGGTCTGATTTAGTTTCCATTAAAACTGGTTTTGAGAGGAGGAAAGTGGAAGAAGGAAATTTTGTTTTCACTTTAAAATCTCCGAATCTGGATATTAGGCTAGTTTTAGACTATTCCATGTCTTTTTCCATAAGTTCTTTTTTATTTATCTCCCCCCCCCCCACCCCATTCCTCAAAATCGCTTGTGGGGAAGGGAAATGGCTGAAATATGTAGATCAAACTTTTAAGTACTCCTATAGATCAAAATGTGTATTCCATTTTAAAAACAAATAGGGGGACAAGTGGAACCAGTCATGAGGCATAGGATCCTGTGGCTGTGTCAATTTTCTGCAAAGGAGCCTTTGTAACTTTTGTTTCCATGGCCAGAAAGGACCATTGTGATGATCTAGTCTGACCTCCTCTATAACATAGGACATAGAATTTCCCCAGAATAGTTCCTAGAGCATATCCTTTAGAAAAACATCCAATTATGATTTTAAAATGATGAGCGATGGTAAATCCACCACAACTCGTAATAAATTGTTCCAGTGGTTAATTGCTCTGCATCAGAGCCCTGTTTTCTTCCTGCTTTCTTGTTGGTGTATTGAACTAATTAAGGTTGACATTTTAAAAATTCTCAACTTCTTGGCTTGTGCCAAGATTCCTGCATTAATCGTAACCACACAACTCAGGCTGATTTATCAAATATAATGAAATATGTACTCTATGTGCAGTCAGCAAAACTTTATAATAAATGACTAAGGTATATCTAAGGTTACTACTAGAATCAAAGTCAGCTTTAATGGTCGTCATTCCAGTGGTCCATACAAATGACAGTGACAGGATGCTGGATTATAAATATTAAATGCTTTAGAGGGGAAAGTTCATGAAACCTTGAAGAGGGCAGTCATGCAATAGCCACCCCAAAGGGAATTTTCTTCCCAATTCCCTGAGTTAGGAATTGGCTTCCTTTCCAAGCTAATTGAAATTTTTGTATTCCTATCTAGTGTAGTTGTGGATATTCTCGGCTGACTAATCCTTTTTCGAAGTTGGCTAAACTCTTGGCCTCAGTGATATCTTGTGATAAGTTCCACATGTTTGCTCTGTAATAAGAGCACTTGATTTACCTTCCCTATACTGTTCATTATTTTGTATACTCCTCTGTAAACTAAATAGTCTGTATGTTTTCAAAAACTCTTCTGTGGCTAATTTTTTACATGCTTCTAATTGGTCACCTGTCCATGACTCACCATTTTTGCAGAACAGCTTCTGTCCTCATTTGTCCATCACTAATGGGTTTATGTCCTCCATCTGTGGTATTCAGAGGTAGTCCATTTTTTCTGGAGGCTCTAGAACTAAATACCTTACTCCGGATCAGGACAACAGATTTTTGTCTCTGGCAACAGAACAAGTTGGTGGTTCAGTTTCTCCCAGTTTTGTTTTATAACTTCAATTTCTATACATTTTCATGCAGTAGCAACACATAATCTGTCTTCCTTATCCTTCCCTGGATTGGGTATTTGACAGCATTGTGGTTTCAGCTACCTGGATCTGCCATTTGGGTACATCCCCCTCAGGCAATAGCAGATACAATACAATCATGGGGCTAAATCTAAGTGGTGATTCTCATGTGAGACAACCATATGCAGACTCTGTATTATGCCCTGCATGTTCACAACACTAAGAGTCTTAAGAGATTGCTGATAGTGGTCACAGAATGACTTAGATTGCAAGTTGCCCATGGTATCCATGAGTGTACAGACACTAATCAATGCCTTATCCAGGGCAACGGATCCATTCATGACTAGCCAGCTGTGGGAAAGGGTTTACAGTCACCAATTGTTCTAAACCAAGAACATTTTGGACCCAGTGTTGAGAATATGTTCACCCAGGAACCGAGACAGGTTTGGTAGTGGTCATGAGTAGCCATTTATCTCTAATGGCTTTGGATTGCTGGTGTCATGCATCAGTTTTGTGCCCTGAGTGGAATTTCTTAAAATGAGCCTTCAGAAATTCCTTGAGAGATCATGGAAGTGAAAAATTAGATGCCATTCCGATCACATCCAAATATCCCTTTCTCAGCAGCTAAATACAGACCTTCTGAAAGCCAACCCAAATTCCACTCTATACCCTTGCATAATCAATATGGAAGCAAGCCTCATAGGTTGGGGAACAAAGTTCCAGCTCTGAGTATCTAACATTTTAGTTCATATACCCAGTTCTGTCTAACACAAACATAAACATTGGCCATATGGGATTGGACCAATGGTCCATTGAATGCAGTATCCTGTCTGACCGTAGCTAGTACCAGGTGTGTCAGAAGAAGGTGCAAGAAATCCCACAGTGGGCAGTTATGGTGGTCACAGGGGAAGCTTCCTCCTACTTCCTGTTAGAGGTTGTCTTGTGATGGAAGCATGATCATTGGACTTGATGGAAAGTCAGGGTATCTCGATTGCACTGGGTGAAAAGACCAGTCCTCTGCAAACAGGGACTCCTTCATCTGAACCTGGACCAACTACAGTTGAGTCTGGGCATTGGAAGAGAATCAGTGGGGATTCTTCATTAGCCTTGTTGATGCATTTTGGTATCAGACAGAACTCAATCAAGAAACTTTACTCACTGGTCTGGTAAAATTGTTTCTGTGAGAGGGGAAATAGTAAGTTATTTTCTGGGCTGGAACAGACTTTTTTCTATATTTGTACAGTGCCCAGCATGATGGAGCCCTGGCCTCTGGATACTGCTGTAATACAAAATATCAGTGTCTCCACTACATTAGAATTTCTCCACAGTGGTTGGAGTCCTGTGACCAAGCACCATAGCAAATCGGGTATCAGCCTAGTGGTGTTTTTAGGCAATCGCAGTAGGCTGTCCATCTGAGTCTCATCAGGGGACAGGTTTAATTGGAGTGACAAATTAAATGGACTTGTGGCTGACCTTTCTAGTTGCCATTATCTCAGAAAGTTGCTGTGGACAAGATGTTAAAATCCTGCATGGCATGCTAGACATCTGGAAACTTTATGGAGAAGGAATCAAGGAGAAGGTCCCTAAAGGCATTGTGGGGAGGAAGGGGAAATTGTATGAAACGCGTATCAAGATTTGCAAAGTAGATTTCCATTCTTCTGTAGAGGTATCCTTTGGTAGGAAGGTGCTGTTGGGTTGGTTCCTAAATAATTATTTAAATTACAAAGCTGTGGTTTTGTGGGCATGCTTCCATTTCTACTTATTATTCTACTTAAAACTCTGCTGTTTTCTTTTCCCCTCTTATGTTGTTCAGTGCATGCTATTTCTCATTAGTGATGAATGAGGAAAGAAGCTGTGCTGCAGAATATGAAATTGAATAACTTTCTGCTAGTAGCTTCTCTCCTCATTCATCTTACCCTGGTAGTCTGATGAATATAATATGTAACATTTAATTTTTTCTCTAAAGGGAGAATGAGACACAATTGCACTAAGTTTAATATATTAGGTTTGTCTTCATGCTAATAATCGGTTGCCTGGAGTATTTCTGCAGTTTTGGAAGAACTCTTCCAGTGGCCTGAGCTGGAGGGCTAGGCTCAATCCTGGAGCCTCTAGCAGCAACATTGAGCCACCTCCCATTTCCACTGATGAGGGGCATTAACCAATTAGTGATCAGTGAATGAGAGAAGCTACTAGCTCAAAAAAAAAAAAACCCAACCCTCCAAACCCTAGAATTCCTTTAGAGCAGGGATGGGCAAACTTTTTGGGTCAAGGGCCACATCTGGGTATGGAAATTGTATGACGGGCCATGAATGTTCACAGAATTGGGTGTTGGGGTACAGGAGGGGGTGAGGGCTCTGGTTGGGGTGTGTAGGTTCTGGCGTGTGGCCAGAAATGAGGAGTTCAAAGTGCAGGAGGGGGCTCTGGGCAAGGGGCTAGGTAGGGGCGAGGGCTCTGGTTGGGAGTGTGGGCTGTGGTATGTGGATGAGGGGTTTGGGGTTCAGGAGGGAGCTCCAGGCTGGGACTGAGGAGTTTGGAGGGCAGGAGGGTGATCAGGCCTGGGGCAGGGGGTTGGGGCGCAGGAAGGGATCAGGGGTGCAGGCTCTGGGTGGCACTTACCTCAAGCAGCTCCCAGAAACAGTGGCATCCCCCTCCCCCCCAGCTCCTATGTGGAGGTGCGGCCACTGCACACTGCCCCATCTGCAGATGCTGCCCCCGCAGCTCCCATTGGCTGCAGTTCCTGGCCAATGGAAGCTGTGGGGGCAGCTCTTGGGGAGGAGGCAGCATGCGGAGCTCCCTGGCTGCCCCTACACATAGGAACCAGAGGAGAGACATACCGCTGCTTCCAGGAGCTGCGTGGTGCCACAGCATGCACGGAGCGGGGCAAGCCCCCGATCCCACTCCCCGGCAAGAGATTGAGGGCCAGATTAAAACATCTGAAGGGCCAGATGCGGCCCCTGGTCCATAGTTTGCCTACTCTTGCTTTAGAGATAGGAACTAGGTACAGTATTTCAGGTGATATGCCATTGAGATATATAGCATAATACTCAGTATTTTTCATGCTATTCTTTAGGCATATTAACATTTGTTAGCTTTTTTGGTCTCTGCTGCACTGCGAGCAGAGTTGGTACTTGTCCTTTGAGTGGTCACTTAAAACATATTTCATTGTAGAACACCACATAATTGAAAGGAACTATTTTTTCTGTTATCCCATGGAACATGTGGTATTACCCTGCATATTGTGAGTTCTTTATATGCTCAATTACCCTTACAGTGCTAAGAAAAATGGTGTAGCTGCACTAGGACTATCAACGGTGTAAGGTGTAGTGTAATCAAAAATACTAACATCTTTTGCTAGTGGACATGTGCTTATCAGGCCTAAATTTAAACAGACAGTCTGTAAGTGCAAACAGTATTAACAGCTACTTATATACAATTTCCTTCATTTAAAAACAAAATTGGCCATTCCTACATTAGATGGCAGAGTATTCTAAAAACTCATCTGCAACAAAGAGAGGTTAAAGACATTGTGTTCCTAAACATCAAACTCCCCATCTTACGAGATTAGGCAAGATTTTACATAGTGTCAAACTTGGCAACCATATAGCTTATTATATTTTCATTTATTCTTTTGTTTGTGTTTTCTTCTCTCACCTCCCCATTTACCATACAACTATAGTTGATCAACCTGAGGAATTAGGAGCTAGTCTTTCTGTAACTTACGAAGAAATGGAGAAGCTACTATACAAACCCCAAGAGGGAGAATGGGGGAAAAGATCTCGAGATGAAGTATGTGAGCGGATTATCAGTGGCATTGATCAGCTTCTGAATCTTGGTGAGAACACAGAAAATTAGGCAGTTCTTTGCTCTCATAGCAGTAAACTTTTATAAATCGGTATCTGAGACATAGTGCTGATCCTTTTTTTAAAGATTTATGATAAAGTACTGTAGTTACGTGTGCAACCTGGTATACAACCTTTATCACAAATCTGTATTCAGGTTCATAGGTTTATACATAACCTGTTTTGTTAACCGTGGTTATAGTATAACGTGTGAATGCTTGTATGAAAATCCATATGTATACAGGCTTTGAATTTGTTAGCTCAACTAACTGAAATATTACTATTTTTGACAGACATTTCAGCAGCTTTTGCTGGTCCAGTTGATCTGAGTACATATCCAAAGTACTGTACAGTGATAGCTTATCCAACGGATCTTTGCACTATTCGGATGAGACTAATCAACCGGTTTTACAGGTTAGTCTACTTTAGCAGTAGAAAAGAGGAAATCTGTATTATCTTCACTAAGTTTCCATCAAGTTAAGTGACCTACAAAGATCTAAACATTTTTTTGGACAACGCACCAAAAAGGCAAAATGTTCTGTTTGTAAAAACTGAAAATGAATAGCACTGTATGAATGCAAAGCTACTAATATTTTATAGTTATCTGAAAAGTGATTAGTTCTGTAATATTAAAAAAAACTAAGATACTAGTTCCTTGTTTTCTCTTCTAGTGATATCACAATTATAAACATTGGTTTAAATTATTTATAAACAATTAGTTGAGCTATTTTGGAATAAACAAGCATGAAAACTGCAGCAGTCAGGCAACGTAAACTGAATTTCTGAAGTGCCACGCTTGCCATAGATTTGAGGTAAATTTTCTGAAAATGGGACTGGGGCATTTTAGTGACTTAGGAGCCTGAATCTCATCTTCTGAAACCCTTCTGAAAATGGGACTTGGGTACCTAAGTCGCATAGGTATGTTTGAGAATGTTAAGAGTGTTTTAGTTATGATACATGGGGCCTGGTTTTCAGAGATGCTGAACGCCTGCAGTGCCCATTGACTTTAATGGGAGTTGTACATGCCCAACACTCCTGAAAATCAGACCTCTATTATCTCTGCATTTTAGTTTCCTCATCTGTAAAATGGTGATAAAACTCACCTTTTTGTGAAGTGCTTTGAGATTTGTGGATAAAGTGGTAAATATATATTTGCCAATTATAATTTGGTTGTTAAATAGCTATAAAGAAAAGGAGTACTTGTGGCACCTTAGAGACTAACAAATTTATTTGAGCATAAGCTTTCGTGAGCTACAGCTCACTTCATCGGATGCATTCCGATAAATAGCTATAAGGATTTGGAATAGGAAGTGGTAAAATTAAGCCCTGTACATGGCCATGCAGCACATCACCTCCATTTGCTTATAACTTGAGTCCTCAGTTTCTTGCAGAGGACCTTTACTCAATCCTTCTTCTCAGGTCATGATGATAAGGATAGATGGCAGGTGGGGAAGAACCCAGTTGGAGATGGTTATGTTTTAGGGCATTGTGGTAGAGAGGGCATATTTTAACAATATTTATTTTTCTTTTCACTTCCTTTTCTGCTGGTGTGGGTTTTTTGGGGGGGGGGGTTGTTCTCTTTTGGAATAGCACTTCTTTCTTTAGAGGTGACTAAGATAACACAAATACATGAGTGTTCTGTATGCTGCATTCTCAGTACTCTGATACCAAAAGAGGCATCAGGTCTGTGTGGCTCAAAATAGAATTTGATACAATATACAGTACCAATTAAGTAACAGGGTTTTTATCCTTTTCAGATGGGTCGCATTGTTTTAAAATAATAAATGGCCTTGAAAGCTTATGAACCTTCAAAGGAACTCAGGCCAAATGCAGTAGTGACTATGCAAGTGAGATTTCAGAACCTGGGGGTGCCAGAATGCTTATTCTGAGCCATCAATATTTTGGATAGCTGGGGAAAAAAAACCCTGCCATTGTGAATATTACCTTGGAAGTAGAAGTGGTTTTGAGGACTAACTCGTGGGAGCCTGGCGGACACAAACTTCATATACAAATTAACTAATTTTAATGTAGTTTTATCTTGATTTGTATTTTTTTTTTCCAACTTAACTGACTCATGAAAGCATTCCGCTCAATGTATGGTTGATTGTGTAGTCTGATAGTTGTGGAAAAATATGAAAGTATTTGCACTTTGGCCAGGAATATGCTAAATCCCAAATGCTTGACTAGCATTAACATGAATCTCAAAATTGAAGGGGTGGGAGGAAAAAAAAAATTACTGTGTGATGTAGAAAGGGGTACTTATAATTGTTGGATGCTAAGTAATTTTGTTTTCAAAATTCCTAAAAACATTTAGTTTAAAGCAACAAGAAATGGGAGGCCAGCTCCTGGTGTTTCTTACTGCCAACTCAGGAGTGTGACTTCCACTATTGACTCTTAGGGATTCTTCTACATTGCTTAGGGGATTGCATGCAAACATTTAAGCCCAAGCAAAGTAATCAGTTATTAACCAGGGCTATTTCATTATTAAAGAAAGGAAAAGGAAATAGCACAAATGGCTGAACACAAATGATAAACTGGTTATTTCTATTACAATCTCTTCTGTATGGCTTTCTATGGAGAGCTTTTGACAGAGATTATGCCCCTGATAGTGAACACCTGTGAAGTGTGCTTCTGTTGGTAAGTTAAGACCAAAGTATATTATTTCCCAAAATTATTGTGAATCCATTTTTTAGTATATCCTTCGATAACGAAGAATGTTTATAGATGGACAAAAGTATTTTGTTTCAGGGAATGTGGACCTGTTGGTTATTAATAAATAACCAGCCAATTTATATTTGATAAAGTAAGCAATCTTAAAAACCATCTTATGAAGCCCAAGAAAATATTTAAATCAGTTACTTAGAAGAAGCCATTTAAAGAGCTATCTTGTGACAGACCAGTTAAGAAATATTAAAAATCTAAAATCCAATTGAATCCCCCTTTTTTGTTTACCAATGTTTAGCCTGTCTCTTCTCATGAATACATAGTCTAATCACTTGACTAACAGGAGAAACTGTTAGTATTTTAAGTTACAACAGCATTTCAGTGTTCCAGGAAATAATTACAGGAGTTTTAAATCTAATCCCTTGGCGGTGACTTTAACTTCCTCTCACCAATCCATGTTGAAGTCTTGGGGTGGCTTCCTCTTGAGTCTTCTCTTTTTTCTTCTTTCTTGTAGAGGTGGACAGGATGAGTTATGGAGTGTTTGCTGTTTAAGCAGCATATCGGGGACTGAGAGTGCTCACTTTAGAATCTGAAACCCTTTTTCTTTTGTGAAATTATAAGAAAACACCCCATTCATGCTTGCTTAGATTCAGGTTGGTTGCTCTCTCTTTCATTGGCTTCAGGCCTTTGGTTTTGGTTTAGGTGGTACTTTGAGCTCCTGAATATGCAACATTTCTTTATTGCCTTTGTTTTCTTGTGGCAGGAAAGATCCAGAAAATTCTTAGTTTTAATATTCTTTTTATTCAGTCCATTTTCTGAGATTTTTTTTCCTTTTCATTAGTTTGACAGGAAATGAAATTGTTTTCAAATAGTCTAAAAAAATCTTGTCCTTAATATAAGAGTTTTTAATTCTCAGAACAGCTTTTTAAAGTTATCTAACTCTTAGAAAGTCTTTAGCCTAAGTTGTTGACTCTACATGGCAATTTTTCGAACGATTTTTTTTCTCTTGTGTTGGGTGAGGGTTTGCTTGTCTGCTGTCAGTAATCAATTAATTCCCCATTAATCTAAATATTCTATGCTTAAATGGCTTCTTTCATTAGTAATTAGTCTAATATCAAATGTCCTTGCTATATTTGTATATAAAACATCTTACTATTCATACTGCAATGATATCAGGCAGTTATTATACGAAGGTGTGCATTTTGATACAAAATAGTTGGAAAAATACATTAAAAGAAGCTTATACCATCTTAAGCATTTGAGAAACAACAAAGGTTTTTTCAACTTTAAGTGGAAACATGAGTTGGAAGTTAGCAGTGTCTTGTGTAAAACGTTTTTCCCCCGTAAATGTTGTCCAAGAATGAAGACAAAATAAATCCATTTCAATAAGGATATTTCTAGAAATCTTTTGTGGGTTTAAAATCAGATTTTTCTTTGAAAAGTGTGGGGTTTGTTTTTTTCGGGGGGGGGGGGGAGAGGGCGGAGAAGAGATGGAATTAGGCTCACTTTACCTCTGGATTTGTTTCTCTAATTGAACCATACAGTCTGTTCATAATCAGGTTTCTTCCTAAAAGTATTTACATGGTTTGTCTACTTGATGTTTGCTTATCCTTGGGAGATTGAAGCAGAAACCCTCTGGAATTTCTTTGATTAGCTTCAACATTTTGTAGCATAATTAGCTAAACATGTATATTATGTTTTCAATCATCCTGGCTGTGACATTCTTGTAACTATATACCTTAATATTCAGTAGAGGTGCAAACAAGTTGGTAACTACTTAAAATATTTTATTATCATTTTTGCATCAATTTTGAGGTCTCCCTCTCCTCCCCCCTACAGCTGCCACTTCTCTGGCTAACCCTGAATATTTTATGCTGTTTTCCATATGAATTGTTTTAAATGAGATTAAGATGGGGTTCTGTACTAAAGGATTGACAGTTTAGTATACTAGACCTAATAGGGACAGATATTTACTGAGTTATTTTTCTTCACTCCTTCTTTTTAGTATTAAAGAATATTAATTTGTTTTATAATCTTAAAGGAGGATCTCTGCCTTGGTGTGGGAAGTCAGATGCATTGAAAGTAATGCCAGCACCTTCAATGAACCTAAGAGTGCTATTGCTCGGTCTGCTAAGAAGATCACTAAACAGCTGTTAAAGTTCATTGAGTAAGTCATATTTCAGTCTGAATATAATTGTATACATATTTCATTTACCTGGGTTGGAGATAGCCAAAATAGGGAAATTCAAGTGCTGACTCCGTATTTTTTTTTTTTTTTTTTTGCAAAGAAGAATATTTGAAGCCTTCAGAAACTTTCACGTGCTAAACATTTCCTGAACTATTTATTAAACTAACTTTGAAGCATCTTGATATGTCTAGTAAAGGGACATTTTTAGCACTCCCATTTAATCACCATTTATTAATGAAGATTTGAGAAAGGTCATTCTGTAGAACTTGTTCATGAGAGAACTTTTAGCTGCAAGCAAAGGTTTTTTGTTCATCCCCACACGTCTACTCTGAATATAGTTTCATTAGGCATTTAGAGGTAAGTCAGTTTTACTGTTTGTCACACACAAGTATTCTCTACTCTTTTTTAATCTGCCTGATCTGGTGCATTTGAGATTTTATATTATTTTTCACACTATAGGAAAACCTGTAGGCTCTCCTTTTTTATCTAGATCAGAATTAAAGACCTCATCTAAAGGCTAATCAACAAACTAGTGCTTTTAAACCATCTAGCATGGAGATGTTCCAAGCAAAGCAAGTTACCGTTTGTCCTACTGAAGACATTAATCTTAAAATGCTTTAGTTAACCTGAGAGAGATTGTTAAACATGTACTACATTCTTTCCTAAATAGAGAATTCAGAACATTTTATATCCCTTCCTTTCTCAACCACTACCACCTGCTTTTTCAGTGGAAAAACTTCTAGCCGGCCACTCTAAATTCATTTACAATCCTAAAGTTAGGAAGCTGAGATGGATACATATTATAATATATGAATTAGCTGGCAGATTCTGCAGAAATCATTTGAAATTGGTAAGGCATTTTTAATTAAATTATGTTGCCAATGCCCTGTTTACTGAGCTTGAAATGCCTTCCTTAAGCATGCCTTTTCAAACCTTAAATTCTCTTGGAAAATTATTTTCCAGCGTTCATATGTTTTTTAAAGTCTAGAAAGTGGTAAACATTTTTCCATTATTCATGTAGTAAAGCTTTTAATTCTACTTTACAGTGATCCAGTTTGTACAAACATATTTGAGCTTAGTAATACAACAGAAGATGAGCAGGACTCTCTTGATGCTGCTGATCTGGTAATAAACTCATTGTTTTTTATTTTAAACAAATATTCAAAGTAGGAGCTTATTAGCTGTGATCAAGTAGAACTGTAAGTCTAGTTATTGGCAGCAGCAAAACTAATTTTAAATATTTTTTAAAACCTGTATTTTTATAATATGCCACAATTACAAACATCTGGGTTATAGAAGTATACCTGCCACATATCCATATATTTTATACATAATTTTTATTTATGCAAACACCCAGTCCATTATTTGAACTTCCCCAAAGTTTGAGGATGTTTGGATCTGGTATAGGTAGATGTACCATATTTCATATCTATATTTCATATCTATATTTCAATAATTTTGAGTTGTGGATATTTATATGTAAATATTGCGCATGGAGTGTACATTTTACAGATAAATCACTTATCAAATGTAGTATAATTCTTCCCCCCACCCCCCATTGTGTGTGGCTCAGTTGCTCCATACCTATTATTACATGTGTAGTATATACATATATAACTACATCTGAAGACATATTTATTAAATTGTATGCAACTCCGGGTATTTTTTTTAATTGGGGTAAAAAATCATTGTATAATTAAAAAATAACGCCAAGGGTTCAGAACACAAAATTATAGATGTGATGAGAGCCATTACTCTTTGGTATAATTACGTTCATACTTTTGCTCTGAATTCTTTTCTTTATTTAAAAAAGATAAAATTGATTGATTACTGCATTTGATTGTGCAATATAAAACTAACATTTACTTCAATAGTTGAGAATTATAGTCTAATGCATTTATTATAATGTGGTGAGCTGTTGATAGCAATGCATACAGCATTGTGTACATTTGGAGTGCCACCTTTTGGTATATTGGTAGTATACATAAAATTAAAAAATAGTATACTACTTTTACCAAAAAGACATTTCAAGCATTTTTTATTCCTAAGAAAAAGTTTTTAAAAATGCTGAAAGGCACATGTTCTCTATTCAGGACTAAGACCATGGAAACTCTGAAATTCAGTCCGTAAGTGACTCTTACTACTTAAACCATGAAAAACAGTGTTTCTCTAGAGTTACTTTTGGTGGGATTTTCATGCCTGATCATCTTTTGCTTCTGAGCTAGACAGGCAAAACTTGAAAAACTTAAGATTTTTCATCTGCCACACACAGTCTCTCATTCCCTTTAGTGCTTAAAGTTGGTGGCATTGAGCCCTGGCTTGTCATAAGGTATCCTTTTTATATAAAAAGCATCCAATAAGAGGTACCAAGAGTGCAAGCATCCCTCTGATGCATCAATGAAACCCCCAACTCTGTGTGCCTTTGCATCAAGGCTTCCAGTATCATCCATCCATTGAGGTTCAGGATATGATGCTGGAGCCAGGAATGTTGAGAATTGATTTGTGTTTAGGGTCCTAAATAAGTCACTCCTAATTTGAGGCCTCCTTAAAGGCTGCAGTATCCCCTTTGATGTTTCCCTCTTGGCTTGTCAGGAACTGTTGGAACTCCTAGCTTCACTGGATAGTTTTCTATAACGTCCATCACAATAGATAGTATGTTTACTATTTTCATTGTCGTATAAATTATAATGGCAGCTTTTGTCTCAATCATTACCTATTTTATGTTGTGAATTATTTTTGAAGTGGTGTGTGGTCTGTTTTATAGGAGGATGATAAATGTCTTCCAAGAAGTTCTTGCAGAAGAGTAAAAGTGAGTTGGTCTGTCCTGACCATAAATATTGAAATTGAAATACTACCTGTCTGAAAAGTTGGTCAGCAGAAACAGTAGTGAAGTAGCAGAACTTAGTGGAGCGTGCTACCTTTTGTAATTAATGTCTTTCCTAACTTTCCTGGTGATAACTGCAAATAATCGGATACAATTTTTTAAAGATTTCTTCAGTTTTTTTACTTATTCCTGTAATGAAGTCATAATGCAGAACATGCAATGGATAAAACAGATATTAAAACAGATTTCAATAACTGAATAACCTGCAAACATAGTACCTAATTTAAGAAAGGAATAAAGTGATCCAAGAAACTACAGGCCCTTTAGTTTGACCCTAATTATATGCAAGGTATTAAAACAAATTTTGAAAGAAAAAGTAATAACAAGGTACAGTGGTAAATGATGATTGGGTTAAAATAAAACATGGTATTGCAAAGGGTAGATCATGCCAGAGCAACCTGATTTCTTTCTTTGTGACAATAATTAGTTTTGTAGACAAAGGAAATGCAATAGATGTAATCTATCTGGATTTCAGTAAAGTGGTTGATATAATTCCACAGGGGAAGTTATTAGTGAAATTGGAGAAGATAGGGATTAATACAAGAATCAGATGATGAGCTAAGGCACTGGTTAAAGGGGATGTTGTAATTGGTCATGCTGAAAGGTGAACTGGCATGCTAGAGGGAGGTTACTAATGAAATTCCTCAAGGATCAGTCTTGGGACCAATCTTCATTAACATTTTCATTAATGACCTTGGCACAAAAAGTGGAAATGTACTAATATTTGTAGATGACAAAAAAGTTGGGAGGTATTGCCAATATAGAAAAGGACCAGAATAGCATAAAAGAAGGTTTGGATGACCTTGAAAACTGGAATAATAGAAATGGGATTAAATTTAATAATGCAGAGTGCAAACTCATGCATTTAGGGACTAATAATTTTTGCTGTAAGTTGGGGACACATCAGTTGGAAGTAATGAAAGAGGAGAAAGACCTGGGTGTATTGGTCAATCTTAGGATGACTGAGCCACCAATGTGATGTGGACCTGAAAAAAGGCTAATGCAATCCTCTGATGTATCAGGCAAGATGTTTCCAATAGGGAAAGAGAAGTGTTAGGATCATTGTATAAGGCACTGATGAGACCTTATCTGGAATACTGGTGCAATTTTGGGTTCCCATGTTTAAGAAGGATGAATTCAAAGTGGAATAGGTGCAGAGAAGGGCTACCAGGATAAGAGGAAAGGAGAACTGGGAAACTTAAGGAGCCTGGCTTGTTGAGGCTAACAAAATAAATGCTAAGAGGCAAAATGATGGCTCTCTCTAAATACATCACAGGGATAAACACCAGAAAAGAAGAGGAGTTATTTAACATAAGGGCCAATGTTGGCACAAGAACAAATGGCTATGAACTGGCCATCAACAAGTTTAGGCTTGAAATTAGGCAAAGGTTTCTAACCATCAGAGAAGTGAAGTTCTGCAATAGCCTTCCAAGGCAGTATTTGGGGGTAAAAAATCTAACTTGTTTGAAGACTGATCTTGATAAATTTATGGAGGAGATGGTATGATGCGGTTGCCTAAATGGCATATGGCTCATCTTCAGCTGCTACTAGCAAATAACTTCAACAGCTGGAGATGGGACACAAGATGAGGAGGGCTCTCAGTTACTACAGAGAATTCTTTCCAGGGTGTCTGGCTGGTGGGTGTCTCTCACATGTTCAGGGTGTAACCGATGAACATATTTGGGGTCGGGAAGGAATTTCCCCTCGGGTCAGATTTGCAGAGACTGTGGGGGGTTTTCCACCTTCCTTTGCAACATGGGGTACAGGTCACTTGCTGGTTTGAACTGGAGTAAATGGTGGATTTTTAGTAACTCAAAGTCTTTAAATCAAGATTTGAGACTCAGTAACTCAGCCAGACATTAAGGGGCTATTATAGGAGTGGTTGGGTGAGGCTCTGTGGCCTGCTATGTACAGGAGGTTAGATTAGATGATTATGATTAAGGCTATGATTTAATCACGGAAGTCGCAGAAGTCACTGAATCCGTGACTTCCAGTGACCTCCGTGGCTTCAGCCTGCAGCAGTGGGGAGATGTAGAGTCCCCTGCAGGGGCAGGGAGCTGTGGGGTACCCCTGCTGCCTGTGGCGGCCCCTGGAGCCCCAGCGATCCCAGCAGGTTGGGGGGGAGCCCCAGCTGCTCCCACCTGCTGTGCAGCTGCCCCGCTGCAGGGACCCGCTGATCCCAGTTTTGTCACAAATGTTTTTGGTAAAAGTCATGGACAGGTCACAGCTTCTGTTAGTTTTTCTTTATTGCCAGTGACCTATCCGTGATTTTTACCAAAAATATCTGACACACAATCTTATCCTTAATCATGATGGTCCCTTCTGACCTTAGTCTGAGTATATGAACCTAATGTGTAAACCGTTGGAATTCAGGAAACAAAGTCTTAGGCCTTTTCTTTAAGGTTTATACTTGAGGGACACAGGACAGTGTTTCTAGCAAGAAAACAGCTAAAAAAACCCCCAAGATGTGGGTTTAACCCCTTTGATCACTGGGTATAGTTGTTTTCCTAAAGGAATTTTCAGAGATCAAGAAAGAGAGCATCTATGCATCCCTATCACGCTTAAATATAATAGCATGCTTGATCCTCTAGGCCAGCCAATCAGAAAAACTGGATTGAAGAGGAGAAAATTCTTACTCAACACTTATCAAAAATTGAAGAGAAGGAATTACAAAAAATGCAAAAAGTAGAATGCTTTTTGCATTTTTTTTTGCTATTAATTTTCTGTTTCTTTACTAAGATACTACTCGAAGTTTAGCCAGCAATTTCTGCAACATGTTTAAAATTCTAATTGGAATTATTTTTGTAACTTAATTTTTTAAGGAAGTAATTTTTTTTTTTAAGAGACGGGTTATGAAGAGACGAAACAATGTGAAAATTAACTATGATGAAAATACCTGGAAGAAACAATGTATGGAACTGGTGAATTTAATTTTCCAATGCGAAGATTCTGAGCCTTTTAGACAACCTGTTGATTTGGATCAATATCCTGTAAGTTATCCTTCATAAATCTTAAGTGATTTAACGTTTGTCTTATCATTTCTCTTTTGATACAGAACTTGTACCATAATAAGACTGTCATTCATCAAGTTGGCTTCATAGATCCAAGCTTTTGGAGCTATGTGCTATGTTCTCAGTCCAGAACTGTTGACACAAATTAGCCTTGCAGTGTGCCTAGGTATCTGTCCTGTCATCTGTGAAAAAATTCACGTTGTCTGTATTCTTAATTCCTAGTTGTTTTTGTTAATTGTTGAAACTGGAACTGCTTATCTCATATACTAGTATCATTTTGTGTTGCTTGAAGTTAGTTGCTTGTAATGGGTGTTTAAAAAAAAAAAGTTTACAATTTCCTTGAGATTCATGGGCAGGGCTGTCAAATGCTTGGCCATGAATTCAATCTGACCTGTTTTTTTATTTGTGGACCATATGACATTCATATTCTATAGAATCTAAGCTTTCATTTGAAAAATAGTCAATTCCTAGCCCCTATGATTGCAAAGAAAACCTTGCAAATGTAAACCAATGCAGTGATGATCGCAGACAGCGTGAAACCGTGATTGAGAAGTGTGAACTTCTTTTGCATGCATTAACTTCATTGGACTGTTAATTTAAATATTACTTTCTTAAACCTCTTCATGAATGCCAGACTTTCACCCCAACTCTCCCCAGAGCTTGCAAAGACAGGAAGACTCACCTACAACTACTACTACTTACGGAAGCCCTTGAGGCTAGACCCTCTGTATCTGTTCTGATTTCGGTTCAATGGTCTAAAGAGCCAGCCTTGGCCCCGGTGGCCTCAGTCTGTTTTGCTTGAGTGCAGGGTTCCAAGAAGCCGCAGCCGCTATTGGGACTGGGATCAGTTCCTATGGCTTCCCCCAGTCAAACCCCCAATGTGGTGATGTCCAAATTGAGGCTGTCTGGTCAGATCCCACACCCTGGTTCTGTAAGAAAGGTTAAGAACAGTTCAGCTGGTCTTGTTCATACCATACCTCATGCCTCACAGCAGTCGGACTTTGATGTAATCTCTGTGGCAGCAGGACCAGGGTCAGTTCAGCTACCTCTTCCAGATGTATGTATGTGGTGTCTCTCTGAATGAGGGTCATCATTGCCTTCAGTTTTGGATTTTGAGACACCAAGGAAGAAACAGCATAGAAGCAAGATGGCCAACTCTAGCAGTGCCAGTTCCTGTGCATCAGAACTGTGGATCTTGTCTGATTCTGGTAAGGCTGCCACAGGATCCTGTTCCACCTCTAGCTTCAGTAACAAAAGAGACAAACCCATGAGTGTCTTCAGATCCACTGTTCTCTGACCCAATTCCTATTTCGGTTCTGGCTACTTTCTCAGTTCTGGAGAGTTCTGTCATTATAACAAACCAAGTCTGCCTTTCAGGTTCAATACATGTCCTGGATCCAGGTGTGAAGGGCACAACTCATAAAAGGTGGTGTGTATCCTCAGTTTCAGGGTTATGATCTTCGTCTCCAGTTGGGAAGAAAACAGATCCCGTTGTTGGTCCTCTCTTGGATCATCTTCTGATCCCTCATCTGAGGTCTCTATCAAATTCTGCTACAAAGGACTGGGTTCCCATTCCTCCCTCCAGATCTGTTACTATCATATTGTGTGTATTCACCACCATTAATTAATAAAATAGAACACCACATAGTTAAGAGTTAATTTGAACAAGCAGGGCTTTTGGAGGCAAGGTCAAACAACCAGAGTCTTGCAGTTTCTGCTAATCAGAATGGGAGGAGGGAAGAAAGTCAACAAATTGAGACTGAAAGAAAATAAGTGGATGAGAATCTTCAATTTATGCACCTTAGATGTAGAACCTTATTACGACTAATATTGTTAGGAATATTTGTTAAGTAGTTTATTGAAGTAGAGAGGTGATGACTCAGTAGGGGGTCACTATGAGCTGTGTCTTTTGTAAAAGTTAGTTTAGTAAAAAAATAAAAACTAGATACAAGAGTGTACTTGGGAGGAATTATCTGAAGCTATTCTGAGACTTTTTTCTGACACCAGACTCCCCAGTGGGGAAGCAATGGGCCGTTGCTGACCTGCTGCACATTATACCATCTCAGATTCTAGGTAATTATTTGGATTGTTCTAAACCTATTGCTTATGTCTGTGTGCTTATATCTAATAAATTGAAGTTTTAGGTAAGAGCACACTTACTTGTATTAATATTTCATCAGATAGAATTGCTGTGTTCTCATTGATTTATTCCTGACAGCCCCTGGAGTGAAACAGTTTAAGTTACCACTGCTTTGGGTTTTGAAAACCTTGGATAACAGGGCCCAGGGACTTACTGATGACCATGCCAAGACCTCTTTAGTTACTCTTCTTGTGGATGTGGTGGTGATGTTTCATCTGCAAGGAATCTGGAAGCCCAGAGATCCTGTGGTCTGATTCCCCTGGATCTGTTGATATCACTCCCCATCCTGACTGGGTTTTTGTAGTTGGCCAAATTTGTGTGGTCCAATCCCACCTCTTGTCTGCCTATCTTAAAGAAGGCGGACAAACTATACCAGATACCCTTGGACAGGTTCTCGTATTTTCATACCCACCCTGTGAACAACTTGCTGGTAATAGTTGCTGCCAGCAACAGGGCAAGGTAGGGACAACTACACTTCACCCTGAGTGACAGAGGGGAAAGAAGATTGACTCATTGAGGAGAAAGGTATTCTCCTCATCCCCCAGTATTAGGATGGTGAATTGGTGACTTATCAGGCAGTTATGGCTTGTGACCAGTTCCTTCTCTGGGAGAATGTTGTCTTCTCCAGGACGTACCTAAAGACAGGAGAAGGTTGTCTAACGCCATCTTATTGGAAGGTCAGAATGTAGCTAGGTATTTCCTCAGAGCTTCCTTCAATGCCTCGGATTGCTGCCATAGGTTTGGGTCTGCTGTGACTATCAGGATGCGTGCATGGCTTTGATCCTCTTGTATAATTATGGACACCAGAAGTAAGCTTGGACAATCTTCCTTTTGAAGGGGAAGGTCTTTTCAGTATAAAGACGGGCAACTTACCAGAAAAACTGAAGGATGCAAGTTTGACCGCTCAGTCTCTGGGGTTAATCCCACCCATTGAAAGGAGGCCTGGCCCTCCTTTCAGTAGCAGAGGCAGCAATGCTCCCAGCCTTCAGCACCCTACTTTTCATCCAGTCAGAGACTCAAGTTACCAACAACCTGCAGCCTCACAGAATGGTTACAGAAAGAGACCTTTCAAACAAGGTTCCAAACCCAAATTGCCCACTTCCTCGTCAGCCCCCTCATTCCAGAACACAGAGCCTCAGTTTTGATGTGATGCCTGAGACTCTAGGACCAGCCAGCTACCTTTTTTCTACCCCCTCCTTTGGAGTCAGGCTCTACCCCATTTCATCCACAAATGGAGGCAGGCAACATCAAACCAGTGGATTTTAGAGATCATGGGAAAAGGCTATGGCATTCAATTAAAAAATACAGCCTTCCTCAAACTCCCCCATCTGTCCCGCCTCAGGGACCCCTCTCATGAGGCAGTTCGCACAGAAGTGGAGAAGTTGCTTTGTTAGAAGCATTCAAGGAGATTCCTGCTTACCTGAAGGGTCATGATTTTTACTCCTGATATTTTGGCGTACTAAAGAAAAATGAGGGGGTTCTGATCAATATTAAATTTGATGGAATTTAACAAATACATCTGGAAGTTTCATTTCCATATGCTGACCCTTTCTTTAGTAATCCCTTGCCGTCAGTCCTGGATTGGTTCCCAACTCTCAATCTGAAGGACACTAATTTTCATATTTCAGTTTCAAAAACATCAAAAGTACCTTTGATCTGTGGTAGCTGGGTGCCATTTCCAGTACAAGGTGCTTCTATTTGGCCTTTCTGCAGCACCCAGGGTATTTACAAAGTGTCTCTGTGGTAGCATTGTATCTGAGGAAGCAGGGTATATTTGTTTGCCCTTATATGAACGATTGGCTATCAAAAGCTGCTGTGGTGAGGACTTGTCACATAGTTACCATGACCAGTCTTTTCTTCTCAGCATCCGAAAGTCAATCCTCTGTTCTACACAAAGGATCCTTTTCATAGGTGCCATATTGGACTCGGTGGAAACGAGAGTTTTTCTACCTGATGATAGGTTTCTCAAAATGAGGTAGTGTCAAGAATTTGAAGTTGCCCCACATAGAGGGTGAGGTTCTTCCTGAGTCTCATGGGTTTTATGGCAGCCACTACCTGTGTGACTTTGCCAGTTTAAAAATGAGACCTGTGAGGCAGGTCCCAGGCTTAGTCGAAGTTGAGATAGCCATTAGCTGTTGATCACTATACTTCAGAACATCATAGTCTCTCTGGACTGGGGAGCAAGCAGGACAAACATGCTCTGAAGTGTGCAGTTCAGTTCTTCAGGTTGATCTCGGACAGTGATTTCAGATGCCTCACCCAATGGTTGGGGGGTATGCTTGAATCATTTAAACAGTTCAAGGACATCTGTCTTCTTAGGAAAGAACGTTGTACATCAACATACTGGAACTAAGAACAGTTCATCTCACTCTAAGAGCATTCCTCGGTCAGCTGCCAGGAAGGGTGCAGCTAGTAACAGACAACGTGTCTGAAAAGTGTTATATTAACAAGCAGTGGATGATCATTCCGCCTCCTTGTTTGCAGAGGTGATAAATCAGTGAGATTCATGTATCTACTATGAAATGTATCTTGTGGCACTATATTTGGCTGGGGAAAGCAATGTAGTTGTGGATAGTCTCAAAAGAGACTGCTCTCAGATGCACATGAGGTCCCTAAAGATTAGGTGGTTGACCATATTTTCCAGATGGGGTCAACCCAAATGTGGGCCTATTTGCAACTAGGTTCCAAAGAACATGTCATTGTTCTGTTCTAGAGTGGGTAGGAACAGTGTGTGTCAGATGCTTTCCTGCTGCGCTGAGGAGAGGGGTCTGATGCATTTCTTTTTCCCTTGATACAGAAGGTGATAGAGGAGTTTAGGCAATGAGTATTATCTAGCCTTATCCTATCTTGGCCACATCAGCAGTGGTTTACTGATCTCCTTCAACTGTCCAGTGGAGTCTTCATATACCTCCCTCTGTCTCCAGACCTCATGTCCCAGGAGGGGGACAGGATTTTTCACCTGGACCAGCAGTCCCTTCACTTGGCGTGTATGATCATACTTTGTCTGCTCTTGAGCAGTCGTGTTCATCTGTTCATACTAGTTAACTCTAGATAATGGTCCATTAGAAACTGTTACTACCTAAAGTGGTCTAGATTTCAGGCATGGATGCAGAGGTCTGATTCTCAATATTGGTTGGACTACTTAACATACTTAGACTAGACAACTCTTGATTTTAACTCCTCATTAAAGATCCATTTGGCAGCCAACTCTATGTATCATGCTTTCGTTGATGGTAGATCACGGTTTGTTCTTGCTTCAGTTAAAAAGTTTATAAAGGTGTATCTAATGTGCCTCCTGTTAGAGACCCTGTCCTTTCCTTAGACCTTAGTTTGGTTTTGACCATGTTGGTGAAATCTCATTTCACCCCATTGGCTAAATGTTCATTTTATCATTGGGTGTTTGACTTTCACATTAATCAGTCTGTTAATTTACCATTTTTTCATCTAAGCTATGTTCTAGTGAAAGAGGATCTGTCCTCCATACGTTGGCTGCCATAAGGGCACTTGCCTATTTTTTGGACAGAACTAAGAGCTTTTGTAAAATGTCTGGATTGTTTCATATACCAGGAACAACATGGGGTATACGGTTTCTTCTCGGACTATTTCCTGGTGGATTAAGCAATGTATTGCTGAGTGTTAAACACTAGCAAAAATTCCGGTAGCTACTTTGATTCAACCACATTCCACTAGAGCTGTGTGGCTGCTTTCTTTTCTTGTCTGAGGCAGATGTCTCAGACTCAGATTTGAAAGCTGCAACCTGAACTTCAGTGTTCTTTCACCAAGCAACATGCTCTGGGATTGGCAAAGTGGTGCTTCTGTTTTTATTCCCTGTTCCCACCTCCAGGTTAGTCTCAGCACTGCTTGTCAATCTTTCCCATAAGTAGGAATATGCAGAGCCACTCTCAGAAGAAATGAAGATTACTTACCAGTTACCGGAGTTCAAGATGTCTCTGCATATGCACACTTCCCACCCTTCTCCTCCTTTCTGTCAGAGGCCTTGTAATTATGTCTCTAGCTTTGCAATGGAAGGACCTGAAGTTGAGAGGGTGCTTCACGCCCTTTATAGTCTCTCCCTCAATGGTGGGATATGAGAGTCCTATATCTGTTACTGCTAGAAGAGGGTTCAGCCAAAAGGTGGCGGAGTACCCATAAGTGGGAAATGTGGAGTCATCTCAAAGAACTCAGGTTACAGGTAAATAACCTTCATTTCTTCCTAATACTTCCTCTGACCCTATTAAAAACACATCACATAACATTTAAGAAGCAAAGTGTGCCACTAGTCATCTTGTTTATTTACTTGTATATTATGTCTTCCTAACGTTTTTTGTTCTAATGTTTTTTAGATTATAAGATATCTGTAGCAGGGACTGTCTGTGTTTGTTCAGTACTCTACAATTGGGCCCCAATCCTGGTTGGGGTCTTTGCATGCTAAAGTAACAAATGTTCAGTAATACTCAAAGGTTCGGAAGAAAGTTAGTGTTACTCTTCCGAGCTCTGCCCAGTTAAGATGACAAGATGAGATGATGCTCAAATAGATTGTTGTCTGGATTCCAGTCCTTGAGTTTGGCTCTCCCTTTTTGAGGTTCAAATACACCCATGGGCTCTGTTGGACTCCTTGGTGGGCACTGCGCAGCCCCTTCTTAATTGAGGGGGGGAGAAGTAAGTGGTGGTATCTCTTAAGCCTGCCCCATAAATTCAATCTACCAATTTACATAGTCACTTGGAGTAGATAGTATGAAACATCTATGCAATGATCTTCCCTCTGCTTTGATAATTGGTGAAATAGTCAATGTTGACATTTAATGTTAACTCAGGTGCCCAATAATAACTTGCATTGAGAAGAATGGGGACAGTTTACCCACTCAAACTATAAAGCCCTGTGGACTCAAGCATCACTGCAGTAGCTGCTCTTTTTTTATATTTTCACAGTTTTCTCTGCTACCATAAAAGATGGAAACTTTTAAAAATGAAAGCTGCTGTAGTATATACCCCCAGGTGGGACAGCAGCAACAGAGGCTGAACCTAAGCCATCTGAACTTAAAAGCTTGAGTCTCTTTTGCTGGGGTGTTTAAATTGCTGAGGTGGTAGCTCAAGACTTGAGACTTTTCAGCTGTCCTTATTGTGCTAATAGAAATAAAATAACACACCAAAATTCTTCTGCTATATTTTCTATATGCCCTTTTGAGCTACTGAAATTTTTTTGCTCCGTATCTTCTATCTAGGACTACAGACATATTATAGACACTCCAATGGACTTTGGTACAGTGAAGGAGACACTGGAAGCTGGAAATTATGACAACCCGATGGAATTGTGCAAAGATATAAGACTAATATTTAGCAATGCAAAATCTTACACTCCAAGTAAAAGATCAAAGGTAACTTTTTGTACACTATGCTTTCATAGTAGTAGTCAGGTTGGGCTAGGCTTCATTTAGTGTTGGATCCTTTATCAATACCTATTTAGTAATGCAACAGAGCGAGCTACCAGCCTGGTGGATTTGGACAAAGAATAGAGTGCAACAAAAGTAGTCAGAAAAAGTAGGTGTCAGTCATATGTCTCTTGTAGCCCTAATTTATGCTGGGTCATTTTGTCACTTTCTCCAGATGGTCTCTTCAGTAAATTCTTGTTTTTGTAAAACATTCAGTTTACCGTAAGATGCTTTGTAATTTAAAGTTAACATCTCTTTATTTAGATTTATAGTATGACCTTGAGATTATCAGCACTATTTGAGGAAAAAATGAGAAGAATCGTTTCAGACTTTAAAACTGGCCAAAAACACAATGAAAGACTACGAAGAAGCCAGAGATGTAATAGGATGTTGCAAAGTCATAGCATGGTACAGCACCCTAACAAAACACTCAGGTAAATAGATTAGAAAGATGATGAATGCATTTGGGGCATTTTCACTATTGTAAAAATTATGCATGTTGCATTCAGTTTTGTAAGATGACAGCATGATCTCCTAGGATTAATTTTATTAGTTAAATGGTTAATTATAGTGAAATATTTAGTACAATTTTTTTTGCAGCAGTGAAGACTTGCAAAGAAAGTCCTTTGTGTAGTGCAAAATTGATTACAAAACAGTTATGAGCATAAGAGGTAGAACCATTTTTAATCTCAGCTTTAGCCAGACAACCAAATTTTAACTGACTGAAATTATATGAAAAATGGAAGGCTTAAATGATAACCTATTACAAGTTAGTAAAAGTTCCTAGCCATAATAAGGATAAGTTGTTATAACCAAGCATATATAGTAGGAAGTTGTATTCCACATGTATTATAATGTGGTGTTGGTAGCTCATGGTGAGGTTTATCCAAAATTTCCAAGAAAATAAGCCTCAATGTCCCTAATGCAACATGGTTAACTCCATGTTTTATTCCACACTTTGTGTGTGCATGGCGGTGTGGCAAGAAATCTCTGAGGGTCAAACCTGGTGGTGGTAGTAATTGATGCAAATGTAATTAGTCTAGATTTATCACCTATAAATCATTTTCAGCTGCTTCTCCACCAGTCCTTTGAAATGTGGTTTTCCCTTCTGTGCTTACTATCCAGAGGCAGTGGCTCTCATTGCCTAGCAACGTGTTTACTTGGATATATCCCTTTCTGTTGCCACCCAGCCATTCTGCTGCTGGCAGCAGAAGAAAGGTCCGCCTACCTTGGCCAAATACAGCTCTTTATTTCCCTACTGTTTCTGGCAAGTAGTGAGCCAACTTAGGTTTTCAACTCTTAACTGTAGAGCATATGTGGGGCAGTGGCAGGTGCACTGAGCTTATTAGGATCTTTTATGGGAGTTCTCACATTCTCAATTTGCTCCCTTCCCTCCACCAAACAGCAGGCAAGTATGGCTGAAATAAAGAAACACACATAAAAGAGCAGGCAGTGCTCTATCTGAAACATCAGTCTTATTCATATCTGAAAAGGAATTGTGTGTGACCTGTTCCCAGCACACAGCCCTTCATTGAGCCAAGGATTAAGGTTTCAGAGGATTATTGAGACCTCATTTCCTCTTCAGCAGAATTCAAGGAGTGCTTCAGATAGGTCTCTGCAAATTACAAGATGCATCTTGACCACAGCATGCACTTCTTATCCCTCAAAAAGAATCTGTCTGTATGAATTTGTGGCTTAATAATTAGAATCTTTTTAGTGAGTCTATAAACCAAAGGAACCAAGTTACCACTTAGTATGCTAAAGTGGTAGGTATTTTCTAATGTGAGCAAACAAAATGGCCTCCTTCCAGGCTCCCCAGAAATCTCTGGATGACTTTCCTATATGTGGTGGATTCTCAATCTAATTCTTGCCTCCTGTCTTTGCCCATGAAAGAGGACAGGGAGAGGAGGTCACAGAGGGGAACACTTGGTATGCTCCCAGCTAAAAGTCTGCTATGGAGTAGCATGAAGTAGCTATGGAAGAAGTGTACAAACATCCCATAAACCAAGAGATGTAGTTTCATGTGTCAGTCTCTAAGACAAGTAGAACAGGTGCAAGAGATGCAAAATCCTCTCTGGCTAAGGCCAAGTCCACACTAAAGATTTCTGACAGCACAGCTGTGTTGGCCAGGGAGTTGAAGAGGTGTGGTTCTTGACCAACATAGTTGTGCTTTCGGAAGCCCCTAGTAGTACATGCAACTATACTGGCAAAATTGCACTTCTATCCATGTACTTTGTTTTTTGCTTAGGTGTGGTGGAATAATATTCTAGTAAAAGCACAGTTTTGGTGGTATAAGCTGCGTCCAGTGTAGGAGCTCTTTGCCAGTATACTATACTGATATAGCCATACCAGCGAAGAGCCCTTAGTGCATATGTGGCCTAAGTGTACAAGGATGCCTTATTCTAAACACTGAAGAACTCAAGATTTAAAGGACTAGTACATATGTTAATTCAGGGCTTTATCAGGTAACAAATTTTCCATTTAGGCTTTTTTAATGTTTTAATTTCATTTATTAGAAGAAATATTTCTGGTATCTAACAAGTGCCCTTTCTCTCTTCCATTCCTCTCCAGAAGAGCATTGTTCTCCAGTAATCAAATTGAACCCCAGGCTTGCGTGCAGCATTCAGGCTAGATCTGAGTTACGATGGAAAACTATAAACTTCGTGTATTCATATTTCTGTGTACTCACATTTTATTTCAGAGAGCAGGATCTTTCTCCCAGGTTGTACCTCTTAGCTGGTGTCTTTGAGACTGTTTATCATAGGATATAATTGGTACACATGGCCCTTTTAAATGCCTATTGCAACTGATAAGTGAGGATTCTAGGGTACATCGGAAATCCAAAGGCGGCGGCGGCTGCAACTTGGAAAATAGGGGAAAAAACACGATCAGCCTCAGATTTATGTATATATGCATAGTTGATATCTAATCCATTTCCTGATTTAATTAGATATTTTCACTGTAGGTGTAAATTACTTTTACCATGAGCACTTAGCATCAGCTACTGAGTTGTAAATGGTTTCAGAGTAGCAGCCGTGTTAGTCTGTATCCTCAAAAAGAAAAGGAGTACTTGTGGCACCTTAGAGACTAACAAATTTATTTGAGCATAAGCTTTCATGAGCTACAGCTCACTTCATCGGATGCATTCAGTGGAAAATACAGTGGGGAGATGTATATACGTAGAGAACATGAAACAATGGGTGCTATCATACACACTTTAACGAGAGTTACAACTGCAGACATAATAAAATTTAATATTTTAGTTCACAAATTTAATCACTTTTTACCAAGTCGGAAATAATACTGATTTCGGTCTGTTTTCTAGCAGTAGGAATTGCCTTTTATCCAAGTTTCCAAATATTTCATTATTTCTTATTGAAATATTCTGCTCTTACATTGTATTAGTTATTTCTATTTCCTTTGTATGTTTAGAAATGTGAAGCAGAAACCCTTAAAATGTCAGGCAAAAATTGAATCTGAGCAGGAAGATTCTTCTACCCAACCTACCTCTAGCAGAGCAGCATGTGTTACGAGCCATAAAATAAATGCTAGCACCTATCCCCACAGTTTTGGTGAATCTTCTGATTCTGCTTGCATATCTTCATGTGAAAGAAATGGAAAAGCTAGAACTACACCCATAACAAATCATTCTGCGTTGTCATCAGGTAAGAAACAAAATCTGTTTTAAAAGCTGTTTGCTTATATATTAAACTTTTAAGTATAAAATATTTGCTAATATTTTTTGCCTTTATAGGCAAAGTTACCATAATTCCCATAAATTCTAGCTAACTAACTCTCTTAAAAATACAAAGCTTTTAAAATGCCTTCTGTAGGAAAACCCTGTCTCTGAGAACTATGAATATTTTGTAATAACATCTTGTTTTCATGCCGTTTGCATGTTAAGTATAGAATTCTTCTGTTTTAAAGTTTGTATAGAACCCAGTAAGTTTCTTTAATTTCAGCTTTTACTAGTGAAAAGCCAGCAGTAGGGGAAACTTGTAAGTAAAAATACATTTATAATCAAAGAAGCAGACTTGTACATCTTTCAATCCTGTTGGTGATAGTCTGTGTGCCTGTACTCAGTTTCACGTGAGGAGTCATCACAGAACTAAATGGCTTGTTGAGGGGTGAGAGGGAGAAAAATGGTCCTGTCAGCTATACTTGTTTGCTGCTTTAAAAATCTTCTGCTAAATGTGAAAATGGAACCTTGAAGTCTGACAACAGTCTTAGCAAACAGTGCTTGTGATGAACACTTTGAACTTGCCATGTCAGTACATTTAACACACAAATATGACTTATATTTAACTGTGTGTGTGTATTGCACACAAAACACTATGCCAAAAGAATATTAAGATTTCAAAGTTATGCACTCAGATGAAAGGAAGTGCCGGAATTAATGTTGCCTAAGCAACAAACATATGAAGGCCACCCCATCACATATCACATTTTTATTCCAAAGCATGAAGGTGCTAAACTCTTAAAGAAGAAGCCACCACAATTTTATTAACATTACAAAGCCTTCCTTGAAAATGGCTGAACATTTGTAGCTGAACCTTTTTAAAAAAAAAAAAAGCCGCCACATAATTTAGCATGAAAAAATTCAGCCCACATACTTAAAGTTTGGCAAAGTTAGGGGCAACTGAAAACTGTCCTACAGTGGAAAATGTCAGCCAGCTATCACTCACTATAGGTGACACTACCAGTGCCACCTATAATGTATGCCCTACTGTCATTGTCGTCTTTAAACAATACACTGTGAAACTAATTATATGGAAGTGATGTGTAAGAAACATTCTGTAAAGTGTAAAACAGCAAGTTACAGCTACTAATTAATTTTCAAGGTAACTAACTTGCTGTGTTTCTACTTAGAATTCTAATATTTTTTTTTACCAGAAAGTGAAATAGAAGGCTCTTCGGCTTCTTCCTCTGCCTCCTCATCAGGATCTTCCTCCTCTTCAAGTAGCTCAGAGGAAAGTAAAGAAAGCTCTATGGCTCTTGCATCACCAGTATTACACAATGGCATATCCAGAGCAAAGAACAGCTGCTTTAGGGTAACCAGAAATAGAGCAGCTCAAAGAAAGCAAATGGGTAAGATTCAATCAGCGTTTTCTGTGAATGGCCAATAACATAAGAAAATGCACATTCAGTAGTTAATATGTGGTGCAATTAAGTTCATGTTAATAACACTTCGAAAAGTTAAAACTGTATGGGACATTTTGAGTACGTGACTGAGGCTAGCGTAGTGGCATGGCACTTGTACCAATACTGTTGCTATAAGAGTTAGACTTTTCTCATCTTACTGTCTGCTCTGGTGAAATAATTAACATTAGCACTGAAGGAAGTTACTAGTAAGGCAAAGAGATAGTCAAACAGTGAGGATGAATGTTTTGCAACTCCCTTGGTTTTTAATTTATAAAAAAGAAATTGAATACAACTGATACTGATGGTATAATAATGGTTTAAATACAAATAAAGCAAGCTTCAATTCACGGTGAATGCTCCTCTTTTAGATTTGTGAAGAATGAGACATTGTTACCTTTATTTTCTAGTTAAATAAAATGTTCCATGTAAGTTGCAGCTACTACTACATTTGTACTTCAGTTTGTGCCTGAGTTGAACTTGTTTGACTTTACAGGAAATAAAATTTAACATAAATGGGTGTCCTTATATTTAAAATTGACAGCAATTATTTATTTTACAGGATCAGTTTCTCAGGGGAATGGAAATATCAGAAAAACTGCCAGGAAAAGGCTATATAGAAGTGACTCTGAAAATACTTCAGCAGTGGCTTGTGAATCATTGAGTAACAAAACTGGTAGACATAGAAAAATACCACGCAGAAGTGCTACTGTGGCTGCTAATAAATTAAAGCTGATGAGTGATGTGGAGGAAGAGCTCTCCAGTTCCGAAAGTGTTGGCATTGGAAGCAAGAACAGAAAACTGCCCCACCGCAATGCTTCTGCTGCAGCCAGGAAACTGTTATTGGAAGGCTCTGATGATGAGACAGGTTTAAAGTCTGAAAGTGAAAAAGAATTAAAAGAACCGTATGCAAGGAAGAAAAAACTTTTTCAGCCTGGTTCATCTGCTGCTAGAAGAAAATATATTAGTGAATCTGAAGATGGAAGTTCAGATTCTGAAACTGATACAAGAAAGGCACAAAAAAATAGGCAAAGCAATAGCAAAAAATCACCACACAGGAGAGTCTGTGCTGCATCTCCTAAAATTAAAAATCCCACAGTAGAATTTTCAGAGGACGACTCCAAAAGCCATAAGTCAGAGGATGGGATCAGTCAGGAAGTGTCCAAACAGTCAACTTCAACACACAAACAGCATGCAGTGTGCAACTCATCTGAGGATGAGGAAGATTCTGAGTCACGCAGGTGGAATGGTAGAAAAATCAAGAAGGTGACAAGTCAAAAGCCTGTAACTCCATTCAAAAAAGCAAAAGTCTTGAGTGACTTAGAGGACACAGCAGAGTCTGAAACAGAAGTGAAGGAGAATGGAAGAAGTTCTGTGTCAGAGAGTATGGAAACTTCTGGGACTGCAGGGAGCTCAAAATCTGGACCGGATGCTAGTTTCAATTGCTCTTCTAATTTAGCATCTGAAACTGATACCAATAATAGTAACTATAGTGATGCCATAAACACAAAAAGGAGGAAAAGGGAAGTCACTAAAAAAGGTACGTTTAAAAACTTAATGTATCTAAATCTGATACTGACTAAATTAAAATGTAGGATTGGTGGTTATTAGGAAGATTTGGACTACACAAAATGAGTTCCTTGACATTCTGAAGGAAGCTTGTGTAGGAATATTGTGAAGTGCAACATGATAGAAGTATAAAGGTGTATGCTGTTAAAATTGGGTAGTGATCAGTGTAATTTTTCAGAGGAAAATTATTTCCCTTCCTCATGGCACTAGATCTCTTGATGAATGCTGAGTGTCTGACTATTCTGGAAGTATATTAATATGAAACTATTAATGCAAATATACTATTATATCATTTTTAACTTGTACTTTGTCCACATTGTAATATTTAGCACAGATGAAATATTCTTCATTTGAGGAACGTCGTTAAGTATGAATCGTTTCATTTCATTCAGTAAATTTTACAAATGGTTTCACTGGGGACAGTTCACTAGTAGAATATGGAGTGTTATGGGTGACTTAGATATTGCCTTTGATAAGCTGTGCATTCAAGAATCAATAAATATGTATGTACTAGATTCTATTCTTGAATGTCCTCATAACTATAGCTAGAGTATATAGCACATGGCCACTATTAAGGTTACCTGAGTGTTTTTCCTTTCTGAAAGACCATTTTCGTTTATTACAACCTGGTGAATTTTTCATCTTTCAGGCTGGTTTCTACCTGAGTGGTCATGTTTTTATAAATTTGAACAAGGGCATTTCTGCAGTTTTTGAGAATGAGGAGACTGGAGGTGGGAAAATGCTTCCCCTATTCTTTAAAAACAGGACCACGTAATTTTTAAAATATTTTTATATATATTTTTTTAAAAACAGCTCCAGTTGTTTTGGGAAGAAAGCCATGCAAAATTTCTACTATAGGGCAGTGTTTCTCACCCTTTTTGATACCAGGGACAGCTTGCTGCCTTCCTAAACTCTGCCAGGGAGATCTCAAGGATCAGCACCAGCCTGCGGACAGGTCATTGAGAAACACTGATATAGGGTAATATTTTCAAAAGCACCTCACGGACTTAAAAACTCTCAGTTAGATGCTTTTCACATTACCCATAGGCCTTATATTGGAGGTGTACTTTAAAGTAAGTGTTCCGATTAGCTCAGATTATCACTATTTTTTTTTAAATGTGCAGGCATTGTACATTTTTAATAATACTTTTTAAAAATAACTCCTGGAAATATAAAGTAAAAGGGTGGTTAATGCAGTCACATAAAATTTTGAATAGAAATAAGTAATATGATGCCCCCTATGTTGTCATGGGTATTTAATAAGGTTTCTATGATTTCCAGAGAAGCCCTGCTTCATTCAATGAGATGTTCAAAAGTTCTTGCAAACCCCATATCATGGCTTGTCTACACACAATTTCTGCCTCAATTTAGCTAAATTTATAGTTGTAAGCAAAACACTTTACATCAGTATGAAAGTGTTCACACTGGGGAGTTGCACCAGTTTAAGTTTTTGTTTTTAAACTGATTTATGTAAATTGGTGCAAAAACTCTGTAGACCAGCTCTCACGTTAGGCATTTTTGTGCAGTCTGGCCTAGTTTTGTATCTAGGCATATAATGAAAGTCGTATTTGATTTATTTCCTTTTTCTTAGCATATTTCCTAAGGAAAACATAAGATTGCAAAGTGAAGCACTCAAATCAAGAAATGTCATGTTTTAAGGTTGCATGTGAATACTTTGTATATTTGCCTCAGAAAAGTAATTTAAATATTATGATCAACAGGGATTTTAGAAATCCTTTTGCAACAAGAAAAACTCAAAATTTGCATTTTTATAGAGAATCTTTAGTTTTTACATTTTGTGAAAAAATAACATGTATACAGTAGAATCCCATTTATGTGAGCCTCCATTATCCGGCTCTCCATATTAACCAAATTGGTGCTGTCGGTTGTCAGCCCCAGGCAGTGGGGCTCACAGCTGAAGCTCTTTGCCCATTCTCTGGGTTATCGAAATTTTAGATGATCTGATCGGGCCCTGGCCCCAACTAAATCAGATAAATGGGGTTCCACTCTATATTGTGGCGAGGGAAAAAGTTCAGCGTTTCATTTTACTCATTGAAAAACAGATTTTGGGGGTTTTTTATTGGACAGTTTTGTTTTTTTATCACAGGCAAACTAGGATCCCTGATGATCACTTACTATTATTTCCATAGATTTCCTGCAGGTTCCTGTATTCTAGCCCAAATTGTTTGCATTTACAATGATGTAAATTAGGAGTAAATCAGCTGAAATCAATTAACTCTACTCTGAATTTACATGAATATATGAAAAAATGAATTTGAATAAAATATTTGGTCCTCAATATGCAGGTTGGATTTGTGTACAGCAGCAAGTGAGCCAGAGATGTGTACTCATTTAACTGTGAGAAAAACTTATTAAATATTTGTATTTTTAAATTAAATGTATTTTTTTGTTGACAGCTAGCATTTTATATTGTGTACACTATTCCTTTTTGCTTCTAAGAAGCAAGTTATAAATAAATGTTGAATCCCTGCCTGGTCCACTGCAGACTCTATCTGCTCACTAAATGAAAATGGGGCCCTGTGAAAAAAGTTAACCTTCAGTTTGGCGTGACCTGAGTGCTTCATAGGCAGCCTTAATGTTGCTTTAACTTACATTTTCTATAAAATGCAGTCAGACCCTGATGTCAGCTAGCACTTCCTAACTAATCATACAATATCTTTTGTAAATGTAAAATAATTGCTACAAAAATGACTTTAATCATTTGGGGTTTTTTTAAAACATGGAAATATTTCCTTTGCCTATAGGTTTGGTAAAAGCATATATTTGCAAAACAAAGTTTGGGCTGAAGTTGACCAGATATAATGTCCTTTTATCATTACATCTTCCTCGTCAAATCTGAATTAGGCATTTTGTAGATTTTTTGGATTAAATAAAACAAGTTTATGGAGTTCCAGAATACTAGTAGTATGGATTTTTTTTTCTGTTTTTTAGATTCATTTCTTAATTCCTTTGTTTTAATTTTGGGGCTTTTATTTAACAGACTTAATACGCTGGTCACCCACAGCTTTCTGTTGCCTCAGATGATAAGGTAATTTTTAGGGCTCTGATTCAGTCTGATGGTTTTGCATCACTCTGAGTCAAAGCAAGTATAAAACCAGCTGACCGAAGTTAGTAAAAGGATTACCTTTGTCTTAGCACATCTCCAGGTCACCTAAAACTATTGTAGCACCACCTACGCTGGCACAGCACAGAACATGTCAGAGGGAAAGGTACATATCCAGAATGGGCTCCAGTGATTCCTGGCTATTGGACAGGCATTTGGAGCCATGGAGAGCCAGGAATAAGAGCAGCAACTTGGAGTTGTGCTCATGCACTGGGGACTCACCTAGTCTCTTGATGGCCCAAGGATTAGGGGAATGCAAAGGTGTTTAAAAGCCATTTTTGAATGGCCCTTGTCCCATATCTGGTCTTTTGCCAAGAACAAATCAACCCAACTGCAACAAAACAAATAAAAAATATTTTTTCTTGCAGGTGCATTCTTAAAATGGGGATGAGGAGATGGACTTCTCAGGGCACGTAATTCAGAGAACATAAAAATCATAGGTGGAATGATAATATAGTTGGCCAAAACCTTAATTGCTCTCCACCAAATATAACGTGTAATATGTTTGAATTACCCGTGCTATTATAAAATAAAAATACAGATGTTTATTGCCTTATTAAACACACAATGTGAGCTGTTCTCCACTGCTATTTGGGTTTGTACATTTAGTACTAAAATATAAATTTTTCTTGTTCTGTTTTAAAATATTTTTCATAAATTTGTCATTTTTAATTTAACAAATATTTAAATCATTTTTATTTTTTATATTATAGGATCTTTCTCTCAAGAGAATGGTCATAGCAGAAGAGCTACCAGGAAAAGATTATATGGGAGTGACTCAGAATATTCAAAGGGGGCTTACAAAATAGTGAATGACAAAGATGATGGTCGCAGAAGAATTCCACGTAGAAGTGCGACACTGGCTGCCAGTAAATTAAGACTAATGAGTGATGTGGAGGAAGAGATCTCCAGCTCAGAAAGTGTTGGCATTGGAAGCAAGAACAGAAAACTGCCCCACCGCAGTGCCTCTGCTGCAGCCAGGAAATTGTTATTGGATGGCTTTGAAGATGACACAGGTTTAAAGTCTGAAAGTGAAAAAGAACAGTATATTAAACAGAAAAAGCTTTCACAGGCTAGTTCATGTGCTAGAAGAAAATATATTAGTGAATCTGAAGATAAAAGTTCAGATTCTGAAATAGGTGCACAAATGGCACCAAAGAATAGACAAAGCAATGGCCATAAACAACCACACAGGACAGTCTGTGCTGCATCTCCTAAAATTAAAAATCCCACAGTAGAATTCTCAGAGCAGGACTCCAAAAGCCATAAGTCAGGGGATGGGAGTAGTCAAAAGGTGTCCGATCAGTCAACTTCTGCACACACACATGCTGTGAGCAACTCTGAGGATGAGGCAGATTCTTTGTCAGGCAGGTGGAATGGTAGAACAATTAAGAAGATGACCAGTCAAAAGTCTGCAACTCTTTTCAAAAAAGCAAAAGCCTTGAATGATTTGAAGAACACAGCAGAGTCTGAAACGGAAGTGAGGGAGAATGGAAGACAATCTGTGTCAGAGAGAATGGGACCTTCCAGAACTGCAAGGAGCTCAAAATCTGGACCTGATGCCAGTTTCAATTGCTCATCTAATTTAGAATTTGATACTGATTCCAATAGCAGTAACTATAGCAATGCCACAAACACAAAAAAAAGGAAAAGGAAAGGAAAAACAAAAGTCATTAGAAAAGGTAAAAATTTTAATGCTAATGCATCTAAATCTATGATATTTTCTAGACAGAGGAAACGACGTAGGATTAATATGGATAATAATGACTGGGAGGATTTGGACTATACAGAACATGAAAGAGCTCCTCAACGCTCTAAAATCAGAACTAGAAATCAGGATAGAAAGACTGCAAGATATGATGATAGAGATTTAGACAGTGTGTTCCAACTGGGAGATTACAGAACATAACGGAGGGAAATCTATTCCGCTTTTGTGGTAATATTAGAATTCATGATGAATGGTAGCTGTTCTTTGTCATGAGATTCAGGGAGAACATCTATATTTTTCTGTGAAAAACTTAATCCTGTGACTATCCTTGTCATATTTCAGATTGCATTTGCTGGTCCATGTAGCAGTATGTAGCAACTGATACCAAAAATGTTTCATTTGAGGCAGTATTTCAGTGGAGACTGGAATATTATTGCTCAGAGTAACAGTTTTCAAAACCAGTTGAACACTGGCCTATATGATGTTAGCACAATATTGAGCATTACTTTAATCAGTGCTGTATGAGAAAATCGATGGCGTACAGTTCTAGAAATTTCAGAATCTCAAAGTGGACTGTTCTAGCACCTGTTCCTTGTTCTAAAGACTTCATCTAACAGTAACCTAGTTTCATAACAAGAATTATAATTAATCCTGTTGATCTTGACATCATGAGTAAAGTAACAGTTACTTTACAAAGTAGATAACAATTTGGAAAAATAAAAATAATTTGCTTTGTTAATGCAGTTGAATACACAAGAGCCATTAATTTAAATTTAAATAATTTTTATTTGACTGAAAGGTGGTGTTTTCTAATACAGTGTTGCTTCCATGAGGTAAATTGGAATCTGCAAAATTTATTTTAGTTTTTGTTTTGATGGCAGTGTTTTGCTACCTTTTTTTTTTAAAGGTGAAAACATAGTGTGTCCAGGATAGCAAAATTCTGGTATTTGTTGTCTGCATGCACTCCTTTTCTTTCTATTGGTGTAATTTTTTAATATGATAAAGCTTTTTGTCCAACAGATACAGTGATGTCCCCTATATCTCTGTTTCTCCAAATTTCATGGGATATTCTGGTTTTTCACGTATTCAGCCAAAGAGTTAAGTCACTCTTATGGTCCTTCACAGAGATTTTCTTATATGCAGCATCTCATTGGTAGACAGCTGATAATGAATAGCCCAAAGTTATGGTCTCATAGAAGTGTTCATTAGCCTAATTTTGCTTCTGCAGTTTCAACCTATTCTGAAGAGTTTATTCTCCATTTCTCATTCTTTCTTTCATATGCACTTCTATGTGCTAAATGAGATGTAATTCTAGTTTGGGAATTTTTTTTGACAACTTGGCTCAGAATGACATTGGGTTTACTGGGCCATATCTAGTATGTCGCTACAACTTCCTCTTTTAGGAGATTGGTGGTTCTTTCATAGTTTAGTTAACTTTAAAAATCTTTCCAGTCTGCATATTTTCTTTTCCTAACTATTCCAAAGATGTCAGGGAGATGGACACTAGTCCCAAAAACTGCTCTAACTACCTTATCTCCATCTCCCCCCCGCAACCTCCCAAAAAATATTGCAAAAAGTAGAGAACATCCCAAGTGCCCTAGCAGACATTACTTTAGAGAATTCCCACAAATATTGCAACAGAAGCAATTAGGCGGGTATTTTTTTTTACTTGCTCTTTTTGTTATGTTGTAAGTGGGAAGCATCTATAACCTCCTCCTAGGGACTACAGCTAGTTTTAGGGCTTTGAGAATTCTCATGACTTGTAATCCTCAGTAAAGGGGATTGAATCTAGCATATGGAGTTGTGGCACATGGAACTTGTATACATATTCTTTAGAAAAATATATCTTTCATCTCCTTTTTGCAGAGGTTTTTTTTAACTATACTGCAGAAGGACCAGTATTTTTTCCCTGAAGAGGTCTGCCCTTTGTGAAGCCAGAACATATGTAGCTTTACTCATGGTTAGCACCCTACATATATTTTCAACTTCATGTAGCAATCAGTAGGTTGAATAGGAGTGTGGGGGAAATAGAGGCATGTCCTTACAGTAACTCTAAGATCCTGGATGAAATAATACTGTAGCTAGCAATGGTAAAAAATTCACCAGATAGTAAACTGAATAAAGGACAAGTAAATTTAATATTTTATATTCATATTTTGTTAGACTATATTGTACCTTTGCATAAATTATATCTGTTGTCTTATAGCTGCAGTACTCTTCCCCCTTTTTCTAGTCTCAAAATGGTTGAATTTAAAGTAACATACCCATATACTACTTTACTCAACTTCTAAAAACTTTTTTTTTGTTTGCTTGACACCAAACATGATTAAGAATGAAAACACAAAAGATAACATTAAACTACTCTGCCCATCTTGCCTGGCCGTGGGCTTGAAGAGAGGGTTACTATCTTGCATACCCCACTGTAAAAAATCGGGCCCAGAGTTATTTCCTGCCTCTAACTTGACAGCAGAGGAAAGATGACCTGCCTTAACTGCATTATAAGTTAAAATCTTCATGTTAAAGTTACCCTTTTCCAGTTATTAATTCAACCAAAATAATTTCTTCAGACTACCAAATATGAGGGGGGGATATGGAGTTGGGTTGTCACTATGTTTCTAACACAAACCTGTCAAAATGTTGCCATTTTGTTCTTAAAAACTGACCTACATTTTTCTTGGTTGCCACATAACTTATTGTCACACTTTAAAATGAGTATTGTATGCCTTCGGCAGATAGTTTTGATATATTTTTGTAACATATGGGTATATGTTTACGTGGGGTGAGAATCTCAGGAAGAAAGTCATCTAAGGTGTTTTGTGACTAATTCTGCTATCTTGGCAATTTCCCACAAGAAATGATTTTTTAACCTATTAAGATCTAAACACTTATTAATTTCTGCCAAATACACCAAGTGATTTCTATTAATTAAATGTATAAGAATGGCCGGTAGAGTAGATGATCAGCAACAAAACAGTCACTGAGCCCTTGATTGCCCATTAAACTTTATATGTAGCTGCATTGCCATAGATATTTCCATTCAGTTAATATTTTTTAAAGTATTGGCTTTATTTTCAGCACCCTTCAGTAATTTTTTGGTATTAAATGGCTCTTATCTGAAACTAGTTTTGTAAGTAGAAAATATTTGAATCAAGTATATAACTTACTATTTTTGGAGACATGAAAAATTATTTTTCAAATTCTTTGAAGAGTTTTTAATACTGTAAAAGGGAATCTTTAATTTTTATATAAAATATTACATCCAATTCGAATTTATATATTTAGTGGTAGAAAGGAAAGAGAAGTGAGATAAACACCAAGGAAAAATTTTCCTGACTTAGGACTTATGTATTTCCTTTTAAAAGAAAGAGCTACAAAATGCTATCTGTTCAAAGGTGATCAGTTAAATATTTTTTTCTTAAACTTCTGTGGGAAAGTTGTTAACCATGACAAATGTGAAAAGTGCCAAAATAGATCAGCCAGCATTAAGCTTGGATTTTTTTTTTCCTGGGGCGGGAGGGGGAATTGTTTTGCCATTAATATGAAAGGTGGATGTTTTAACCAATCTGTCATCTTCTGCAGCTTGAAGAAAATCTGGTTTATATCCCTTTTTTTCCCATTACTCTCTGGTTAAATTGTAGCTCTCAATGTATTGTACTTTTATGTTCTTGGATTCAAAATGTTAATTTGTCTTCCAGTTTCTGATATCTTAAATAGAGCAAAAATTCAAATATGAATCACTGTCTCCTCTCTTAATGAAAGAGTGCTAATCCTTTAAAAAAAAAAATACAATTCCTGAGTTAAAATGTGTCGGTTTATTTTTAATGTTTTTTCTTTACAAAGCAATAATCAGTTTTTAACAGCTAGATCAAACTGGCAACAATAAATAGTTTTTCTAATACTGGATCAATGGTGCAAAACCTTTCCAGCCGTGAGGGCCACATCTGTTAATGCCAAACCTGAGGGATGCATCTAATTAATATAGTAAATTATGAAGGCTTTTAATCTGAGAGATAGTTTATCCATAGAGCTTCTTGATGTCTTGCTTTTTTTTTTTTGAAGGTGGCCATACTTGTCATGGAATAATTATATTTTATATAGTACTTCTCACTCCCCAGATACAGCAGCATTGAAGTGCTGATAAAATAGAGCAGTGAGATTGCTGACGTGTGTTTAAATTGGTGTCCCTTTAAGCAATAAAATACTGCCCTTTTTAAAATATAAGCAATGAAATGAGGGCATCTAATTTTAAAGGAAAGACTGAAAGACAAGATAGTATGTGTCTGGCAACATGAATGTTCTGAAACTTCTAGAAAAGCAAAGGTGTTCTTAATAAAATGAGAAGGGATGGAAAGAGTTCTGTGCTGCATAGAGCTCACCACAGCTGAAGCATAATCAACTGCTGATCTTGGATGTGATAAAATCTGTGTTGTGAGTAGTATGTAAAAACACTTGCATCATGGTACAAAGCTAAAGATGTGGAATCAAAATGTATTCAGAACCAGCATCCTTAAGGGTTTCAAAAACCAATAGAGCCGATTTAAAGAGAGACTGACTAGCGCATTTCAAATGTGAGTTGCAAATATCCTTAGGCACCACATCTGCCCAGGAGGACATCTGCCATTTCTGTGCTTTTATAATTTTCCTGTCTTTAAAATGTTTTTATCTCCTCTATTGCTGTGTAGAAAATCCCACACATATAGGAGAAACTATTCTTTTATGTAGAGGAAAAAGTGAAACTAAATGTTGGCAATATTTTAGTGTAAATATACAAAGGAAAACTACAAATGGGAAATTTATTTTCTCATTTTTTCATTTATAGTAATTTGGGGGATTACTCAGACAGTAATGTAATTATTTTAAATTGATGGGTGTCCGCTTTAAACCATTCTACTCAATAGGCAGCCAATATGATAAATGTAAGGCTGTCATAATATAATCGTAAAAAGAAAAGGAGTACTTGTGGCACCTTAGAGACTAACAAATTTGTTAGTCTCTAAGGTGCCACAAGTACTCCTTTTCTTTTTGTGAATACAGACTAACACGGCTGCTACTCCGAAACATAATATAATCGTGATAGTTTAAATTAGTATGCAGCTCCACTCTGAACAGGCTGCATTGTTTTCTGCTGAAACTTAAACTATGTGAATTTGGGTCAAATTAGCCTAGGTGCCCTGAAAAAACATTTTTCATTGAATTTACAATTTACGAAAAAATTTCACCCAGCTCTAACTGGACACTGTAGAATGAGTTATATGATGATTAATTTCAAAGCACTGCAGCTATTTTGTTTAGTCACTTTGCTCCAGGTTTTCCAAAACCAAAGAATTAAGGATGTTTTCAAGTTTATCACTATTAGAGTGCACAGATCTGTGATGGGATGGAGGGGAGATGTCAACATTTTATAGTCCCTACCTGTCCTGTTCTAGACTGGAAGAGGATGAACTCTTTCTTTGGAACATCAAGCATCAGGATGAAATTGGTGATTCAGGCAAACACTGTTCTCTGGATCTTCAGGGTACTTGTCTGCACAGCCAGAATCATGGCATCACAAATCACTTTGCACTATTGGGTCAATGCTTCCAATGTCAAGCATTTCTGGTTGTCCCGGCAGCACCGCCATTTATGGTAATTCTAGCAACTGCACTAGGAGATTTACTTTATATACTCCTTTGATTGGCTTGTGTGAGGGGAGACATTTTTTTGAGGCATTTGCATTTAATTGGGACATCTCCCAGGGAACTAATTAAGCTTAGTAATACTAAATAACAATACTTAATAAGGACAGTTCTGCCTAATCCATATTTTTTTAGGGGTCTTTTGAAATAGCTTTCAGTCCTGTTATGGCTGTGATACATGCAGTGAGAGAACTTCAATAGTTTCTGTTCTGATACGTTATATTGGCTCTTTCCATGCCACTACATATTGCCATCAGTGCAGCTCCTGGCACTAGGAAGGCAGCAGACTTGGTCCCTGTCTCATTGTAGACAATGCCTTCCATTCAACCCTAAATGGGCTTGTCCAGAGACAACAGGTTCTGCAGTTCCTCTAACAGCAGTGGCTTCACTAACAAAAAATTAGTGTATGCTCTTACGCAAGAGTTCTTAATGGAGACAACAGGTCGTCCAGCAGATGTTCTGATTAAATGGATTAAGATTAATAAAATACCATCACCTAGCACTTCTGTAGTGCTTTCCATGAATTTTTTTCAAATTTCATTTTTTCAGAAAATTGAGAATTTGCCAATACGTTATTTTGAAAAAATATGAAACTAAAATGTATAGTGTCAACCTTGCTATTGTATATAATTTTCATCACAATATTTTATAAAGTTGTTTTGTTTTGAACACACACTATTTACTGAGAATGTATGTTCACTAGACTATGAAGCACCTAATAATTAGAGCCCTACGCAGATTCAAAATTTGTATCCACATCCGATCTACAAAAATGGTCCGTGAATATAAAGTAGATATCCGCAGATTTGCAGATACAAAAGTTGTATCCACATCCAATCCATGATCTGCAAAAATGGTCTGTAGATATGAATCGCTGCATATATAAAGCAGATATCTGTGGATTTGCAGGGCTCTGGTAATAACAGCTTTCTGATCAAAGGCTAAATTAGAAATCTTTTTTTAAAAAAAGATTCATCCACAGAGCAATATCAAATGCCTTCAAGATACATTTCTGACAATCTGAGAAGGGTAGAAAGGGGTTTGTCCTTATTTGCTGCTTTGTGATGTACAGATAACCTAAAAAACTTTTTTCCAAGTTTTTTCTGTTTTTAATCTCTCTGGATTGTAGTGGTATTGTAATTACAGTAATAAAATATACAGTCTTAATACAGTTTTATGGAATTTCATTAAACCAAATCTATAAACAGTGATCACATCCTACCATAGAATCCATCAGTGCAGCACAGTTTCTCCCCTCCCCCCTGGTTTCCTGGATATATTATTCTTTTAATATCTAAAGAAATTAAACAAACTAGGTTTTAAAGATACACATCATGACATGTCAGAGAACATTAGATACTATCAAGTACTTTTATATTTAATTACGTTAATTATAACATAATTAAGTTGATATCTTTTTGGAAACTTAACATTTCTTTACTAGTTTTGTACTTTCTGTTGTCACTTTTTCACATTCCACCCCTATCCCTGCCTGTTTTGTGTCTCAAAAGGAAGATTTTTTTTGGTTTTTGGCCCTTCTAGTCCCTGTCACTGTAGTATCTGAGCAACTGCCATGTATGAAAATAGAGAAATATTTTCTGTCTTGCTTCAGTCTGTAGAATAAATAGCATTATAAGTAGGGCCCTACCAAATTCATGGTTCACTTTGGTTAATTTCAAAATTTTTAAAATTGTAAATTTCATGATATCAGCTATTTAAATCTGAAATTTCACATTATTGTCATTGTGGGAGTCCTGACCCAAAAAGGAGTTGTGTGTGGTGGTGGGGAGAGGGGTTAGCAAGGTTATTGTATGGGAGGTTGCAGTACTGGTACCCTGAATTCTGCGCTGCTGCTGGCAGCAGCAATGCCTTCAGAACTGGGCAGCTGGAGAGAGGCAGCTGCTGGCTAGAAGCCCAGCTCTGAACACAGCTGCCACCACCAGCAGCAGCACAGAAATAAGGATGGTATGATATGGCCACCCTTACTTCTACATTGCTGCCTGCAGAGCTGGGCCCTCAGCCAGCAGCTGCCACTCTCTGGCCACCCAGCTCTGAAGGCAGCACAGAAATAAGGGTGGCAATACCGTGACCCTCCCTAAAATAATCTTGCAACCTCCCTGCATCTCTTTTAGGTCAGGACTCCCAATTTGAGAAACGCTGGTCTCCCTGTGAAATCCCTATTGTATAAGGTAAAAGCACACAAGACCAGATTTCATGGGGGGGGAGACCAGATTTCACAGTTCATAATGTGTTTTTCATGGCTGTTAATTTGGTAGGGCCCTAATTATGAGTTTATAAGATCTCGTGTCAGTGTGTGGAGAATTTAAGGGAAAGCTATTCTGAAGAAATGAGGTATGCGTTCAGTTCTGAAAGTGTTACTGCCTGTGATCATTACTCTTGTGGGGAGTAAGTTCCACGGTCCAGTTCAGGGTTGAAGAAATTTTTACTTCCCTGATCATTTATCAACTGCATAAAATAAAATTCTTCTGGTAATAGAATTTAATTTGTACTTTCTTTACTTTCTGAATGGCTGCCTCTGCATTAGCAGAACAAAATTTATTACAGGTTCATAAATGTGTAATTTCTTTTAGAGACTTCTTTGCAATAGAATGATAGTTTTAACACTACTCATAGATATTTAGAATCTGGAAATCATTACCCTTCTCGAAGGTAAGTAGTGATTTTTTGACTGACTGTCATTGTGAGCAAAGACTGTCGCTTCCTGTCCTCTTTTATCTCAAACAAAAGCACAATGTTGAAAGTTAAAAGGATATCCATTTCTAATCTTATTTTAAATAATTACCCAACGTAAACTGCACATCGCTGAGAAGTGCATAACCTGTACTTTGATTTCTGTGTATTTCAGCATTAGTAGTAAAGCTTGTACCGAATAAACTATATGATTTTAATAGAAATGTAAGTTATTTAAAGGAACTTTTAAATCTTTATTTTGTAGAATCAACCTCTGAGGAGATTGGACAAAATACAAAAGTGCTCAGGAGCAGGACATATATGAATGACTACAAAAAATATACAAAGTTTTCTAGTGAGACATTAAATGCCAAAACTGTTACTAGAAAAAAAACTCCATGCAGAAGTGCTACTTTGGCTGCTAATAAAATTAAGATAATGAGTAATATAAAGGAAGAGCTCTCCAGCTCAGAAAGTGTGTGCACTGAAAAAAAGAATAGAAAACTGCCTCACTGGACTGTGTCTGCTGCATCCAAGAAAAGGCTAAGGGACAGCTCTAAGGTAGATGCCACTTTCAAGTCTGAAAGTGAAAAAGTGAAAGAGCAACATACCAACAGTAAAACACTTTCTCAGCCTAATTCAGCTGCTGCTAGAAGAAAATATATTAGAGAGCCTGAAAGGGGAAAATCTGAAAAAGAGACAAAGATGACACACAAGAACAGGCATAGTAATGACCATAAGCAGCCACACAGAACTGTCCATGCTGCATCTCTTAAGGTGAAAAATTCTGCAGTAGAATTTTCAGAGGAGGACTCCAAAAGCTGTAAATCAGAGGATGGGAACAGTAAGAAAGCTTCTGATCAGTCGACTTTTGCACGCAAACCTCATGCAGTGAGCAACTCTGAGGATGAGGCAGGTTCTGAATCAGGCAAGTACAAAGGTAAAAAAACCAAGGAGGTGACCGATGAAAAGGCAGGGATGTCTTTCAGAAAAGCAAAATGCTTGAGTGCCGTAAAGGACACAGAGTCTGAAACAGGAGAGCAGGAAGATGGAAGAAGTTCTGTGTGCCAGCGGACTGATCCTTCTGGGACTGCAAAGATTGGAAAATCTGGACCTGATGCCAGTTTAAATTGCTCTTCCAATTTAGAATCTGAAACTGATTCTAGTAACAATAGCTATAGGAATGCCACAAAAACAAAAAAGAGGAAAAGGAAAAGAAAAAGAAATACTAAAGTAATTAGAAAAGGTAAAAATTCAATTTCAAATGTATCTAAGCCTTCCAGAAGGCCCCAGCGAACAAAACGCTTTAAACTTAATCAAGAAAATGACTCTGATGATGTGGACTACACCAAATATAAAAGAGCAAATAGACGTTCTAAAATAAGAACTAGAAATGGGGGTAGAAGGACTGTGAGATATGATGACGACGGTGGTGGTGATGATGATAGAGGTCTCGATTACATAGATTGTGGAACATAACCTTAAGAGGAAAAGCCAGTCCGCTTTTTTTATGGTAATAGTGCTAGGATTCATGATGAATGCTGGCTCTTCTTTGTCCTATATTTCAGGGAATATATTTATATTTTTCTATGAAAAAGTTATTAATGTCAAATCATGACTCTCCTTTTCATATTTTGACTTGCACTTGCCTGCCCATGCAGCAGCATTTAGCACAGATGCCAAAATGTGCCTCATTATAGGGGCAAAATTTTGTCTTTACTGGTATTTTACTACATATAACAAGACTTTAAAAAAAGTTAAACACCTGGCAACAGGTTAAAAGCAGTATGTTGAGTATTATTTTGGGTGCTGCAATGTGCTACTACCTGGGCCTTACAATATAAGTGCATTCAAGAACAGCTGATTTTAACACCTCTTAATGTATGAAATCTCATTCAACAGTAACAGACTTGCAAATATTACTGTACATTATAAAAATAGTGGTTAATGATATTACAAACATCAGAAATAATAAATGAATATTACATTAATTTGAATTAGTACAGCTTTTCAAATGTACAGTGCTACCACTATTGAAAATACACAACCTGAACCAACTCGTAATGGAAAATACATATTTACCAATTTTTAAAAAATGGTATTGGTAAAAATAGGGTTTTGCAGACAGGTGGTACTGGCATTTTTAATATGCGACTTCCATGCTGTAAACTTGAGACCACAAAATGCAGGTGAACTTTTGGGCCTAAGGGTTTGTGTGTGTTTGTTTGTTTATAAAATATGAAAAGAAACATGTGCTGTGTATTTTTTTTAAAACTTGTGTATTTAAAACTTATCTTTTAAATGGGTGAAAAGTTTGAGGCTCTGAATATTATTTCAGATGTTTTTGCTACGGTTGCCCACCTGCTTCTTTAAATTTAAACTTTTTACCTTAAAAGTGCCTCATTGTTGATAAACCACACCAAATTGTGATTGTCATCATACAACATCTACATGCTGATGTTTAAGTTGCCATTGTTGAGAACAAAAATAATTTCAACTTATAACATACAAGGGAAAGGGAGTTGGACAGTTAATGAGATTCATGTACATTTTTCAAACTAAAATATGTAGTTCTGCATCAGTTTCTGATGCAATTTGCAAAGTGTTCAAGGAGTGATATTTAAATCCTTCTCAGTATCTTGATATGTTGCAGTGCAGTAAGAATCTCAGGAAGAAAGATGTTCATGAATCTGATAGCATAAAGACTTTTCTTAATGACAGTTTTATTTTCAGTGGTGCCCCTTCATACCCAAAATTCATTCCGTTAGTTCAAATCTAGTTGTTTTGCTATCAACATTTAACCCTTCACTTTGCTGCCATAGATCAGTGTTGTCCAACCTTTAGGGCTTAAGAATCAAAAATACTATTTCAGTAAGGTCAAGGGACTACAATAAATTCTCTACCATGTTTCTGCTCTTTGCACTGTTCTGTTGGTACAAAGGTAGTGGAAGCCATCCATAAGTCCACTCTTGGGGATTTCCCCACTGTGGGGGTTGTCCCCCGTGGGCATATGGCTCAGGTGTATCCTACATCTCTCTCCACGTTATGTAACCACCTGCATTGAGGGTGGAGAAGGGCATGTTTGAAGGGTGGGAAATTGGCTGGAATATTAGACTCCAGCTATTTTAGCTGGCAGATCATTCCTTGAGAACCACAGCGAATTGGCAAAAGGTTGGAGCAGTCCCCAGACTGCTTCAATCTGCACCATTACTGAAGCAAGAGCTGTAACTGGTGGTTGGTTTCAACTTTTCTCCCCCTTCCCTCCCATATTTCCTGATCTTCCTTGGCTAGTTGTGAGGGAGAGGAGTTGTCCTTTGCTCGATGCTCCCATAGGATCAGGAACAGGCACAGCTAGTCTGTATTAAGCCTAAATGGAAATCTAGTTTATACCATTTGTGCCCTAATATTTTGTTCCTTTTCTGATTTGATTATAGCTCTTAATTCAGTATATTTTTGTAGACATTTGTGGGTTTAAATTGTTCATCTTTCTTTGTCTCTGATTTCTTGAGCAGAGCAAAGATGCCAAAGTATGAACCAGATTGTCTATTGAGATTGTTCGCTGTTTTAAGTGTTTTGTATCTAGTACTTTAGAAATGCCCTTGTCAGAAAGGATAAATGTTTGCTTTATCTGAAAATTATTTGGCTGCATTGTTAAGTGGTTGCTTGGTTGGGCTGGTAATTAGTGGTTTTTGAAGTGTAATAATTTGGAGTACTGGAGTAAACCCTTGAGGATATAAGGGAGCCTCAGAATTCTTGCCATCTAATTGAAGTATAAATTAAGTAGGGCTGTTTAGGATTTTTATTTTCAACCTTGGTGTGTAATTTTTGTTTAGGCCTAGATTTAAAGAGAGACCTTTTAAAGTTCAAATACAGTACTTTCAAAGGAAGTACACAAATATAATTATAGGTTCATAAAACAAGCCTAAATGGTTGGGGACAAACTCTGACCATTGATGCATTCAAAGGGCACTCATTCTGTGCATGAGAGGGGAAAAATTGGCTTTTCTAAAGTACAGTCTTTCATAAGTCAACTTGCATTGTTCATGCTACACACTTACAATATTTGACAATCATTCTCTTATACACACCCTAATCACTGGGAGAAAATATTTTATTTTATGTTCTCATATGCTCCTAGATGCTATTTCAGTTTACTATGTACAGGCAGATAGTAGAGGGTTCTGGTTACAACAGGAGGATAAACGTTTAAAAGGTAAATGGAATTATGTCTGCTGATTCTTATTTAGCAATCTTCCACCCCTTTTTCCCAAAGGCAAACAATTATTCTTTCACAAGCATCATTTGTAGGTGAACTACAAGGCTATTTTTAACTATTTTAAGTCGTAACTCCATTCTCAGAAAACAACTCCCTGCATTGCTGAAGACTTTATTGATGTTTCTCAACAATTGCAAGAGAGTTGCAGTATTTACAACTCTGAGCTTGGAAAGTGTGGGGGAGAAGTGGAGGGGGAGGGAGAGTGAGGAACAGCAGTCCATCCTGTTCTGTGTCAAGTTGTGGACAGAAGAAAATGTTCGAAGTGCTGCTTGGGCAAGCAATAGAACTTGTCCACAATGTGCTTGGAGTGTGGAATGTGCTTGGAGGTGTACCCAGCTAATACCAGCCCATGTGCTACACCCCCCTTTGGGCCATAGTAAGTGTTATAGGGGAAGTGCTCAGCTTCCACCCCACCTCTGCCTCCAAATCTAATTAGAGCATACCCTGTTGTCAATAGCAAGCGTTAACTGATAAATTTATGGATTTGATGTTGCCCCTGCTCAGAGCAGCAACACACTGTACTCCACAATAGGCTACTTCCTCCTACCCTGTGGAATATTTCTCTGGCTGGCAGGTTCCTTGTGAAAGGAGAGGCACTAGGCTGCATCTCTGTTCTGCATTATTGATTGGATAAAACAAGATCGACTGTAAGACTGAACATCTATTATGAATCCAGACATTGAGGGGGGAACTTCAGTCTAGTTATTCTGTTGCTACTTGTATACTTTAATATTAAAATAGTGAGGAAAGAAACATGTATATCAACAGAGAAAATAAATACTGCTTTTTCTGGATCCCCAATCTGAGACATTGGGGTGGTGCCTCTTTCTTCAAGCACAGGAGACAATTAAGTCTTGTCCATAGGGCTCGGCCCTGCCTCTAGAGACCAAGTGGCTGTTCAACAATCCTATTTTATTTTTAAAATACTAGTTTCTAAAGCTTGTTTTCGGGCAGGGTTGTGTCCCTCCAAAGGGAAGAGCCTCCCAATTCTTCCTGGTTGGTCCCTTCTCTCATTATGGAAGAGAAGGCCAAAAACCCAAGAAGTGCTAAGAGGAGAAGCAGCAGAAGAGGAGTTCTGACACAGCTGCTCACTACCACGGATCTTAAATTGTCAGTCTGGAGGGCAAGCTAGGACCATATTACTTCCTGCCCGCTGAGACTTCTTCAGTAACCTCTCTGAAAAGACAGGGCTCAACAAGTTGGCCCTCCTCACCTAATAGGGTTTGGGGTTTATTTGACATAAATCCCCACATTTCCCCCTCCTGGTTTTAATCCATTCGAGAACAGAAAAGTTGCAGAATTCTGGCCTACTGTCCGACTTTCTTCTTTTAAAAAAAAAAAAAAAACCCTCGGAGCTTTTACAAGGATCCACGCCTGCATTTGTTACTAAGGGGACATGCTTAAACAGCATCTTCTAAGGATAAACATTTCAAAGTCAGCATGCCCAAATAATATACATTCAAAAGTGCTAAGAGTTGATCGAGGAGATCTCTTAAGGATGTTAATTCTTATTAAAATTTGGAGTACTGGGCAAACTCCAGAAGACTAGCAGAGTGCTAATGTGCCGGTATTAAAAAAAAAAAAAAAAAAAAGAGCAAGCAGCATGGCCCAAGTAATTCTGATGTCAATCCCAGCCAAAATAGAAAAGCTGACAGGGATTTAATAAATAAAGAATTGAAAGGATAAGAATACAGTTAATGTCAATCAACACAGTTTTTTATGTACATTGGTGGTATTAAAAAAAAAATCACTTTTTGATGAGATTACAAATTTGGTTGGTAAAGATAAATGCACAGAAGTAGAATATTTTGAGTTAGTACACAACATTCTGATTAAAAATAGTACTGTACAATATAAATAATGGACATGTTAAATGGATTGAAAACTCTAATTGACAGATCTTAAAGTAATTATTGAATGGGTGTGTTACCAGGGTGGTTCCTTGGGGATCTGTTCAATATTTTGATGATAAAGAAGTAAATATAAAATCATTGCTGCTTAAAACTTGTGGATGATGCAGATTAGAGTTGTAAATGATTATGATGGGGCAGTCATAAAGTGATCTGGATTGCTTGGTAAGCTGGGCCCATTAAAACAAAATGCATTTTTTGAATGCAATCAAATGCAAGGTCATACAGATAGGAACAAAAATGTAGGTCATACTTACAGACACAGGGACTGTATCCTGGACAGCAATGACTAAAAAGGATCTACAGTAGGGGGTCATGGTGGATAGACAACTTAATATGAGCTCTGAATATGACACTGTGGCAAAAGGGGCTACTGTAGGGGTGGGCAAACTACAACCCGACAGCCATTTTAATCTGGCCCTTGAGCTCCTGTTGGAGAGCAGGGTCTGTGGCTTGCCCTACTCCAGCACTCCATCCAGGGAGCAGGGTTGGGAGCCACTCCGTGCAGTTCCCCGAAGCAGCGGCATGGCCTCCTCCAGCTCCTATATGTAGGGGCTGCCAGGGGGCCCCACCCTGCATGCTTCCCCTGCCCCAAGTGCCACCCCTCACAATTCCCCTTGGCTGGGAACTGTGGACAATACCTCCACACAGGAGCTGGAGAGGGGACATGCTGCTGCTTCTGGGGGCCACTAAAGGTGTAAGCGCTGCCCAAAGCCTGCATCCTTGAGCCTCCCCACATGCCAAACCCCCCTACCCCAGCCCTGATCTCCCTTCCGCCCTGCCCTCTAAACCCCTTGATCCCAGCCTAGAGCACCCTCCTACACCGCAAACTCCTCAGCCTCACCCCAGAGCCTGTACCCCCAGCCAGAGCCCTCATCCCCCCTGCACCCCGAACTCCTCATTTCTGGCCCCACTGGAGCCCACATCCCCAGCCAGAGCCTTCACCCCCCCTCCTACACCCAACCTCAATTTTGTAAGCATTTATGGCCCACCATACAATTTCTATACCCCGTTGTGGCCCTTGGGCCAAAAAGTTTGCCCACCCCTGGACTAATGCAATCTTTGGGTGTATAAATAGAGTAGTAAGTAGTAGGAGGGAGGTGACTTTACTTCTGTCTATGGCACCGGTAAGACCAATATTGAAATACTGCCTAGTTCTGATGGCCACATTTTAAAAAGAATGTTGAAAAACTGGAGACGGTGCAGAAAACAAAAAAAAAAAAAAAGCTTTACAGTGAGACTTAAGTTTAATCTGTTTAGCTTGTCAAAAAAATCAAGAGGCAACTATAGGGTATGATGATTTTCATAGGTAGAAAATACTGGTTACTAAAGGGCTCTTTAGCAGGGAAAGACACGAGAACCAATGGCTGGAAGTTTCAAATCAATTCAAATTAGAAATCACAACCTTTAAAAGTGAGGGTGATTAACTATTGGAACAAACTATGAAGGAAAGTGGTAGATGCTCATTTCAAAGTCTTCAGATCAAGACTTGGATGGCTTAAGCAAACAGGTTATTAAGTTCATTACAGGGGCTACTGGGTGAAATTCTACAGCCTGTGTTAAACAGGAGGTCAGATTAGATGCCCTAATGGCCTCACAATCCTCTTTTTTGCTTTTCTGGTTTAGTTATGTTCTGCAGCCTTAAGTTTTTGAGAAGAGCTGGAGCTTGTGGAGGACAATGACAATCTGGGGTGCTTTTCTGTATCTCTTTAGAAGGGGAATTCTCACTGTTATCAGGGAACCTGTCCATATTCTTGGCAGGGCCTCCTATTTTCTATTCAGCCTGTTTGGGTGGGGGAGAATGGGTTTGGTGCCCCGTGCTCATATTTCAATATAATCGGAATGGTAATTCATAGTTCTTCTCTGAGTGTTGGTCCTTATGTGTATTGTACTGTGGGTATGCATGCACTCCACACACGAGACCAGAGAATTCTTGCAAGTAGCATCTATTGGTCCATGCCTGGGCCACCTCTTTCCTCGTGTTCTATGCCAAAGTTATAAGGAACAGTGCAGACCGACACCTCTCCAGGTCCTCCTTACAGCTGTATGGCCTGAGTGGGAATCTCCACGGTCTGGAACTGATCCTTTTCAATGTTTTCCTCTAAATATTTCAAAGTTTTATATGTAGGTAGTATTGTTAGTAGTTCTTAAGTTCTGCTAGGAGGAGGGTGGAGACCCATGCTCGACTTGCAGCAACAGGTTTTTTTTAATCACAAGCTAAAATTCTGCATGGTTACGCTGGCATTGATAATACTGCCCTTGGAAAAAGATGTGGTTTACAGCTCTCGATATAAAAGATGCATATTTTCATGTGGATTTTTACCCTTCCCACAGAAAATTCTTCAGTTTTGTGTTAGATCCTGACCACTGTCAATACAGTCTAGCAACTACATCCAGGGTTTTTATGAAAGTGTTTTCTGTAGTAGCATCACAACTCGGACAGGGCTGTTCCACATTCATGGGGATCTCTGTAAACATGCAAAAGTCTACCCTTGCTCAGACCCAGACTATAGCTTTCATAAGAGCTTAGTCTGACCTTAGACTCAGAGCAAGGGCTTGTGTCCCTATCAGCAGTTTCCTAGCCATGGGCAACCTGATAAACCAGGTTATGCCCAACCCATAGACAGCAATCTAGATTTGCCTTACTCTCCTGGACTTACGTAACACTGTTCACCAAACTCTACCTCTGCTGCCTGAAGGCTGGACTTTGATCTATATATATATATATATACACTGAGCACAAACAGCAGAAATGCTCTAGTGACATTCCCCACTGAGAAAAGGCCTCTCTAACTTGGTGGAAAGATCCCACACGAGTGTGCGTGGGTATTTCTTCCCGATTCCCCCACACCCAATTGACAATCTCAGACATCTCCATGTTAAGTTCACGGCTCACATTGATGGTCACACAGCACAGGATACTTGGACACCTCAGGAAACTAGAACGCACGTAAATCTCCCAGAACCCAGAGCTATCAGAAGCATACAGGGCGTTATTACCAGTAATCCAGGTCTCATCACATTCTTGCACTGTTAGACAACATGACAACTATAGTCTGCATAAACAAACAGGGAGGAGCAAGATCCATTCCTCTGTGTATAGAAGTGGACAGTTTATGGAACTGGTGTGTGTATTCCACCAAGAACCCAAAATTTGCTGGCAGACAGGCTCAACAGGTACTTTGCCAGCAGCCACAAGTGGGGTTACACAGCTCAATGGTGAACATCTTTGCTCAGCAGGGAACCCCTACCTGAGATCTGTTCACCTCTGATAAAGTGCAGCACATACTTTTCCAGGGGATCTCGGGGCCAATTCTCCACAGGTGATGCTCTCCTATGAACTTGGACAAATCGTTTGAACAATGCCTTTCTTCCAAACCTCCCTTGAGTGTTGCAAAAGATTCAACAGGGCGGAAAGAGTTATTCTCCTTGTCCTCAAATGGCCCAGGCAGTTCTGGTTCCCAGGTCTCCTGCATACGTTAGCCCAGCCACTCATCAGCATTCATCCCTTCCTGGAACTCTTGACTCAAGAACGGCAAGGTCAGTCATCCCAACCTGGAAGCTGTTCACCTCATGGTTTAGTATTTGGATGGGCAACAGACCAAGAACATTCCTGTTCCAAAACTGTGCAAGCTATTGTTACCAATTGCAGAAGGGTCTCAACCAGAAAATGTTACCTTGTCGAGTGGAAGCATTTCTCTGTCTAGGCCAAGCACCCCATGTGTCTCCTATTTTGGATTACCTCCTTACTCTCCAAGATGGGTTTCTTCTTTTAGCTTGATATGGGTTCACCTGGAAGCAATCAATGAGTGTCCCCCTCCAGCAGATGGTTACTCTATATTTACTCACCTCCAGGTTCTTAAGTCTTAATTAGAACTTTCCAATTGGTAATAATTGCCAACCGCTTAATGGCACTATAATTTAGTACTTTAACACTTACTAAGTCACCTTTTGAATCCCTGGCTACCTCTTTGATACTTCACCTGTCTACAAAGGCTGTATTCCTCATTTCCATTACCTCATCCGGATGGGTAGGTAAGCTGGAGAACCTAATGGCAGCCCCTCCTCATGGTATAAAGACAAGGTCTTTCTATGACTATATGCAAATTCATCCCAGTGTAGTTTTGAAATTTCACATAAACCAGATTATCTATTTACCTGTGTTCTTCTTGAAGCCTTGCGCTTCCAGTGAAGCGACTTCATTCCTCAACATGAGACTAGCTCTGGCATTTTATCTACAGAGAACAAAACCAATCAGAAAGTCACTTAAGTTTGTTTGCCATAGAAGAAAAAGCCTAAAGGCAAGCTGTTTCCTCCCAGAGGATCTCCAAATAGATATGTGGCTGTATCCTACTTTATCAGCTGGCACACTTTCCTACCTCACATGATGTACGGGCTCTCTCTAGAAGAGTGAAGGCAGCTCTGGTAGTATCACTTCAAGAAGTAACTAGCAGCAAAGTGTAGTTCCATCTACATATTTACAAGACATTTTGACATAGTCCAAGCCTACGCTGATGCATCCTTTGGGACAGTGGTTGTGTGAACAGCTTTACCACCTGCATCCTTACACCCTCCTTATTCTCCTCTGAGTACTGTTTTCAGTCACCCACAGTGGAATACAGAGAGGCCAGCACTCAAAGGGAAGAGTTCTTTGACATGCGTGGTCCTCATCTGTATTCCATTACCCACTCTCCTTCCCCACTCTGTTGGATCATCTGATGCACAGTAAGAGGTGAGGAACTGGAGAGGCCTCCGTTCCCACTTCCCCTTATACTTTTTGGTGCGAAGTAGTAGGGGAGAGAGAGGATGCAGGTGAGTACAAACAGACACAACTTGCAAGAATTTGCTGGTCTCAGGCACAAGGAGTGCATGCGTACCCACAACTGAATACAGATAGGGACAACACATCTCTAAGAACTCCATTTATGAAGGCTAAGTAACTTCCCTTCTTTCTCCAGGCAGCTTTGAAAACATGGGGAAGAAGGTGGTAGCTATCATAAAGATTGGGGGAGCAGTCGGAGAAATTTGAACAAGATAAATCTAAGAGTAAATACCTCCTATTCAAAACAGACACAGGTTATCATTTCTCTACAATCTTGCGTCAAGGAGGTCATTTGGGAGGAGGAAGAAACTCTCTCAACAATGGGAAGAACTTCAGTTGGCAAACTGAGTAATTCTACCGGTTCCTAGAATGCAAAGATACTCTTTACACTTTCTATGGTTGATGGTGCAGGTGGATCCCTGGCACAAGAAATGGTAATTCCTGCTGAGTGACTTCTTCCTGAAAAACACCCTGCAGACAAAAAGATAAAAGCCACACCTAAAAGGATCTTTGAAGCTTTTTCAGTTGTACTCACTCAGAGACGCTCTCACAACCATCTGCTTCACCAGGGACACAATGTCCTTTTACAATGACCTAAAAAGTGTAGCTATCCAGAACTAAGGAGAATTCAAGTTTATATTAAAGAAATATCTCGGGCTACTTAATTTGGAGCAAACCGATCCATGGATTCCATGAAACTGGCAGTCAACACTGGAGCCAGATGCGAAATCCTGTCTTAAGTTATGGACAGCAGATAATTTATTTAAAGCAAATATTTGTACCTCACAATTCTTAGGACAAATCTAGTTTTGTGGAGAAGATTGATGAAGTGATGCTGACAACACAGATAACTCAAAAAGTTCATTCCCCATGCTGGAGAGAGCCAGAAATGTACTACAAGCCTTCATTCAGGAGTAGAAGCGCCTTTTGTTCTAGCCTACAACAAAGATACTAAACATGAGACTCATTGCATAACTGGTAAATCTGGGTCTTGAACTCCTAGGAGAAACCTACACCTCAAAATAAGACCAATCCCTCTTTCCAGCTCAGCCTATCAAAATAAGTATAGTTGTGCTTCCATCTCTACAAAAATAGACCTAGAGCAGAGGATATTCTCCCTTCTCCCATTCCCATTGAAGAATAACTTCTCAAGCAGCTGGATCCATTGAACTTTAGAAAGGTGAGCACTGGAAATAATGCACCCTTGATATTCTGGAGCTCCAGGCTCATCTGCATCCTTTCTTCATAGCCTCAACCTCAAGAGACACCCAGGAATATCCAGAATGATTCTACAGCTACTCGAGATAGGAACAGTCTGTGTCCTTCAGTGTGAAAGATGTTCAAGACTCTCCATCTTCATATATGAAAGGGTAGGAAGGAGCCTAGGTCATCTTAGACTTCAAGATGCTGTCCAAGTTGACTTTTAAAGAAAATGAAATTTAAGATGGAGACTAGCTGCCACTATTGCTGCACACTCTCCAAGAGATATACTAAGATGGGGGACGTGGCAGAAGAAGCTCACCTGCATATTCCAATCATATTCTTTCATCAGCAACTTCTTTAGTTTACCTATAAAAAAAAATCTATACCAATACAAAATTTTGTCTTTCAGCCTCTCCACCATCCACAGGGTCTTCATAACAGTGTTAGTTGTTGTGATTATAGCTAGGGTCAGATGTTTCTGAAATTATCTGTACCCATTTCTAAATATAATACTCATCTGAGCCTTCTCCTCAAGGGCTTCACAGGAAACAAACTATTTAATCTTCTCATTTAAAACTGTCATTTTAATTTTAATTAACTTTTTTGGCCCAACTGTACTTTGCAAGAATAAAATGCTTTGATAGGTAGGTGATGATGCCTATACTTATGCCCATTTTCAGTCACTTGTTTTTGCCAAACTTGACTCGGACTGAAATTATCCATGCTTGCTCTGAGCCTCAGCCTCAGAGGGGTGTGTCTTAAAAGTTTAGCAAAAATAGTTCCACCATTGTCTCCAGAAATGAGAGAAAATAATATGCAAGTGGAAAGCATAGCAAATTGTTCCTTTCCTATACATGCTAACAGTTGGTTGACTTTTAATCCTTTTAGATGAAGGGGTAGAGGACTGGTGTGGATCTTAAACTTCAAGGTACGTGCGTATGCATGCATGCACGCACACACACACAAATGAACAAAGCAGAGAATCAACATGTCTCTGACCATTTTAAATAAAACTACCACTGTAGGATCTTGCATACAAAAAGCTTTACACCAACACCTTTAAGGTTGCAAAGTTCAAATTGCATGTGCAATCTTAAGTCAGACCTCCATGTATGTTTTATGAAGTCTCTGTGATACCATTATTTATTCTACTCAAATCTGCCTCATCGCATGGAGAGGAGTGACAGTGAATGAGGTAGAGGGCTGCATGAAGAAAGATAGATACCTTATTTAAGGCAGGGGTTGGTGTAGGACCCTAGGAGAGCTGGTCTTTACCTAGCTTTATCACTGCCCTAATCAAGACTCTGATACTGTATATGCAGTGGTGTTGTACCCATATTGGTCCTAGAATATTAGCGAGACAAAGTATCATCTTTTATTGGACCAACTACGGTTGGTGAAAGAGACAAGCTTTCCAGCTTTCAGAGGCTTACCTAAAGAAGAGTTCTGTGTAAGCTTGAAAGCTTCTCTCACCAACCACAGTTGGTCCAATACAAAATATTACTTCACTCACAAGCTCTCCTACTTCTAGTATTTGTTTAGTTTCAAAAGTCAGCCCCTCAAAGGTTTTTCGCTTTGTATATATTTATTTTAAAAAGCAAGGCTACGCTCCCTTCCCTTTTAAAAGAAATGCATCTTTCCCAGGCTGAAACTACTCCTAGTTGCTGCTGCTTCCAGTAAGGTGACCAGATTTTCTTCAAGTGAAAAACTATTCTATGGGCTAAGAGACAGCCTGGGCCAAGACCCAGACCCACAATCAGTGTTCCCTCTAATTTTTCCTCCACAGGTGTGGAATAAATTTTGTTATATACACCAATAGGGAGGGGGTGGGTGACCCGTGACCTTCACATTAGAGCACATAGCATTCAGGGGGTGGGGGTGGGTTCAGGGCTGGCAGAGAGGGTTGGGTTGTGGGCTCTGGGCTGGGGCTGAGGGCTTTGGGGGGCAGAAGGTGCTCTGGGCCGCTGGGGGCGAGCGGAGAAGAGGACTCCCTGCAGCACCCTCTTCCCCACGGCAGCTCCGGGATAGGCGCCCCTACCCTCGCCACAGCAGCTTGCGGCCGGCCGGCTTTCCCTGAGCACCTGCCTGGGACTAAATCGGGGGCTGCGCATCTTACAGAGACCTGAGGCCACAGTCCCTGCCCTCAGCGCTTGTCTGTACATACTGTGCTGCCAGGGTGCCCAGACGCCCTGATTTCACAGGGACGGTCCAGAGAGCCGGGTCCAGCGAGACCGCCGCGCGCTGTGAGGCGCCAGCAGGGGGCGCCCCGGGGCTGACTGAGTTGCCCCCGTTTCCGTTTTATACGCGCAGCGAGGCTGCGCGAGGGGGGTGAATAAACGTCACTCGGTCTGACACCGCCCCCCAGGCTGGCACGTGCCGGCTCTGCAGCAGGCAGGGGAGGGGCGACGCTCCCCCTTCCCCAGCCCGGCTGGCACGTGCGCCGCCGCCGCTGTTTCTGCGGGGCTGGGGCAGGGCTCGCGCAGGGCGGTTACTCTATGGTATGCGCGGTGGGGGTGTCACCCATTCCGCAGCTCGGTGGGCACAGTGGGGCTAGAGCGGCGCCCTTCTCCGACCCCGGCCCCGGATTGGGCTAGAGTGGCTCCACCTCACGAGGATGGGCCTCCCGGGCACGGCGCTCTATCTAGTCTGAGGTTCGTTAGCGCCTGCGCAGTCGCGGGGAGGGGGCGTGGCCAGCGCTGCCGAGCTGTTGGGAGCGGACTCGGAGCCGTTCCGCGAGGCCCTGTCGCCGGTTGGGCGGCCCGATGGCGACGTTTTTCGGGGAGGTGGTGGCGGCGCCATCCCGGGCCGGGGTGGACGACGACGACGACGCGGCGGAGCGCGAGGAGACGCCGGAGGACCGCGAGATCCGCCGGGGGCTGGAGAAGAAAAGGTAGCGCGGGGGGGGGGGGGACGCGAGCCGGGGCGAGCCCAGCCGGACTGCGCCCCACCCTCCCCTTCCAGCCCCCGCTGGAGCGGGCGGGCCCCGCGGGGGAGGCCGCAGGGCGCGAGCTTGGGAGAAGCCCCCAGCCGTGTGTCAGCAGCGGGCCCGGCGGGAGACGCAGCGCCGCTGCCGGAGCCATGTGGCGCTCGGACGCTCTTTGTGGCGACACGCCGGGATGGGGCCCGAGAGCCGCGTTGTCTGTCTAAAGCGCCGGCGGAGGGGGCCGATCCCTGCCGGCCGGATGAGAGGCAGGTGCGGGCTGGCCTGTGCTCCGCTCAGTTTCTGGTCTGAGCTTATTTTCCTCCCCTCTTGTCCGTCTGGGTGTCAGGCAGGAGTCGTAGCAATGTAGGGCTGGACGGGACCTCGAGGTCGTCTAATCCAGTCCCTGGTGCTGAGGCAGGACTGGGTATACCTCGGCATCCCTGACAGCTGTTTGGAGGTGTTTAAGAACAGGTTGGACAATGATGGGTATTCCACAAATTCCTTTGAAGCGTTTTTTAAGTGCTTAACTATCCTCATAGCAGGGATTTTTTTTCCTTATAGGGAACCTAAATCTCCTTTGCTGCAGATTAAGATAATTACAGTGATCATCCCCCCCCCCCACCACCCTCCCGCACCTGCAGGCTTTGTAACAACCTTTAACTGTGTTTGAAGACGATCAAGTCTCTCCTCTTAAGCCCCCTCAGTCTGCTTTTTCTCAAGACTAAAACATGCCTAGTTTTTTTTTAACCTCTTAGTTTTCTAAACTTTATTATTTTCACGTTTTTACTCTGGACTCTCTCCAGTTTATCCATTTTTTCCTATACTCAGAACTGCATACGCAACTCCAACTGAGGACTCACCAGTAGCCAAATAAAGCGGGACAAGACTTCCTGTGTTTCTATCTGACATACCTGTTAATACACCCCAGAATGATATTAGCCTTTTTCACAGCTGCATCACATTGTTGACTCGTATTCAATTTGTGGTCCACTATGACCCCCCAGATTCTTTTCAGCAGTACTACTGCCTAGCCAATTATTCCCGATTTTGTAGATGTGCATTTGATGTCTTCCTTCCCAAGTATAGTACTTTGCATTCATCTTTATTGAATTTTGTTGATTTCAGAGGAGTTCTCCAATTTGTCAAGGTGGTTTTGAATTCTAATCTTGTCCTCCAAAGTACTTGCAGCCCCTCCCAGGTGACACTTCAGATTTTATAAGCATACTGTCCATTATCCAAGTCCATTAATGAAAATGTTGAATAGTACTGGACCCAGGACAGACCCCTGTGGGACTCCACTATATAAATCTCTCCAGTTTGATTGCGAGCCATTGATTACTACTCTTAGATTATGGTCTTTCAACCAGTTTCGCACCTACCTTATAGTAATTCCTTCAGTTTGCATATGAGAATGTCATGTGATACAGATGCTCCCTGAGTTACGCAGGACCCGAAATAGGAGGGGTTTTTTGTTTTTTGGGGTTTTTTTGGCGTAACGTTTGAGTATACAGTTCCTCAGACGTTCTTGTTAACTGCTGGAAATGGCCCACCTTGATTATCACCACAAAAGGTTTTCCTCCTTTTCCCCCCTTCCTTCCTGCTGGTAATAGCTCATCTTAAGTGATCACTCTCCTTACAGTGTGTATGATAAAACCCATTGTTTCATGTTCTCTGTGTGTGTGTGTATATAAATCTCCCCACTGTATTTTCCACGGAATGCATCCAATGAAGTGAGCTGTAGCTCACGAAAGCTTATGCTCAAATAAATTTGTTAGCCTCTAAGATGCCACAAGTACTCCTTTTCTTTTTTGCGAATACAGACTAACACGGCTGCTACTCTGAAACAAAATTTGAGTTACTCAAGGCTTTCCAGAATGGAACGATTGTGTAAATTGAGGAGCGTCTGTACTGTGTCAAAAGCCTTACTAGGTGGGCTTGACATGATTTGTTCTAGAGAAATCTATGTTGACGATTACTTAGGGCTTGTCTACACTTACATTTTATAGCGCTGTAACTTGCTGGTTCAGGGGTGTGAAAAATCACCCCCCCTGAGCGCAGAAGTCTGAGTGCTTTAAAACTCTAGTGTAGATAGGCTCCAAGCTCGGAGTTAATCACACTTGCACTTCAAAGCGCTGCCGCGGGAGCATTTCCATGGGAGCACTTTGAAGTTTCCAGTGTAGCCATGCCCTAAGAACTTTATTATCCTCTAAATGCTTACCATTTGATTAGTTAATAATTTGTTCTAGTATTTTTCTAGGTGATGAAGTTACGTCTGTAATTCCCGAAGTCCTTTGTTCCCTTTTTTAAAACTCAGTCCTGTGTTTGCTCTTCTCCAGTTGTCTGGGACTTCACCTGTCCTCCATGAGTTCTCAAAGATAATCGCTGGTGGTTCAGAGATTACTCCAGCTAGTTACTTAAATGCCCAAAGGTGAATTTAATCAGGTTCTGAATTGAATACATCTAACTTATCTAAATATTCTTTCACCTGTTTTTTCCCCCGTTTTGGCTTGTGTTCCTTCCTTTGTGTAAAACAGGATGATTCTCACAAGAACTATTTTTTTTATTGTCTTTCTAGATCATACAGAGAGCTAAATGGATCTAACGTTATTGCACAACTCTGTTCTCATCCACTGTTTGTTTTGTTTGTATTTAACCTGTTTCTGTTTCTTATGCTAGGGAGGTCCACATCCTTTGGAGTTCGAAGTTAAGTGCATCTACTGGAAGCTTTATAGATGAGCAGTTTCCTTGCTCTAAGTTTATATTGGCGATAGGACATAACGCTGTAGGTAAGTGGTCCAGACTGAGAGAAAGGCTTTAGAAACGCTATACAATTGTTTGCCCCTGCTCCCATTGTAACTTTTAAATACTGAGCAGTAACAAGTAGGAACATGGGGAAGGTGTGTGTTCTAAAATAGCGCTTTTCTACTTGAAGACATGTTTGATTTTGCTTTGGGTCTCACCATGACTGTTAAACTCCCTTTAATGCAAAGAGTAGCAGCAATCTTGGTGCCTGGCAGAATGGGTAGAGAATTGCAGTGCTCCTGCAGAGGCATTCTGACCATCCTCTGGAGGGATTTTAATTGTTTCCATTTTGTAAACTGAGGTAATGAGTCTTTAGACAGACAGCACCAATATTTCTGCAGTTGTACATTGCTTTGCCATAAAGTGTCTTTATTTTATTTCTTTCGATACCTGCAGAAGGTAGCATTTAAAATACATTTTTAAAAAAGCATCTATTCCATGTGGTTATCTGACACTTCTTTAAAAATGCAAATCATCCCATAAAGATGACTACATCGCTCATGTCAATTTCAGTCTGCCACTCAGAAGCTAAGAGTATGAGCAAAGGCAGGCCCTGAAAATTTTTTCAGTGGAATGCAAATAATCTGTTTTGGGACGAGTAGGGATACAGTAACTTCTCAGGTTTCAGAGTAGCAGCCATGTTAGTCTGTATTCGCAAAAAGAAAAGGAGTACTTGTGGCACCTTAGAGACTAACAAATTTATTAGAGCATAAGCTTTCGTGAGCTACAGCTCACTTCATCGGATGTATTCGGTGGAAAAAACTGAGGAGAGATTCATATACACACACAGAGAACATGAAACAATGGGTTTTATCATACACACTGTAAGGAGAGTGATCACTTAAGATAAGCCATCACCAGCAGCGGGGGGGGGGGGGGGGGGGGGGGGGAGGAAAACCTTTCATGGTGACAAGCAAGGTAGGCTAATTCCAGCAGTTAACAAGAATATCAGAGGAACAGTGGGGGGTGGGGTGGGGGGGAGAAATACCATGGGGAAATAGTTTTACTTTGTGTAATGACTCATCCATTCCCAGTCTCTATTCAAGCCTAAGTTAATTGTATCCAGTTTGCAAATTAATTCCAATTCAGCAGCCTCTCGTTGGAGTCTGTTTTTGAAGCTTTTTAGTTGAAGGATAGCCACTCTTAGGTCTGTGATCGAGTGACTTCTCATTTAACGTCATCCCGGTTAACGTTGTTACGTTGCTGATCAATTAGAGAGCATGCTCATTTAAAGCTGTGCAATGCTCATTTTTAATGTTGTCTGGTAGCCGCCTGCTTTGTCCACTGCTTGCAGAAAGAGCAGCCCGTTGGAGCTAGCTGGTGGGGGCTTGGAACCAGGGTGGACCAGCAGCCGCCTATCAGCTCCCTGTGTGGCAGCTGTCCAGCAGGCTGTCAATTGCCAGGCAGTTCAGCTGTCCTTCTCCCCCGCGTCCTCCCACTGCTGTGTGCTGCTCCTGCCCTCTGCCTTGGAGCTGCTCCCGGGAGCCTCCTGCTTGCCCTGCGGGGGTGGAGAGGGGAAGGGGGTGCTAATGTCAGGGTGTCCCCTTCTCCCCACTCCTGTACCCCATCTCCACAGAGCAGGGTGGGGCATGACAGGGCTCAGGATGGGGGGAGCTTGTTGGCAGCAGCTGCTGTCTCAACTTGCTGATCTGCTTAAAAAGGCAGTGTGCTTAGAGTGGGGTCACTTAAAGGGGCAGTGCATGTGTGTGTGTCTCTCTGCCATGCTGTCTCCTCCCTCCATTCTTGCTGCCTTTTAGAGTGTGATGCTACGTTAACAACAACATTAATGAGCCTTGAAGGCTCATCCGAGTGCTAGTTCATCATTTAGCCGTTAGTCATTCCCTGGGAAATATCTTACCCTCTTCCACCCTCTGACTCCACCTCAACCAAGCTTCACAATCATCATTGCTGTGTACAGTATTAAATTGTTTGTTTAAAACTTATACCGTGTGTGTGTGAGATATAGATTGTCTGGCAAATAAAATTTCCCTGTAACCTAATCTTCCTCCCCTCCCCCCCATTTACATTATTTCTTATGGAGAAATCGGATTCACTTAACAACGTTTCGCTTAAAGTAGTATTTTTCAGGAACATAACTACAACGTTAAGCGAGGAGTTACTGTATACCTGCTTGCCCTGCCTTATAACAGCCAGGAAACTGGAGGGGAATAGAATAATGAAGACACCTCTCTCTTGCAGCTTGAGTCCCCAACAGCCATGAATTGGTAGGAAAGAGGAAAAACTCCTTCCAGCAGCCCAAGGGTGGATTGGGACTTCAAATTTCTGAACCCTGTTTAAATCTAGTCTTGACCAGGGTTTAAAGATGTAGTGTGAGTTTGAACTAGCTAACATAATCTAGCTCTCACATTCTAGAACTAGTTAAGACAAGGAAAGTTGTACTTTAGCACTTGCTAAGCTGGTCAAGATAAAGCCTGGGCTTTTTTGCTTCCCCCATGGCTTTAGCTTGACCTGCTTAGCATGTGCTAATGTACAGCTTGCCTTGTCTTAACTAGAATTTTTGAAGGCGTGTGCTAGTTTGAGCTAGCTGATGTGATCTGAAACCTTTAAATCCTAGTCTAAACAATGCCTCTGAGAATGGAGCATTGAGCAGAATAGGGTAGGAATTCTAGCATCTTCGTTTCCTATCAACTAGGGATGAAATCTGGCTTTCTCACCAGGGATTTGCCCTTGGATTTTACTTGTGAGCGGGCCCCCCTTATTCCTCTCTTAATATTGGCGTCTGATTAATATGCTTAGTCTCTGGCTAGGTGGTGTCTGGTAAATTCTTCACGCCCTACTTTTGATCACTTCCTGTAAATTGTGAAGTTCACTTTTGGCAAAAGCAGGCAGAGCCTTGCTCTGAGTCTTGGTACTGAGGAAGAAGCTGGTACCAAAACCATGATGATGTGGATTAACAAGCTAAGAAAAGTTGCTTCACTCATTAAGGCAAAAGTGCAAGTATTATTTGAATAGTCACTCCTGCAATTTCCGCTACTTGGGTATGATTTGTTTCAGAATTGAAAATCACATCATGATCCCTGTGATGGAGGCTTATATTGCATGACTGTAGCACTCATTCCCTGGGCTGTTGGAAATAGCTGTATTCTAGCGTGTTCTGTTGAGTGTCTAATAATGAGAGATGAGTCTGAAAGGGAAACAATTCTGAACATATCATGTAGTTTCAACCAATTAACAAATGCAATAGATTTGATACTGATTTTGGACGGAGAAGGTTCTCTCTGTCATCCAGACTGCTACCAAAGATATTGTGAGGGCTTAAGGAAAACAGGGAGACAAGGGGCCAGGATCAGTACAGGAACTTGTCACAGTGGACAGTGTCTGTTGCCTCAATGACAAATAAGGGTCAAGCTTTTTCGATTTATTTTGTGGTATCTGATGAGAAAAACAAATATTTCCAGGTGACACGCACAGTATTTAGAATATACATAACATATATTTGCTTAATATTAACTGAGATTTTTTTTAAATGACATTAATATTTAAGATTACTTTCATTCTTGATCTTTCCAGGTGAAAGGGCACTAGAGTTTGTGGTTTTGTTGCAACCACTAGCTTAGTGTAATTGATGATGAGTTTCTCCAAAAATCTCAACCCCAAACAAACTGTAGTAATCCAGTTTAGGAGATTTGTATAAAACAGTGATTTTTTTTTTAATGGGAATGTCTCGCATATCTGATATTACTGTATAAACTAATACTGATGTTGTTCACAGCTTTCCTGTCCTCTTTTGTTCTGAATTCTGGATGCTGGGAAGCAGTTGGAGCTGTCAAATTGTGGAATGAGTGGTGCAGAACATCAAATACAACAAGTGTTCTTCCAACAGATGCTTTCTGTTTGTTCTACAAATTAATATCTGATCCAACAGTAAGTGGCATAATATGTATGCATTTAAAAATTATTCTCTCTCCCTATCTGATTTTCTGTTGAGAGAGAGAGAGAGAGAGAGAGAGAGAGAGAGAGAGTGTGAGTCTTTTCAGCAAAGAAAACCAATAAGGTTGCAATGTTCTTAGCTTACCACATCAAAAAAATAGATTTGACAGCTCACTTGACGAGGTTGCTGAGACATGCGCTGCATTTCAGGAAGTTTAGGGTACTCAGTTCTGCCATGTAGCTATCCTAAATTATGGAATTCAAGGTTACTTCTAGGTGTTAACTCCCACCCTCAAAGTCTAGTGCTAATAGGTGTTCTCTGTGAACATTTTGGGTCATATCCTCAGTTGGCATAAACTGATGTAATTAAGCTACATTGACTTACGTCGGATGAATATCTAGCCCTTTATGTACAATACAAGGAAGATTCATGGCAAGATAGAGTGCTGCTTACCAGCTGCAGATGAAAAATCCTCATTGAAATGGTGGTAGTATATAGTGTGAGTGTAATCAATATCTTGTTCATGTAGAGTCTGTCTCATATTAAAAAGATATTGAAAGGGACTGTAACTGAGTTGTCTGAATCGCTTGTTTACAGTTTTGTCTTTTCAGGTATTATTGTGCCAGTGCAATTGCTATGTGGCTGAGGATCAGCAATTTCAATGGCTTGAAAAGGTAAAATTTAGATTAACAGGAATTAGGCAAAGAATATTGGGGGGTGGGGGGGGCCTCTTATAAGAAAAACACCACCTCTGCTTATAATGCTCAGTTATTTTCTATATCGCTTTCCATTCCCTTCCACCCCCCCCCCAATACTCAAAAAACTAAATGTTTGAATTTTATACCAGGAAGTTCTGTCAAATCCCATTATGGCTGGTACTGATCGTGTCTGCTGTAATTAAACTTTCTAAAACAGTTCCAATAGAGAGAGCCTCTGTTTTCTCATACTTTTCAGAAACATTTGCCTTTCAGGCTTAAATTTTCTGGGGTTGATTTCAACAGAGGTGAATTATTCTAACCACATTTGGGTTACGGGAATATGGAAAGGTTAGTGTGTTTTTTGGTTGGGTTTTTTTTGTTTAGGAAAGAAAAGTATGACAGCACTTGTATAGGGCTACGGCTGCCAAAAATAACTAGTTTGAAACTTAGCATGGACAAAGTCCTCACTGAGGAGTGTGTATTCTGCTTTCTTTGAGGGAGAAGTGCTCAGTTCCTGCCTCTCTTGTTCGATCACTATAACTCTGCCCATTCTGCCATACAGAGAGGCTGCTGCTGGAACAATTTGCAGTATTGTCGACCCCAGTCACTCAAAAGGCATGAGTCAGGTCTGAAACTATTATGTAATCAACTTCAAAATCATGAAATTCTTAAATAAATATTGGGTTCTTTTTGTTTGCCTTCTAGTTTTTGAAGTGTAGTGTACTCTCAGATCCTATATTTCATATTTTTTCCTGCAATCTCATGGGTCACAATTTTTTTTTTTTTAAATGAAAGCTCAGATTCAAAACACAACTTCGGGAGCTGAAATATTAACAAACACAACAGAGGTTGTGAGGCTTAGGTAAAATCGTATGAGTTTGGTAAAATTATGCAAATTACTGGTGTAAAAAGTTTGTAGCAGTCTTGGTGAGGCAGAAAGGAAAATAAAATGTGCTTTATAGATTTGCAAAGAGATTTTAAAATTGAATTGTACCCTTATTAAAAAAAAAATAATAATAATAATAAGGATTGGAGATTGGTTTGTTTGCTTGCCTGAGAAATATCATCAATGTCATGTCTTTCCTAGCTTGGGGTTCTAGGAACCTTGTTGTTCTGAGCTCTTGTGTGACAATCAATGGAGCAGACATGCTAATCTGTAACAAGTGTTCTATTCCATTAGGCATTGCAGTTAAATAGATGTTAATAGAAATTTCAGTTTTCTTTTTTTGGTTAGCAGTTTGACTAAAAATCCCCCTTTTCTTCCTCTGCTGCTCTCTCCCCCCTATTGCTCTGCCTTCAATCTCTTGTGATGTCATAATTTTGCTGGTTTTTCAGTCACTACAGAGTCTCTCCCAAGGAAAGCATAAATCATCAGAATCAAGTCTCTTTTTGTTTTCAAGTTATAGGGTAACAAAACATTAATGTGGGGGATTAGTTGCCTAACTTTAGGAGGAATTTAGTATTTGGCTACCATATACATAAATAAGAGAATTTCTGTAGCATATTTCCCATGTTGTTCCTTGTCTTCTTCATGGTGATGAATCCTAAGAAGGTGGTGGGAGGGATATCTGCACATTTTTACTAACTAATCAGTTGTAAAAATGACACAACACCATGTAGAAAATGAAGCCATTTTTAGTAAGTGTGTATTGATCTTAGAGTAGAAAGTAGTAACATCTGAAGGCTGTATGTGGAAGAGTCAGGGATCCAAAAATGTATTCCTCTTAGGGCTGTCAAGTAATCGCAGTTAACTCTTGTGATTAACTCAAAACTGTTAATTGTGATTAAAAAAATTAACCGTGCTCAATCACACTTATAACAATAGAATACCAATTGAAATTTATTAAATATTTTGGGATGTTTTTCTACATTTTCAATATTGATTTCAATTACAACACAGTATACAAAATGCACAGTATTCACTTTATGTTGTTTTTTTATTACAAATACATACACTGTAAAAATGAAAACTAAAATAGCATTTAATTTACCTCATACAAGTACTGAATTGCAATCTTTTTATCGTGAAAGTGTAACTTACAAATGCAGGGGTTTTTTTTGATTACATAACTGCACTCAGAAACAAAACAGTGTAAAACTTCAGAGCCTACAAGTCCACTCAGTCCTACTTCTTCTTCTTCTACCAGTCGCAAAGACGAACAAGTTTGTTTACATTAACAGGAGATACTGGTGCCTGTTTCTTATTTACAATGTCACCTGAAGGTGAGAACAGGCGTTCTCAGGGCACTTGTGTAGCTGGCGTTGCAAGGTATTTACATGCCAGGTATGCTAAACATTCATATGCCCCTTCATGCTTTGGACACCATTCCAGAGGACATGCTTCCATGCTGATGCTAATTAAAAAAAAATGTGTTAATTAAATTTGTGACTGTACTCCTTGGGGGGAGAATTGTATGTCTCATGCTCTGTTTTACCCACATTCTGCATATATTTCATGTTATAGAAGTCTCGGCTGATGACCCAGCACATGTTCGTTTTAAGAACACTTTCACAGCAGATTTGACAAAGTGCAAAGAAGGTACCAATATGAGGCTTCTAAAACTAGCTACAGCACTTGATCCAAGGTTTAAGAATCTGAATTGCTGTCCAAAATCTGAGAGGGATGAGGCGTGGAACATTCTTTTAGAAGACTTAAAAGAGCAACGCTTTGATGCGGAAACTACAGAACCTGAACCACCAAAAAAGAAAATCAATCTTCTGCTGGTTGCATCTGACTCAGATGATGAAAATGAACATGCATCAGTCCACACTGCTTTCAATCGTTATCAAGCAGAACCCATCATCAGCCTGGAAGCAAGTTCTCTGGAATGGTGGCTAAAGCATGAAGGGACATACGAATCTTTAGCACATCTGGCCTATAAATATCTTGCAATGCCAGTTTACAACAGTGCCATGCAAATGCCTGTTCTCATTTTCACTTGGTAATGTAAACAAGAAGCAGGCAGCATTATCTCCTGCAAATTGGAACCAACCTTGTTTGAGTGATTGGCTGACCAAGAAGTAGGACTGAGTGGACTTGTAGGCTCTAAAGTTTTACATAGTTTTATTTTTGAATGCAGTTTTTTTACATAATTCTACATTTGTAAGTTCAACTTTCATGATAGAGACTGTACTACAGTACTTGTATGAGGTGAATTGAAAAATAGTATTTTTTTACAGTGCAAATATTTGTAATAAAAATAAATATAAAGTGAGCACTGTACACTTTGTATTGTGTTGTAGTTGAAATTAATATATTTGAAAATGTAGTAAAAATCCAAAAATATTTAAAATAAATGGTATTCTATTGTTTAACAGCTCGATTAATCGCAATTAATTTTTTTTATTTGCTTGACAGTCCTAATTTCTATTTTTTCTGCAACATTATTTCTTGAGGTCAAAATAAAAAACCTTAAAAATTCCCAGGCTGTCCCTAGAAGTTCTCAGCAAATTTTAACTTCAGATAGGAGAAAATGAGAAATCTAAAATGTGGAAACGAGCAAAAAGAAAAAAAGCATTGGATACTATGGAGTATCTAGCAAATAGATATAACTTGGAAATGTAATCTAAGGCTCTTTCTTAATTTACGCAATCATTCTGATTTCATATGGATTCCTTTCCCTATCCACTCTTGCGTTAGGAAAAGTAATTTTAGTTTCTCTGCAGAAAGGGCCAAAAATCTGAAGCCTACAGAGCAAGTCAGTAGAAGTGACAGATGTGTAATTGTTAGCTCCTCCTGTTTAGTAGTTTGTTTTGATTGAAGCTATAGAACACAGTAATTCCTGTTTTTGAGGGTGTGGTAAAACTGTCAATTAACTTAACTCTGAGAGAAACTACTTTTTGCCATCTAAACTAAAATGAACCCAGTCTTCTGTAATTGGACTCCATTTCTTTATTACCATAAACCTCACTTACGCTGGAATTAATATTTTCATTCCAGGTTTTTGGCTGTATGCGGGAGGAGGATCTGCAAGTAACCATTCTTTCGACATGTCCTGTAACTGATTATAAAACTCCTGAATCCACTTTAACGTTTCCTTCTCCTTTTCTGAAAGCTTTAAAGACAAAAGAATTCAAAGAGAGAGTCTGTTGTCCACTGCTGGATCAGCCAAATATTGTACAGGGTCTCCCTGCTGCTGGTATTATGCAACTTCATTTATACTCTTGCATTCATCCTTTTTTTGCTGCATTGCAAGATCATGCTTGTGTCCTATGCCAACCATTGACGTTTAGTGGTGAATGTTAATTTTGAACAGCATAACGTTTAACAGATGATCCTACTTTTTAGTTTATCTTCCAATATATAATTTAGTGAATGAGCCAGGTAGATAACATTGTGAAAATTAATTCACAACACCTTGGCGTTTTCCACATCGGTATGTAAAACTGCTGAGATATACAAAAATTACGTTCTGTAATTAACAGCTTATACCGTAAAATGTAATGTTACGCAGTATATCTTGAACTAGGAGTCACCCAATGAAATTAGCAGGCATAAGGAAGTACTTCTTCACACAATGCACAGTCATCCTTTGGAACCCTCTTCTGGGGAATGTTGTGATGGCTAAAAGCATAAAAGTTCAAAAATAATTAGATACGTTCTTGAAGGATAGTCCCTCAATGGCTATTAGCCAAAATGGTCAGAGATGCAACCCCATAGCAAAATGATATATTACTTAAATTGAAAGAGTTGTTATGCAGTGTGGATTAGATTACTTTGATGTAACAGTCTTTTTTTCTTTTTGGTTATATTTAGTTCTGAGTTATTGTCAAGTATGGCAGATTCCTGCAGTGCTGTATCAGTGTTACACGGATGTCATCAAACTGGACACAGTTACAATTGAAGCATTCAAGCCTGTGCTTTCTTCTAAGAACCTGAAGAGTTTAGTCAAGGTAAAGCTTAATTTTAAAGATTAGTGGAAAGTGCTATCTCTTTGGCCTCCGTCACTGTAGTATTGGAGTGTCTGAGGTTGCAGACCGGGGTCGGCAACCTGCGGCATGCGTGCCAAAGGCGGCACGCAAGTTGACTTTTAGTGGAACTCTGCTGCCAGCTGGGGTCCCGGCCACCGCCCCCACTCAGCATGCTGCCTGCCTGGATGAACACAACCCCAGGCCAGCAATGAGCTAAGCGGGGCTGGTGGCCGGGACCCCGGCTGGTAGGAGCTGGAGGACGGAACCCCAGACTGGCAGCAGGCTGAGCTGCGCAGCCCACTGCTGGCCTGGGGTTCCGGCCGCTTGGCCCCTTGCCAGTTGGGGTCCTGGCTGCTGGCCCCACTCAGCCCGCTGCCAGCCTGGATAGACGGAACCCCGGGCCGGCAGCAGGCTGAGCGGGGCCAGCAGGGGCTGGCGGACGGAACCCCAGCCTGCTGCTGGCCTGGGGTCCCTGCTGCTGGCCTGGATGGCCGGGACCCCAGACCGGCAGCGGGTTGAGCAGCTCGGTCCGCTGCCAGTCTGGGGTTCCGGCCACTGGCCTTGCTCAGCCCGCTCACGGTCTGGGGTTCCGGCCGCCAGCCCCTGGCGCGCACAACCTTTAATTACAGTAAATAAATGAAGACTTAAAGGTAAAGTACAGATGCTCCCCGGGTTACGCAAGACCCAACTTACGCAAATTCAACCTTATGCAAAAAGTTCCATAAGGCATAAATAAAATTTTTGAGTTGCGGAAAATATTGCGTAGCATACGGAAAGGTAAAGTACTGTAGTGCTACTGCTGTATTCCTCTGCACATTGCATCTCCTACAAGGGAAGGCTTTGCGCTCTCACAGCCTCTGTTTCGTGTTATTTCAGTGATACTGTATTTCTGTTTCAGAGAAGCAGTTGTGTTAGTCTGTATCCGCAAAAAGAAAAGGAGGACTTGTGGCATCTTAGAGACTAACAAATTTATTTGAGCATAAGCTTTCGTGAGCTACATCACGAAAGCTTATGCTCAATAAATTTGTTAGTTTCTAAGGTGCCACAAGTCCTCCTTTTCTTTTTGTATTTCTGTTGTTTCACCCTATTATTTCATTCAAATCATGCCTGGAAAGCGACCAAGTGATAGCAAGAGTGCAGGACCAGTTCGTAAGCAAAAGAAGATTGATTATGAAAATGAAAATAGGATGAAGGCAGACAAAGCCTGTCGTTAATTGCTCGTGAATTTGAATTGGCTACCTCAACAGTGAAAAGTATTTTGAATGATAGTGCACGCATAAAAGAGCATGTGAAAGGCTCTGCTCCTTTAAAATCAACAGTCCTAATGAAGCAGTGTTCTGGTACTATCTATGAAATGGAAAAGTTTTTAGCAATGTGGATAGAAGATCGGATTCAAAAACATGTGCGCCTTAGCCTAATGATTATTCAAGCAAAGACTAAAAGTATTTTTGAAGACCATAAAGAGAAAAAAAGTGATCCTAATGCAAAGTTTGTGGCTAGTCGGGTGGTTTAATAGATTTAAACAATGTGCAAATTTTCACAATGTAAAAGAGAGTGGTGAGGCTGCTAGTGCTGATACAAAAGCAGCTGAAAAGTATGCCGAAGTATTACGAAAACTTATAGAAGAATGTGATTATACAGCACAGCAAATCTTTAACGTTGATGAAACTGCATTGTTTTGGAAAAAAATGCCCGACAGAACATACATTTCAAAAGAGGAAAAGACAATGCCAGGGTTTAAGGCTGCGAAAGATAGGCTGGTACTTGCTTCAGGGTAATGCAGCTGGAGATTGCAAATTGAAACCATTGCTTGTTTATCATTCAGAAGATCCCTGTGCGTTTAAAGGCATTAGCAAAGCTACCCTTCCAGTTCATTTCTATTCAAATCAAAAGACTTAGATCACAATGGCACTTTTCGAAGACTGGTTTATAAATTTGTTTATCCCCGAAGTGGAAAAATTCTGCAGAGAAAATGACATCCCATTCAAGATTATGCTTATCGTCGATAATACTCCTGGACATCCTGCACATTTAGACAATTTTCATCCCAATGTAAAAGTCGTGTTTCTGCCTCCTAACATGACTTCGATCCTACAGCCCATGGATCATGGTGTCATTGCTAATTTTAAAGCCTATTATCTACGAAGAACATTTGCACAGGCAGTAGTAGCAACTGACGGAGAGACTGGCAAGACTTTACGTGATTTTTGGAAATTGTATAACATTTACCAAGCCATCATAAACATTGCTAAGGCCTGGGCAGAGGTTACCCAAGTTTGTTAGAATGCCGTATGGAAGAAAGCGTGCCCACAGTTCGTACATTGCTTTAAAGGTTTCAAAAAAGATGAAACATGTGAGGCGGTGGCAGATGAAATTGTGAAACTTGCCAAGCTGCTTGAGCTGGAGGTTGATGTTGGTGATGTGGATGAGCTTATCAAATCCCATGAAGCTGAATTATCAAATGAGGATCTCATGGAATTAGAAGCAGCAAAAGTAAAAGAGCAGAATGAAGTTGGATGAAGTTGAAGTAGAAGAGCCATGACATTCAACACCAAGGAGATGGCACTTGCATTTCGTGAGATTGACTCTGCAATGGCAAGGTTTGAGAACATGGACCCCAGTTCCTCACGATTCTTGAAAGTGAACAGAGGCATTGACGAAACGCTGGCCTGTTATAGACAGATATATGAAGAGAAGAAAAAGGTTGCTAACCAGTCTCTCGATAAGTTTGTAAGGAAGGTTGAAAGGCCTGCAACGTCCACATCTCCACAGCCTTCCACCTCCAAAGCCCCCTCTGACAACCCCGATGATGTAATGTCTATCTCCTCCTCTACAAATTAAGCCCATTGTCATCCGCCACCAAAATGCAGCCTTCAGTGTGTCAGGATAACAATAGGATTAAGGTAAGATACTTTAAATAACTGCTTTTTGGAGCAGCTGGTACAGGAACCCACAAGGGGAGAGGCAACTCTCAATCTAGTCCTGAGTGGAGCGCAGGGTCTGGTCCAAGAGGTAACTATAACAGGACCGCTTGGAAATGGTGACCATAATAGAATAGCATTTAACATTCCTGTGGTGGGAAGAACACCTCAACAGCCCAACACTGTGGCATTTAATTTCAGAAAGGGGAACTATGCAAAAATGAGGTTAGTCAAACAGAAATTAAAAGGTACAGTGACTAGAGTGAAAGCCCTGCAAGCTGCATGGATGCTTTTCAGAGACACCATAATAGAGGCTCAACTTAAATGTATACCCCCAATTAAAAAACACAGTAAAAGAACTAAAAAAGAGCCACCGTGGCTTAACAACCATGTAAAAGAAGGGAGATAAAAAGTCATCTTTTAAAAAGTGGAAGTCAAATCCTAGTAAGGTAAATAGAAAGGAGCATAAATACTGCCAAATTAAATGTAAAAATGCAATAAGAAAAGCCAAAAAGGAGTTTGAAGAACAGCTAGCCAAAAACTTAAAAGGTAATAACAAAAATGTTTAAGTACATCAGAAGCAGGAAGCCTGCTAAACAACCAGTGGGGCCCCTGAATGATCAAGATACAAAAGGAGCACTTAAAGACGATAAAGTCATCGCAGAGAAACTAAATGAATTCTTTGCTTCAGTCTTCATGGCTGAGGATGTTGGGGAGATTCCCAAACCTGAGCCGTCTTTCATAGGTGACAAATCTGAGGAATTGTCACAGATTGAAGTATCACTAGCGGAGGTTTTGGAATTAATTGAGAAACTTAACAGTAACAAGTCACTGGGTCCAGATGGTATTCACTCAAGAGTTCTGAAAGAACTCAAATGTGAAATTGCGGAACTATTAACTATAATTTGTAACTTGTCCTTTAAATCAGCTACTGTACCCAATGACTGGAAGATAGCTAATGTAATGCCAATATTTAAGAAGGGCTCTAGAGATGATCCTGGCAATTACAGACCGTTCTAACGTCCGTATCAGGCAAATTAGGTGAAACAATAATAAAGAATAAAATTGTCAGACACATAGAAGAGCATAAATTGTTGTGCAAAAGTCAACATGGTTTGTGTAAAGGGAGATCATGTCTTACTAATCTATTAGAGTTCTTTGAGGGAGTCAACAAGCATGTGGACAGGGAGGATCCAGTGGACATAATGTACTTAAATTTCCAGAAAGCCTTTGACAAGGTCCCTCACCAAAGGCTTTTAAATTAAGCTCTCATGGGATAAGAGGGAAGATCCTTTCATGGATTGAGAACTAGTTAAAAGACAGGGAACAAAGAGTAGGAATAAATGGTAAATTTTCAGAATGGAGAGGGGTAACTAGTGGTGTTCCCCAAGGGTCAGTCCTAGAACCAATCCTATTCAATGTATTCATAAATGATCTGGAGAAAGGGGTAAACAGTGAGGTGGCAAAGTTTGCAGGCGATCCTAAACTGCTCAAAATAGTTAAGACCAAAGCAGACTGTGAAGAACTTCAAAAAGATCTCACAAAACTAAGTGATTGGGCAACAAACTGGTAAATGAAAGGTAATGTGGATAAATATAAAGTAATGCACATTGGAAAAAATAACCCCAACTGTACATACAACATGATGCGGGCTAATTTAGCTACAACTAATCAGGAGAAAGATCTTGGAGTCATCGTGGATACTTCTCTGAAGACATCCACGCAGTGTGCAGCGGCAGTCAAAAAAGCAAACGGGATAGAGAATAAGATGAAGAATATTTTATTGCCCTTACATAAATCCATGGTACGCCCACATCTTGAATACTGCATACAGATGTGGTCTCCATCTCAAAAAAGATATACTGGCATTAGAAAAGGGCAACTCAAATGATTAGGGGTTTGGAACAGGTCCCATATGAAGAGAGATTAAAGAGGCTAAGACTTTTCAGCTTGGAAAAGAGGAGACTAAGGGGGATATGATAGAGATATATAAAATCATGAGTGGTGTGGAGAAAGTGAATAAGGAAAAGTTATTTACTTGTTCCCATAATAGAAGAACTAGGGGCCACCAAATGAAATTAATGGGTTGCAGGTTTAAAACAAATAAAAGGAAGTTCTTCTTCACTCAGCACACAGTCAACCTGTGGAACTCCTTGCCTGAGGAGGTTGTGAAGGCTAGGACTATAACAGGGTTTAAAAGAGAACTGGATAAATTCATGGAGGTTAAGTCCATTAATGGCTATTAGCCAGGATGGGTAAGGAATGGTATCCCTAGCCTCTGTTTTTCAGAGGGTGGAAATGGATGGCAGGAGAGAGATGACTAGATCATTACCTGTTAAGTTCACTCCCTCTGGGGTACCTGGCATTGGCCAGTGTCAGTAGACGGGATACTGGCTGCCTGGACCTTTGCTCTGACCCAGTATAGCCATTCTTGTATAAATGCAATACTTTCGTTGTAATTAGGTTTTTTTATGCTTGCACAACATACGTTTCTCACTTACGTAAAATTCGGGTTACACGAGGCTATCTGAAACGGAACGATTGTGTAAGTCGGGGAGCGTCTGTATTTGAGAAAGAGACAAACTTGGATTAACAGACCTTCCTGAATATAAACCTTAGAAATTGGAACGCTTAAATTCCTTAAGCTGCTTCCTTCTGTGATAGAAGCTCTAGATTCACAAGAATCATTTCATTTTTGAATTTATTATAATCTGGTGTTTAAAGGAATAACTTCAAGTGATTCTTGTAATTAGAACTTCCTATAGATCTTATTAAAAGCCTCTAAGCTACTCATGTTCCTTACTGGTCCGTGAGCTAATATCTTACCACTGTGCATCCATAGTCAAAATTAGTTGTTCTATTAGCTGTGTATCAGATGAGAGCCATTCTAGATCTCATTTAAACATTATTTTGAAAACATTAATTTTTTTAGTTGTATCAAATTCTTTTAAAGTTGAAAGAGTACAAACTTCAGGGACATATTAATCATAAAGGGCCAGATTTTTAAAGATATTTTGGCCTTGGTATGCTCCGTATTGTAACTCCTAACTGATTTAGGAGCCAAAATCTCATTTTCAAAAGGAATTTAGGAGCCAAAGTCCCCTAAAGTCAGGTCTTCCGAGTCCTAGTCCAATGCTCTATCCACTAGTCTCCATCAGCAAACAAAAAGTTGAGTTTTCTTTTTTTAAAATGTTTTGAATGAACATGTTTACAGAATGGCTTCTGTAAAGTACTTGCCCTGCTTTTGTCGGTTGAACTTGAGTTTAAATGGAAAAAGTGATTGGTAGGAGAATCTTTGAAATGCTCAGGTTTCAGCTGTGACTGATACGCAAATTCCAGCTTTCAGACACCACCTATGAATTTTAGGATCCAACAAGGCTTCTAAATTGATATTAGAATTTTGTATAAGGGGAAATAAAAATACAGCCTCCTTCCTCTTCTCTTTTTTGGGTGTTACTATTTGAGGGGGGGGAATACAGGTTAACAAGTCCCGGTGTGTGATTCAACTGGACACCTTTGGAGCTTTCACTGGCTCTCTAGATACTTGCTTTCTTTCATAACACCTGACTCTTACTTATACAGTAACTCCTTGCTTAAAGTCGTCCCAGTTAACATTATTACGTTGGTGATCAATTAGAGAACATGCTCGTTTAAAGTTGTGCAATGCTCCCTTATAAGTTGTTTGGCAGCCACCTGCTTTGTCCACTGCTTGCAGAAAGAGCAGTCCATTGGAGCTAGTCATGGAGGTTTGGAACCAGGGTGGACCAGTAGCCCCCCATCAGTCCCCGTAAATTCCCTGTGCGGCAGCTGCCTAGCAGGGCCGTCCTTACTCATATGCAAATTTCCTGGTGCCCTATGCAGCTGTGTTCTGCTCCAGCAGCCAACCCAATCCCCCAGGCAGCTGAACCAGCCAGGAAAGCTGCCCCTGCCCCCTCCCCTGCTCGGCTTCTTTCCCAAAGCCCCCTCCCCTGCTATGCACCCAACCCACCTCCTCCTACCCCGGCTCTGCCCCAACCCTGCCCCCCCTCCTGCAGCCCCGCCCCCACCCCTGAGCTACATCCACGGGGGACTGTAGCAGGAATCAGGCACGCCCTGCACTCACTGGATGGCAGGAAGTGGAGCGACCCAGCCCACTCTGCTCCACCATCTCCCAGCTGTGCCGCTGGTGAGTGCTGGGGGACAGTTCCCCTCTGCTCCCCAAGTCCCAAGGCTGGGAGCCAGGGGAGCAGAGCGGAGCAGGCTGGAGCCAGGTCACTCCACTTCCCGCCGCCCCATGAGTGCGGGGTTGGGCCCACCCTACAATCACCTGGCGGCAGGAAGTGGAGCAACCCAGCCCCAGTTCGCTCTGATCCGCTGGCTTGTGCTGTGGGTTGGTTTCTCTCCTGCCCCTCAGGCCTCCTCCTGCACCCGCTGAGGAGATGTGTAGGGCATCAAAATGTCTAGGGATGGCCCTGATTGCTGAGCAGTTAAGCTGTCCCTCCCCCCACTGATGTGTGCTGCTCCTGTCCTCTGCCTTGGAGCTGCTCCCAGGAGCCTACTGCTTTCTGTCCAAAGGGTGGGGCGGAAGAGGGGTGCTTATCAGGGTGTCCCCCGCTCCTGCCACCCCCCACCCAGCTCCACAGAGCAGTGCAGGGGACACAGCAGGGCTCCGGGGGAAGCTTGTTAGCAGCAGCTGCTATCTCAACTTGTTGATCTACTTAAAAAGGCAATGTACTTAGAGTGGGGTCAGCGCACTTAAAGGGGCAATGCGTGTGTCTGTCTCTGCCATGCTGTCTCCCCTCCCTCCATTCGTGCTGCCTTGTTGAGCATGAGGCTACTTTAACAACAGTGTGTTAACAAATCCGCACAGACACAACCCTAGAACCCCAACCAGGGTATTCTATTTGCTACCCAAGATCCATAAACCTGGAAATCCTGGACGCCCCATCATCTCAGGTATTGGCACCCTGACAGCAGGATTGTCTGGCTATGTAGACTCCCTCCTCAGGCCCTACGCTACCAGCACTCGCAGCTATCTTTGAGACACCACTGACTTCCTGAGGAAACTACAATCCATCGGTGATCTTCCTGAAAACACAATCCTAGCCACTATGGATGTAGAAGCCCTCTACACCAACATTCCACACAAAGCTGGACTACACGCCATCAGGAACAGTATCCCCAGTAATGCCAGAGCAAACCTTGTGGCTGACCTTTGTGACTTTGTCCTCACCCATAACTATTTCACATTTGGGGACAATGCTGTATACCTTCAAATCAGCGTCACTGCTATGTGTACCCACATGGCCCCACAGTAAGCCATAAAAATGTTGGCAGACTTAGAAAAACGCTTCCTCAGCTCTTGTCCCCTAATGCCCCTACTTTACTTGCGCTACATTGATGACGACATCATCATCTGGACCCATGGAAAAGAAGCCCTTGAGGAATTCCATCAGGATTTCAACAATTTCCAACCCACCATCAACCTCAGGCTGGACCAGTCCACCCAAGAGATCTACTTCCTGGACACTACGGTGCTAATAAGTGATGGTCACATAAACACCACCCTATACCAGAAACCTGCTGACTGCTGTACTTATCTGCATGCCTCCAGCTTTCATCCAGACCACACCACACAATCCGTTGTCTACAGTCAAGCTCTACGATACAACCGCATTTGCTCCAACCCCTCAGACAGGACAGACGCCTACAAGATCTCTATCAAGCATTCTTACAACTACAATACCCACCTGCTGAAGTGAAGAAACAGATTGACAGAGCCAGAAGAGTACCCACTACAGGACAGGTCCAACAAAGAAAATAATGGAACGCCACTAGCCATCGCCTTCAGCCTCCAACTAAAACCTCTCCAACGCATCATAAAGGATCTGCAACCTATCCTGAAAGATGATGCATCACTCACAGATCTTGGGAGACAGGCCAGTCCTTGCTTACAGACAACCCTCCAACCTGAAGCAAATACTCACCAGCAACCACACAACAAAAACACTAACCCAGGAACCTATCCTTGCAAAAAAGCCCGTTGCCAACTCTGTCCATATATCTATTCAGGGGACACCATCATAGGGCCTAATCACATCAGCCACGCTATCAGAGGCTCGTTCATCTGCACATCTAACAAAGTGGTATATGCCATCATGTGCTAGCAATACCCCTCTGCCATGTACGTTGGCCAGACTGGTCAGTCTCTATGTAAAAGAATAAATGGACACAAATCAGACGTCAAGAATTATAACATTCAAAAACCAGTCGAACACTTCAATCTTTTGGTCACTTGATTACAGACCTTAAAGTGGCAATTCTTCAACAAAAAAAACTTCAAAAACAGACTCCAACGAGAGACTGCTGAATTGGAATTAATTTGCAAACTTGATACAATTAACTTAGGCTTGAATAAAGACTGGGAGTGGATGGGTTATTACACAAAGTAAAACTGTTTTCCCTTGTTTATTTCCCCTTCTACTATTCCTCAGACATTCTTGTCAACTGCTGGAAATGGCCCACCTTGATTATCATTACAAAAGGTCTCTTCCCCTGGCTCTCCTGCTGGTAATAGCTTACCTTTCTTGATCACTCTTGTTACAGTCTATATAGTAACACCCATTGTTTCATGTTCTCTGTGTATATAAAATCGCCCCACTGTATTTTCCACTGTATGAATCTGATGAAGTGAGCTGTACCTCACGAAAGCTTAAGCTCAGATAAATTTGTTATTCTCTAAGGTGCCACAAATACTTCTTTTCTTTTAACCCTTGAGGCCTCAGCCGAGTGCTAGTTCATCATTTAGCAGTAAGGCATTCCCTGGGAAATATCCCACCCTCTTCCACTCTCTGACTTCACCACCTCAACCAAACTTCACAATCATCATTGCTGTGTACCCACCCCCCATTTCCATTAATTGTTGGGGGAAATTGGATTCGCTTAACATCGTTTCGCTTAGTTGCATTTTTCTGGAAGATATCTACAATGTAAAGTGAGGAGTTACTGTAGTTCATGTTTTAATCATATTGCTGTTTACTGTAATAAAGTTTTGAGTGGGTATGATTTAACTGTTGTGCAACCTACTAGTGATGACTATTTCTTTATTTTACTAGGATATGTCCAAAAGCACAGAGATACTGAAGAAATTAGTGACAACCAATGAAATTCATAACAACATCTATACGTAAAGATAAAGTGGACATTTATCACCAACCAGGACATTCAAGTCTGATGTGCACTTTTGTAACTCCAGTTGCTTATTTGAAGATATTTTGGAATTATAGCTGCTGCTTTAAAAGTGGAATAAATCCTAATAGATTTTTTTTTTATATATATTTTGAGCTACTCTTTATTAGTGCCTAGAGTGGCTTTACACATGTCAGATTTTCTTGCTTCACTAGGTAGGAGTATATTTTTAACAATTTATTAACCCAAAGACGATGACTTTGGGAAAAATGTGCATTTCATCCTCTAAGTGGATCGAATGACTTGTTTTAAATATACACATGCTATATTTAAAATAGAAAAGTAGGTTTAATTGATATCTAATGATGTCATACTTTGTTAAAATTATTTTGAGTTATAAAAGTTGTGTTGTCTTAATCTATGTGGCTGATCTGAATAAAGATACTTGGAAGTTCTCAAATGTTATATACAGAATATTTATATGTTAAAGACATATATTGGAAACTTACTAATGCAAGTGGTGGAATCCTGAATTGTATTTTTACGCCTAAGTAGAAGTGGTGGGAACATGGAATTATCAACTATCTGGAAGCAGGTGAAATACATGACTCCATTTTTACTTTCCTTTGGAATTTGCCTGAATATTTTAGCCACCTTTCTCTTACATAAAGAGAAATTATACTTTATGGTAGTCATAAATTTTGCAGGCCAAAACTTTTCTTAAGTTACTCTTAGGTACTGCAGTAATACAAATAATAACCAAAACTGACTTTAATATTAAAAGTCTGTCTACATCCATACAATAAAAATATGCTTCAACCATTTTAACTGAGTTGAAAAAGGAGTAATAAGAACAACAGTCACCTTTATGCTGAATAGGAAATATTCAAAGAGAAGCAAATAGTTTAAATGTTCAATATTTAAAGTTAAAATGATTTTAGAGGTTAATATTTTAAGAACCTATCGCTTATAATATTTTTCTGACTGTGTTTTTAAAATTAAATATTGGAATTGGCATAAAGTGGTGGTACATTAACTGTATATTATCCCTCACCATGTATTCAAAATCATAATTGTAAATGTCGCATGAAGAGTTAATATTCTGTTGTAGCCAACTGCATCAGAGTGCTGTTACTACAATGAGAACTTTAAAATGTATTTGCATCATTTTACAGGAAAGAGAGATTACATTGAGTCTGCTGTGGCTTAGATCGTTCTCAGCATAGTCAGTTTAATTTTTTTTTTTTTTTTTACGGTGAAAGCTCACTGGAATACTTGTAACAGTACAGGTTTTGTGTCTTAACTGCATTACTTTGCCTGGTTCTGAAACTTCTGACTCACTTTGTATTGTGCTAGAATCTCAACTGCCCCTGCTATATTTGGCCTTATAGTGTGATGATTGATGAAGGTAAGACCAAGTCTTCAGCAAATTTTATTAGTGTAAAGCCTTTCGTCATTGGGTGCTTTCATTTAAAGTACTGTTACTATATTAAGAGTTTAGAGCTCAGAAAAACAAGTGGCCACCGCTATATAAGTGAGGAGACCTTTTTTTACTTCACCAAATTTTACTTAGTTTGAAGAAAACCTGTTTCTAGGATTGCTTTTAGGTATGACCGAGATGAAAATATTTTTGCCGTGAAAGAATTGTTCATTGGCTATCCCAGTTGCTTGCTTATACATTTCAAATGTGAATATTTATTGTAAATTGAAGATTGCAGAGGAAAACCTTGAATAAATAACAATACTTGTAAACTTCTACAGCAGTGCTTTTCAACCTTTTTATCATTTGTGGACCCCTAAAAATTTCAAATGGAAGTGTGGGCCCCTTTGGAAATTTTAGACAGTCTGCAGTCCCCTGGTTGAAAACCCCTGTAGCGTATGGTAAGAGGTCTGCAAAAGGTTGCTGTTAGACAGCGTGTGTGGACCCCCAGGGTTCTGCAAACCACAGGTTGAAAACCAGCATTTTATAGAAATAGAAAGTATATTTCTAGTGTTTGTCTTCGTTACCACTGTAGTTTGCAACTTTTCAAAATAGTTCCTCAAATACAGCTGAATTTACTCCCAGCTTATACTAAGCAAAAAGGAAAAATTATGTATTTAAAAAAAAACACACACCTTCATAATAAAGACCTCTGATAAATCCAAAGACTGGAAATCAAAGCTAGAAAAATTAGAACTGGGAATAAAGTATATACTGTATTTCTAACAAGGAGTGACTTATTTTTTTTGGAGTAACTTATCAGGGGATGTGATAGGGTCTTCATAACTTGAAATCTTCAAATCAGGACTGAATGTTTTATAAAAGATGTGCTCTAGTTCAAATTTATCTCACTGAATGAATTACTGAGTGAAGTTGTGTGGCCTTGACCATGCAGGAGATCAGATTTAAACTAGTGGCCTGAAAATATTATATGGGTTTGATCCAGTGCCAACTGAAGTTCATAAGCCTCTTTCTATTAGCTTCAATTGGCATCAGCTCATGTTCTGTGAATCCAAAATATCCTCCATCTCCACTATGAGAAAACAGAACAGTGATTTGCTTTTTAAAAAATCCTTTAGTCTTTTTCAACATGGATTCCAGAGGCAGCAGCTTAACAAACTCCCTTCCCCCCACAAAATTTGCAACCCATTCCACCTCTCCTACCCCCCCAAACACCTGCCTCAACTTGGAAGAGCTTTCTTTTACAAGTTTTATTATAGGGGGACCTGGCAGCCAGCCCTGGTTACAAGTTGCCCAACGTTGTTATAAGATACTTGCAATCTGGTGTGAGAGGCTATAACATCTTCCTATGTTGGTTGCAGCAGGCCTTTGAAATTCAGCAGGGAGAAAGGCACTTGTCTGGCTCCAGAGCTTTTTTTTTTTTTTTTTTGTCCCATGAAATTCTTTCAAGTTTGGTTGCGACATAAAACTTTAGAAAATCACCGTTTCTCTGCTTTTGCTTCGTCATACCACAATAAAAGCAACATGAACATTCTGATTTAGGACTGGGCTGACATTCCCACCAAAGCTGTGGCCATAGTAGCTCACGCTGCACTGGGACTCCCTGGAACAAACAGCTGGGTGAGGCTCCTGCCACTAACTCCACCTCTCAGACCCAGTATGTGGCCCCTGCACCTCTCTCCCCTTCCACCTGGACATCACATGGATAAAGAGCTCCCTAAATCTCTTGGGGTAGGGAAGAGAAAAAGAGCCAGCCTACGGTTCCTTCAACAGCCCACTCGATGTTGGATCCACCATGCCTATCCCCTCTCTTGGGTGCAAGCTCTCCCTGATCACCATGCCTGTCTCCAGCAGGCCATTCTACCTTTCCGACACCCTAGGCTTGTCATGCTCCCAGCTAATGCAGTTAGTCCTGTAGCTCAAGTTGTCCTGTAGTGCTGGACAGTCAGAGTTGAAGCACTATCAGTGATGCATGATGAGGGGTTGTTACAATTACAGATATTTTTTACCTTTTTCCTTTAAAAAACAACAAAAAACCTATGGGATATTACACAGCAAAAACTGCTTAAAAACATATTAAGGTTGCAAAGTCAGGCGCTCAAAAGTAAGGAACGGCCCATGCAACCTTAATTCAGCCCCCTTGTGCAAATTCATGAGGGTAGTCTTGAATTACATATTTGGATACTATTTTTTTTCCAAAGGACCCCTGCCTCATTAAGAACAGGATGGAGAGTGCCCAAGGAATGAATCAGAATGTGGTAGTTAAGGAAGTTGGTTGTAGGATTTCAGCTTCATTTGCTTTAGAAGTTGGAAGATGTGTTAGCAAACAAGGTAGGAGACTGCAGGAAATGAGATGATGGTCTTATGGTTAAGGCAGGTGAATCCCACATAGGAGAACTCATTTCTAACCCTACTTCTGTCACAGTCTTCCATTGTGATGCTAAGCAAGTCATGCAAGACACAATTTTGGCATGTGGCCACTAATTGTGTGTTCCTTGTTTTCTGGATGAAACATAAAATAAGATACCTGGGCCTGATGAACAGAAGTGCTGAGTATTTACAACTGCAACGTAAGTTGATAGGAGCCATGGGTGATCAGTCCCTTTGTACTAAGGTAGCAGTGTCAGCAGGAATGAGTTCCAGTCATGGCTTTGTTTCAATGTGTCTTGCTCAGGCTAGTCTTTTTACCTTAATTTTGCCATATATATAATAATTGTCTCTTATCTTGTGAGGAAGCCCTCAGTTACTATCATGATGAATACCCTAGAAAAGACTGAGGAACTAAATGCTTCTCTTTTCCTGCCTGTAATTGCAGGCTATGGATAATGTGTGGTAAATAATGCACTAATTGAATGATGAGGATAAAAACATTGTGAACAGCAGTTTCAGATCCAGAACATTGCCTATCCTAGATACTGAGGGGAAAAAATACCATGTAATTAGACTGTTATAATTATGTGTACAAGGGGGCCAAATTGAGGTTGCACGGGCAACCTAGATTCTGGCATTTCCTAACTTTCAATTGCTTGACTTTCTGCAACCTTAATAAATGTTTAAACATAGTCTTTGTAACATAGTTTTTGTATGTGACAATATAGAATACAGTGTTTGTTGAGATGTTTTTTAAAAAAGCTATATCATACAGGCTTTTAAATGTGTACATTTCTAAAACCAGATTCCTACCTTAAACAGTTGCTAAAAAGAACATACGTAGCTACTTGGGTTATAGCCAAGGGGTTGCAAAGAGCTTCCACTGTCAGTCATATTGTCCACCTTGCATTTGAGGCTGATTAGGATATTTCAGATATTGAAATCGCTCTGGTCTGACTATCTCCTAGACCATTTCAAGGGAAGAGCTATTTCATACTCATATTGTTGACAAAACTGGGTTATTTCATCACCACCTCATAGACTTTAAAATGAACCCATTACTTCATAGAGAGCTAATACAAAGAACAGAGGGGCGGGCAGAAGAGTCTCATGATAACTGCTGAACCCAGTGAGCAATTGTTCTGCTCCCTTCTGACCAAGTTGCAGGTGAATGACCAGGCCTGCAAAGAAATAACAAAAATAAAGTTTGCTGACCCAGAGGCCTGGGCAGCTATTGCGAGGTTGTCACAGGATAAAGACAGCCACTATTGGAGGAAAAGAGACCACAGTGGGAAGAGCTCAGAGCTGGTCACACAATAGAGTAAGAAGCATACTCGACAGGACCACATCATCCTTCTAGGGCAATAGGTACAGGCAATTCTTTGGTTTGTGGTTTACAAAGAGCTGCTATAAAACAGTTAAACATACAATTTAAATTCAAATAGTGCCCAATTTGGCTATTTCTCTTCAGCAGTGTGTTTGCACAGTTTGTATTAAGCATCAGGAAGCAGCAAGTATGACGTGACTTTGCCGTAGCGTATGTGAAGAGAAGTGCACAGGGGATGTGGATTCAGCCCAAAAGACTGCTCAACACCCTCTTTAACACTTTTTCCCCATATTTTCTTCCTCTTTGGCATCAGCTGTGTGAGAATTTATGCAAAGAGTATTTACTTTGATAAGTACTGAAATATAGCAGACTCTCCTTTTTTTAAATCAAATTGTACATTTAGTTGGCTTTTTTAGCCTTATTCCAAGCTAGTGTAGTAGGTACATTTTATTTATTCATTAACGTATATTAGACCTCCTATGCTCTCTAGGCATGTGTAGGCATTTTAAAAAGATAAATCCCTATTTTTTTCCTAACAACCCCTCCTGCAGATTAAAACAAACACACACCACTGTATTGAACAGGTACCTCTTGGGTAATGGTCACTGTTGGGAATAACAGGGTCTCTTGAAAAAACTGCAGGAGTGAGTTTCCTGAGTTTGTGTGTGCGTTTGTGTTCACCACAGCTTTTTGTGTGTGAATACTCTTCACTGTGTCTTACCAAGCACTCATTCGATTATGTTTCACTATTCTGAGAATAATAGCAGACTAAAAAGCCATGTAAGAAAACATGCAATCTTTTTTTTTCCTTTTGCAGTGATCTTTCTTTGACTCTCATTCATTTTTATTTCTAATGTGCTTGTGTTCATTTTAGCATGAACAACTACCTGAAGAGATTGGGCCCTTAAATGTATAGAAATAAAAACACTGTCTTTAAAAATATTTTCATTAGCCAGAGGTAGGCCATATAATGCTCTAATTTTAAGAATTTTGGTCTCCCGGTAACAACACCATAGTTAAGGTTGCATCAGAATTTTCTGTTCTATAGGGTATGTACCTCTGTGTCTCCCCTTTTTTTGGAACCCATTTTATAAACACACCTTGGGGGACTTCAACCAAATTTTACCCACTAATTTGCATGTGGAGTTGATGGCAAGTGTTTTATTTGGTGTTTGAAAGTTCTTGGGTTTTTAGGAAATTTGGGAAAACCACAACTTTGGAAAGGCCTGTTTCTCTCTCCTCACTCTTCACTCCCATGCACATTTGCAGCTCCTTGAGCAGTAATATTGTAACATCAGAGACAAATCAGCTGCTCACCTTCCTTCCAGTTTATTTGCACACTAAGGGAGAGTCACTATTGCCTTGGTTGTCCTGGAAACGTGGCAACAGCTGCCTTCCATAACTGATTTACCTTAGACTAACATAACATTACCGAGAAGAATCACATCAGCCACACTATCAGAGGCTCGTTCACCTGCGCAATTACCAATGTGATATATGCCATCATGTATCAGCAATGCCCCTCTGCCATGTACATTGGTCAAACCGGACAGTCTCAACGTAAAAGAATAAATAGACACAAATCAGACGTCAAGAATTATAACATTCAAAAACCAGTCAGAGAACACTTCAATCTCTCTGGTCACTCAATTACAGACCTAAGAGTGGCTATCCTTCAGCAAAAAAACTTCAGAAACAGACTCCAACGAGAGATTGCTGAATTGGAATTAATTTGCAAACTGGATACAATTAACTTAGGCTTGAATAGAGACAAGGAATGGATGAGTCATTACACAAGGTAAAACTATTTCCCCATGTTATTTCTCCCCCCCCACCCCACCCCACCCCCCACTGTTCCTCAGATGTTCTTGTTAACTGCTGGAAATAGCCTACCTTGCTTGTCACCATGAAAGGTTTTCCTCCTTTCCCCCCTCTGCTGCTGATGATGGCTTATGTTAAGTGATCAAAAAGAAAAGGAGTACTTGTGGCACCTTAGAGACTAACAAATTTATTAGAGCATAAGCTTTCGTGAGCTACAGCTCACTTCATCGGATGCATTTGGTGGAAAAAACAGAGGGAAGATTGATATACACACAGAGAACACATGAGACAATGGGTTTGTCATACACACTGTAAGGAGAGTGATCACTTAAGATAAGCCATCACCAGCAGCGGGGGGGGGGAGGAGGAAAACGTTTCATGGTGACAAGCAAGGTAGGCTATTTCCAGCAGTTAACAAGAATATCTGAGGAACAGTGTGGGGTGGGGTGGGCGGGAGAAATAACATGGGGAAATAGTTTTACTTTGTGTAATGACTCATCCATTCCCAGTCTCTATTCAAGCCTAAGTTAATTGTATCCAGTTTGCAAATTAATTCCAATTCAGCAGTCTCTCGTTGGAGTCTGTTTTTGAAGCTTTTTTGTTGAAGGATAGCCACTCTTAGGTCTGTAAATCGAGTGACCAGAGAGATTGAAGTGTTCTCCAACTGGTTTTTGAATGTTATAATTCTTGACATCTGATTTGTGTCCATTCATTCTTTTACGTAGAGACTGTCCAGTTTGACCAATGTACATGGCAGAGGGGCATTGTTGGCACATGATAGCATATATCACATTGGTAGATGCGCAGGTGAACGAGCCTCTGATAGTGTGGCTGATGTGATTAGGCCCTATGATGGTGTCCCCTGAATAGATATGTGGACAGAGTTGGCAACGGGCTTTGTTGCAAGGATAGGTTCCTGGATTAGTGGTTCTGTTGTGTGGTGTGTGGTTGCTGTTTTCCACCAAATGCATCCGATGAAGTGAGCTGTAGCTCACGAAAGCTTATGCTCTAATAAATTTGTTAGTCTCTAAGGTGCCACAAGTACTCCTTTTCTTTTTGCGAATACAGACTAACACGGCTGCTACTCTGAAACCTGTCATTATGCAAGGCACTGAATTTAGCCGTATAGAGTGGAAATCTGTCAACTTCATGAAAAAACTCGTACAGATACACCCCCACAAACATGATACAGTTCTGTGGTGACCTAGAATCCTATTTTCGACGTCTCCGACTCAAGGAATATTTCCAACACACCTCTGAGCAACATATTAACCCATAGAGACCTTCCTACCAACACTACAAAAAGAAAGATTCTGGGTGGACTCCTCTTGAAGGTCGAAACAGCAGCCTGGACTTCTACATAGAGTGCTTCCGCCGATGTGCACGAGCTGAAATTGTGGAAAAGCAGCATCGCTTGCCCCATAACCTCAGCCATGCAGAACAGAATGCCGTCCACAGCCTCAGAAACAACTCTGACATCATAATCAAAAAGGCTGACAAAGGAGGTGCTGTCGTCATCATGAATAGGTCGGAGTATGATCAAGAGGCTACTAGGCAGCTCTCCAACATCACTTTCTACAAGCCATTACCCTCTGATCCCACTGAGAGTTACCAAAAGAAACTACAGCATTTGCTCAAGAAACTCCCTGAAAAAGCACAAGAACAAATCCGCACAGACACACCCCTGGAACCCCAACCTGGGGTATTCTATCTGCCATAAGATCCATAAACCTGGAAATCCTGGATGCCCCATCATCTCAGGCATTGGCACCCTGACAGCAGGATTGTCTGGCTATGTAGTCTCCCTCCTCAGGCCCTACGTTACCAGCACTCCCAGCTATCTTCGAGACACCACTGACTTCCTGAGGAAACTACAGTCCATTGGTGATCTTCCTAAAAACACCATCCTGGCCACTATGGATGTAGAAGCCCTCTACACCAACATTCCACACAAAGATGGACTACAAGCCGTCAGGAACAGTATCCCCGATAATGTCACGGCTAACCTGGCGGCTGAACTTTGTGACTTTGTCCTCACCCATAACTATTTCACATTTGGGGACAATGCTGTATACCTTCAAATCAGCATCACTGCTATGGGTACCCACATGGCCCCACTGAATGCCAACAATTTTATGGCTGACTTAGAAAAACGCTTCCTCAGCTCTCGTCCCCTAATGCCCCTACTTTACTTGCGCTACATTGATGACGACATCATCATCTGGACCCATGGAAAAGAAGCCCTTGAGGAATTCCACCAGGATTTCAACAATTTCCATCCCACCATCAACCTCAGCCTGGACCAGTCCACCCAGGAGATCCACTTCCTGGACACTACGGTGCTAATAAGCGATGGTCACATAAACACCACCCTATATCGGAAACCTACTGACCACTATTCCTACCTACATGCCTCCAGCTTTCATCCAGATCATACCACATGATCCATTGTCTACAGCCAAGCTCTACGATATAACCACATTTGCTCCAACCCCTCAGACAGAGACAAACACCTACAAGATCTCTATCATGCATTCCTACAACTACAATACCCACCTGTTGAAGTGAAGAAACAGATTGACAGAGCCAGAAGAGTACCCAGAAGTCACCTATTACAGGACAGGCCCTACAAAGAAAATAACAGAACGCCACTAGCCATCACCTTCAGCCCCCAACTAAAACCTCTCCAGCGCATCATCAAAGATCTACAACCTATCCTGAAGGATGACCCATCACTCTCACAGATCTTGGGAGACAGGCCAGTCCTTGCTTACAGACAGCCCCCCAATCTGAAGCAAATACTCACCAGCAAACACACACCACACAACAGAACCACTAACCCAGGAACCTATCCTTGCAACAAAGCCCGTTGCCAACTCTGTTCACATATCTATTCAGGGTACACCATCATAGGGCCTAATCACATCAGCCACACTATCAGAGGCTCGTTCACCTGCGCATCTATCAATGTGATATATGCCATCATGTTCCAGCAATGCCCCTCTGCCAAGTACATTGGTCAAACTGGACAGTCTCTACGTAAAAGAATGAATGGACACAAATCAGACGTCAAGAATTATAACATTCAAAAACCAGTTGGAGAACACTTCAATCTCTCTGGCCACTCGATTACAGACCTAAGAGTGGCTATCCTTCAACAAAAAAGCTTCAAAAACAGACTCCAACGAGAGGCTGCTGAATTGGAATTAATTTGCAGACTGGATACAATTAACTTAGGCTTGAATAGAGACTGGGAATGGATGAGTCATTACACAAAGTAAAACTATTTCCCCATGTTATTTCTCCCGCCCACCCCACCCCACACTGTTCCTCAGATATTCTTGTTAACTGCTGGAAATAGCCTACTTTGCTTGTCACCATGAAAGGTTTTCCTCCTTCCCCCCCCCCCCGCCCCGCTGCTGGTGATGGCTTATCTTAAGTGATCACTCTCCTAACAGTTTTCATAGTAGCAGCCGTGTTAGTCTGTATTCGCAAAAAGAAAAGGAGTACTTGTGGCACCTTAGAGACTAACAAATTTATTAGAGCATAAGCTTTCGTGAGCTACAGCTTATGCTCTAATAAATTTGTTAGTCTCTAAGGTGCCACAAGTACTCCTTTTCTTTTTTCTCCTAACAGTGTGTATGATAAATTCATTGTTTCATGTTCTCTGTGTGTGTATATCAATCTCCCCTCTGTTTTTTCCACCAAATGCATCCGATGAAGTGAGCTGTAGCTCACGAAAGCTTACGCTCTAATAAATTTGTTAGTCTCTAAGGTGCCACAAGTCCTCCTTTTCTTTTTGCGAATACAGACTAACACGGCTGCTACTCTGAAACCTGTCATTACCGAGAAGGATCACAAGAGGGAGCTGTAATGAAAGCAAAGGAGATTGTATTTGAACTGCGGTAAGTTATACTGTTTCCTTTCAAAGGTCAGTTGTTCACCTTCCTTAAAAGGGTTACATGAAAAGAAGATAAACAATACACAGGAAGGGGAGCTGCAATTTAGTATCTGCTTCTTACAAAGTGGGGAATTGTAGCTCTGAGTCCCTCTTCCCTGTTCTCTGTTATGCACAAATAAAAATATCATTGAGCAGCAGCAGGAAAACTGGAGTTCCATTTATAAAAAAGTTTCACAAAGATAACAGCAACAAAATCAACATTGGAGACAATGAATGTGTGTGCTTTATTAATGAAATGGAACATTTATAAAAAATTCAGTTAAAAATAGACAATTCACAAACAAAAAGTGTTTAGTTAAAGATCACTCTGGTCAATAAATCATAAAAATTAGGAAACACAAAGTTAAGGATTAAAAAGGCCTAAAAGGTTGCAAAATCAAGGACTCATAAGTTAGGAAATGCCAGAATGAATATTGCCAACCCCCCGCCCAGTCCCGGAGCGCCGTGTGGGCAGGTGGCAAGTGCCCCCCGCTGCCCCAGAGCGCCAGGGGTGGGCACCCCCCTGACCCAGAGCACTGGGTGAGCAGGTGGTGTGTGGACTCTCCCCCAGCCCTGGAGCATTGGGTGGCACAGCCCCAGCAGGCTTCCCGGAAGAGGAGCAGCCTGCATTGGCTGGGGCCAAGCTGCAAGCAGGTGGGGGACCTGGGTGTAGAGCATGGGCAGGGCCAAACAGGGCTGTTTGGGGAGGCCCAGCCTTTCCCTGCCTATGCCACCTGCCACGGCACTGTTCTACTCTACTCATCTAAGACATGCCTCACCGCCTACACTGCTGTTTATATCCATGGTAAGTGGGCATGCAGGGTGTGTAGTCTACACACTGCGAAAAGTTGTAGATGTAGCCTGAGTAACTATATTTACCCTATGCAGTTTATTGTTAGAGTTATCTGTACTCACTTAAGTCCAGAAAATGATTGTAGTGGCTGAACCTGAAGCCCGTAACCACTGATAAATGGGAACCATTCTGCTCAATACTTGTACAGTGTAGCACTGAAGTTCTAAAATATGCCCTGCAGATCCCCAAAGGTGCTATAGTCAGCATGCTGCCCTCTGACACAAAGAGGGTGTGTGTGTGTGGAGAGAGAGAGTGAGATGGTGTAATTAAGTGGCTTGAGAAGGAGGCTAGTATCTGTCAACTCCTGACATCACCTGCCTCTGCTATTGACTTGCTGTGTGTCCTTGGGCAAATCACTTACATTCTTTTTTTAGTTTTGACACCTTTCAAATTGTCTGAGGTTCTGGGTGCTATATAAAAAAGTAAGCTAGTGGCAAGGCCCCATGTACTATGTGGCAAGCTTCACCTCACCTCTCCTGCAAAGCCCCCTGAATTCTGCAACATTTTAGTGCAGCAGACAAGGGATTTATCTGCTGGTTTAAGTAAACTAAAAAAATGGAAGTATTTATTGGATTAAATATAAAAGCAAATAATACAATTGGTATAGTATTTCCTGTGTTATTTGGTTTTGGTCAGAGTCTGTCAATCCTTAGTCATGTTAAGTAATACCTTACTAAAAATAGGAATAATTAGTAAGTGTGGTGGGGCTTAACCCTCATCACCTGCAAGGCAAGGGAAAGAACTGTAGTTATTAATTGTGCTCTGCACTTGGAGAGTGAGGAACTAATTGCCTCCTGGCCAGAGGAGGTGGAGCTAAGTCTTATAATTAGTCTCAGAGAGCCCACTTTTGTGGAGGGAAGTCCTGGGATAGGGGTTAATCAAACAAGTAACAGAAAGATTGGTACAAGAGTAGTAGGGGAGGTCCTGAGATAGAGCCATCAAGGGACCTGTCTGAGAGGGGCTGAAGGGCTAGCAGATTGAAGATTTGATGGGACTTTATTGGAATTACTAGATTACTCCAAAAGGGTAATTTAAGATTTTTTAATTTAACCTGGCTGGAGGGCTAAACCACAGAGCACTCAGAGAGGCAGTTGAAAGAGGATATGGGTCTGAGGGAGACCCCAATAAGGGGTACCAAAGATGAAGTCTCCATGACTAGGCACAATAGAGTGCCCTAGAGGTGAGAGTGGGTACTTATGCTAAGATACTACTCAGCATAAGTAAAAATGGTAATCTTGGTGCTTTAATGTTAAATTTAACTTAATTCAGCTGTGATTGAGTTTAGTTTTGCTTCTGAATTTTTTTTTCCTGAACCAAGAATCTGGATCAATTGAGGTTTACAGCTTTTATCTTTTTGTCCACATATTGTGTGTTTCAAGTAAAATCTTACTACTTAAGTAAGATCAATCTGCAATGGTTTTTCCTAATTAATGTTCTTCTGGGGCTCCTAGGAAAATAACATTCATAGGAATATCAGAAGAGAAGTAAGTGCCTTAACATTGAGTCTACCCTATTCCAGCCACAATCTTCTGCTGAAAGATGGCTCTGCAGGGCAGCCTGCTTCCACAGCTGTGAGATTGAATAATGCATGTGCCTGTCTTGAAAAGTGGCCTTTAATATTAGAATTTACAGCAAACCAGCCTGATAGTCTCTGGTGTTGACATGTGGTTGCCAGACTGTTTAATAGTGTCTATAATTACTTTAAAATCTGATGCACATTCTGAAAATGCAGGAGTGTTGAATATAAACCATATTTTCATAATTTGACCACCTGTATTCTATCCTAATCTTAAAATAAAGAATTTGAGATCCTCTGTACATTTATTTGTAGCAGATGTTAAATCTTTGGTGTGTTTTACATACTAGGCAACCTATATTAAACATGACCCTTACAAAAATAACTCAAAGCATATTTGTTTCAAAGAATTAGAATTCTTTGTATGAGGAAGTGGATACAGGAAACGGTATCCATTGTTGTGGTTGGTTTTTAGAGGTGTGCTCACAATGGGATGAGATGTTTGAATCATTACTGTGGTTGGACAGAAGTATTTCAGGGTTTAAAAGATAAAAGCCTCTTTATTTTGTTTTAGTAATTCTTCTCAGCTGTTGTTTGTAGCCCAGATACTTTTTTTCTATGCTAGTCCCCTCTCTGAGATTAAAGAAATGACCCTGATGCGCTAGATTGGGGGTGTCAAATCCTTTCTGAAGTAAGGGATACATTACCCTTTCATTCAGTCTGGGAGTTGGGAATGAAAAGTTTGCTGGTAAGAAGCACATTTTGCACTCTTATTTGACTGCAGAATGTAGCTTTTTAGCGAGCAAAGCTAAATGCTACAATTAAAGACACTGTTAAAAAGTAAATGCATTTATGCAAACTTCCTAACCTCAAGTTTCTCAAAATTCATGAGTTGGCTGCAAAAAAAAAAAAACACACAAAAAAAACTTGGGTTTATTTCCCTTGTTGGTTTTTTGAGTGGTTGAGGTATACATGGATCACCTTTTCAAGCTTTTTTCCTTAAATGAAGATGAATTGAACCTTTTGTTTATGAAAATTGACATTCTCATGTAATCACATGACTTTAGGAGTGGGGGCTTTAAGAAAATCACCAAACATCACAAGGCTTGCAATAAAATCATGAATTGCTCTGCCACCCCAATGCATTTTATCTTCCTTCCTCCCTCTGTTAGGAAATATACTCCCCACACACTTTCCCCATCCCTTTGGGGAAAATCTCACTACCTACTTTCTCTTTTCTCCCCGCTCACATTTGTCTTCCTCTATCCCCATTCTGAGGTAAATGTGGCCTTTTCCCTATCACTCACCTCCCCATTTTGCAGAATCCCTTTCCTTTATTCATTGTGGGTATAGGTGGGGAATGCTATGGAGTTCAGCCTTAGCCGCAAAGTTGGTGGGAGAACCCAATTCTATGAGAACAGCACTTGTAGAAGCAGGGAGTGCAGCAGAAAGAGGACTGGAGCGTAGTCCCCTCTGAGCCATGGTGATAGTGATGATTTCTCAAAAAGCCACTGGTTGGCTATGGTAGGGTGATTGGGTACAGAAACCAGAATCTTATGTGTGAACTCTCTCCTGCTCTCTCCAAGCCCTTGAGCTGTACAGCAGGTCCCTTTTGAAGTGGACTGGGCAAGCTATGGACTGGAGAGAATGGTCACGGGAGTCCTGGGACCATATCCAGGCTGTGGGCCACATGTTGGACATCCCTGCTCTCTTACTATGTGTACTATGGTAAGGGTTATGGATCCCCAGTTATGAATTAGGCCCTATCATTGAAGTCATTGTACAAACACTTCATTATGACGCAAAAAAAAGAAAAAATTTGACATCCAAGCCCAAGTTTTCAACACAGGCCACTGATTTTTGAGCACCCCAGTTTTGGTTGCCCACCTTGTCCCCTGATTTTTACACTTGCAGCTCAAGTTGAAGTCTATAGTAGTTGCAGGTACTTACCACCTCTGAAAATTGAAGCCAAGGTGTCTCAAGTGCTCAGAATCAGTAGCCAATGTTGATGTAAATCACAGTGCTGCTTGTGCCCTCTATAGGAGAGGTCCACATGGAGTGAGCTACTATATAAATTGAACATTGTGGGCTCTCAACTATAATGAGGCTATTAGCCACTCTAATAGTGTACACAGAGCTAGTTTGTTTGCAGTGAGAATTGTACCTGGCATGAATTTCTATTGCCTGATCTAAAACACCCAGGTCTGCTGCCAATACTACAGCAGGCTCATCAACTTCTAGCGATGATAGGGCACATACAGAGGGGCAAAGAGCACTACACTGAGTGGGGGTGTGGTTTACACCAGCAAGGATGCTTTTCACAATTCTGGCAAGGATGGTGTGGACTTGCCTTCCCTGTAATTACCTGTGCATACAAAACTTTCCCATGATCATATAGAAATCTACTGTGTTCATAGCATCCTTGTGCACAGTATAATAATGAAAGGTCACTACAGTAGTTCTATTTTATTTCCAAATATTCTATCAGACCTATCCATTCACACATGTGCAACGAGCAAACGAAAAGAAGATGAAGATGTCTGACTTGAATAGTGATTAAGACTTAGCTCTAATTATGGTTCACCTGTATTTAAAAAAAAAAAAAAAGGGTAAAAATTTTTCTGGACTGAAACTCGGCTTACAAGGATCCAGCATAGGAAAAAGTTTGTTTTTGTTTTAATGTTGTTTAGTGTAGACTAGGCTTTTTTGTTTTCTAACATATAAGCGTTAGTTTAAAATTGCCAGGATATGTATTGCCAGGACCAGTCATTCTGGTCTCTGAGATAAATCATTTACATCATCATGAATGTTGCCAAAATATCCATTACGGGTTCTTGAGTACATAAACGTGCTTAACAAAGACCTATGTGCTTTGTTGAACTGGGGCTAGGGGAGAGAGAGTGCTGTTTTATTTTTTGTTTGTTTCTCTGTGTTTTTAAAAGGCTCCTTTGAATACATTGGTACTTGGTAAACCTGAAATGAACATTGCAAAATATCTTTCTGAAAGAAAACAAGCTCAAGAAAACTACATTTCAAAGCTTTTTCTTGGTGTATTTGCAGATGTAGTTCCTTTATAACAGTTGTACTTTTCTTCATTTTAAAAAACAACAACTTTGAGTCCAGGACTAATTCCTATCTTGACTAAGGTATGTCTCTGAGAGAGAGAGAGACTGTACTAGCATAGCTACATCATAATAGCTATGCTGGCATAACCCTGTTGTAGAGATGTAGCCTACAACATTGGAATGGGTCTTTCAACCAGTGTAGGACACCAGTCCTTGAATGATGGTAGCTATGTCAACAAAAGCATTTGTCCATTGACATGGTGGCATTTACATTTGGGGCTATGTTGTCATGGCTATATTGGTCAGGGTGGGGTGGTTTTTAACACCCCAGAACAAGTCTAATAACCTTATAAGCCAGAAAATGTTAAAGTTAAAATTCACATGGTGATTGTACATAGAATTATTGTGATTGTATACAGCAATCCCATGAAATCACTTGGTCTGAATTAGATTGTGTAGGGCCCTCAGATATGTAGCATGTCCATAATGTATGTTGGGTCAAGACAGGTGATGGGGATTTTGTTTCAACCACCCTAAGCACTTAATGTATCTCTAACAAATTCTGTTTTGCAAATCAGCTAATTGTTCTCTTATTGAAAACCTCTCTCTAAATAAGCTTTGGGTACAGATGTATTAGCAGTGATGTTTCGTAGCATGGTCATGTTTTTTGATCATATGACCATTAACCCACCCCATCGTCACTCTTGGGGGTAATAATTCTATGAAACCCAAAGAGATCTGGGTTTTACCATCTTTTTGACCGTTTCTGGTCATGAAACTGAGGCGCTCTTTAGGGAGCCCAGAACCATAAATCACTGTTACCTCTCAACCTTAGCAAGAGAGAGCTTTGCTGAAGCTTAAACTGTGAGACCACTCCCTGACATACCAGTCTGCTTTACCAGGAAACTCCTTGAGACTCTGCCAGTCTCAACCTTGCCTTGCAGGTAACATTCAGGGAACCCCAGAGATGTCTCTGCAGTGTCCAGTCCTCCTCTCTGGACACTCAGAAACTATTAAGTCTGCTGTCTCCAAAGAGAGAGCATACAGACAAACTAGCCTGTTAGCCCAACTGAGGACAGGCTCTTTACCTTTATACACAGCACTGAGTTGGTTTATTAATAAACTTATTCTTAGTTTTACTATAAAGAAAAAACAGTTACCTTTTCCGTAACTGGTGTTCTTTGAGATGTGTTGCTCATGTCTATTCCACAATAGGTGTGTGTGCTCGCCATGTGCACCAGTGCTGGAAGCTCTTCCCCTAGCAGTGGTGGGGAGCACTCCCTGCGACCCCTATAATGGCGCCTGCCTGGCGCGGTATAAGGGGAGCTGTGCACTTCCCCCCACCCTCAGTTTCTTCTTGCAAGACAACTCTCACAGAGGGGAAGGAGGGTGGGATGTGGAACAGACATGAGCAACACATCTCGAAGAACACCAGTTATGGAAAAGGTAACCGTCTTTTTTTTTTTTCTTCGAGTGATTGCTCATGTGTATTCCACAATAGGTGATTCCATATATGTGTTGGAGGTGGGTAGACATTCACAAGCTCCCAGGATGGAGGACAGCCCTGCCAAACCTGCGTCATCCCTGGTTTGGGGGATGATCGCATAGCGCGAGGTGAATGTGTGAACCGAAGACCACGTGGCGGCCCTACATATGTCTTGGATAGGGACGTGGGCCACGAAGGCAGCTGACAAGGCCTGTGCTCAAGCCAAGTGTGCCCTCACAATGGGCGGCGGGGGGACACCCGCCAGCTCATAACAGGAACGGATGCATGAAGGGATCCAATTGTAAAGCTGCTGAGTGGAAATCGGCTGGCCCCTCGCACACGCTCAGCCGAGGCAATGAACAGTTGTGAGGACTTTCTGAACAGCCTGGTCCACTCAAGGTAGAAAGCCAGAGTCTGCCACACATTGAGCGTGTGGAGATGGCATTCCTCAATGGACGCATGAGGCTCAGGGCAGAGGACTGGCAGAAAAATGTCCTGACTCATATGGTAGGCAGAGAGCACCTTCGGGAGGAATGCGGGGTGTGGGTGGAGCTGGACCTTGTCTTTATGTAACACCGTGTATGGTGGCTCAGAGGTCAGGGCCGACATGATTAAAACCAGGAAGGCCACCTTCCATGAGAGGTGAGACCAGGAGCATGTGGCCAGTTGTTCAAACAGGGGCCCTGTGAGATGAGCCAACACCAGGTTTAGGTCCCACTGTGGGACCTGGGGTCTAGAATATGGAAAAAGGTGGACCAAACCCTTAAGGAACTGGCCAGTCATAGCATGGGAAAATACCGTGTGCCCTTGCACCGGCGGATGGAAGGCCAATATGGCTGCCAGGTGCACCTTGACTGACAATGGCACTGGGCCCTCAGGTGGAGGAGGTAGTCCAAGGATAAGCTGGATCGGGGCAGCCAGAGTGGAGACACCCTGGTCCGCCCACCTAGAAAACCAGGACCACTTCGCCAAATAAGCACTTTGAGTGGAGGGCCATCTATTTTCGAGGAGGACGCGCTGAACCTGTTCTGAACACTTCCTTTCTCTCCACGTAACCACTGAGCAGCCACACCATGAGCTGAAGAGCCACTAGGTTGGGGTGGAGGAGGCGGCCCTGGTACTGAGAGAGCAGGTCTAGGCAGAGCGGCAATGGCTACAGTGGAGCTACTGCCAGGACCATGAGGGTCCCGTACCAATGCTGCCTGGGCCACGCTGGGGCAATCAGGAAGACCCGGGCCTTGTCCATCTTTATCTTCTCCAGGACCCTGCTGATTAGAGGGAATGGGGGAAAGGCGTAGAGAAGCTGGCCTGACCAGGACAGTATAAAGGCATTGGAGATCACGCCCCTCCCCAGGCCCCCACTGGAGCAGAACCGGGGGCATTGCCAGTTCTGTCAAGTTGCAAATAGGTCCACCTGGGGAGTTCCCCACCTTTGGAAGAGCCGGTGGGCCACTTCCAGGTGGAGGGACCACTCATGTTGTGAGGAAAAATCCCTGCTCAAGCAATCCGTTCTCTCATTCTGGGCACCCGGTAGATGGAAGGCCTTCAGGTGGATGTTGTGGGCTAGACAGAAGTCACACAGCCCAAGGGCTTCATGGCAGAGGATCAGGCCCCGCCTTGCCTGTTGATATAGAACATTGAGGCCGTGTTGTCCGTGAGGACCCTGACTACCTTGCCTTCCAAGTGTGAGTGGAAGGCCATACATGCCAGTTGCACCACCCTGAGTTCCTTGATGTTTGTGTGTAGGGTCAGGTCTTGAGCCGACCACAGGGCTTGGGTCTGAAAGTTCCCCATATGGGCCCCCCAACCCACGTCCGATGCATCAGACACCAGCTCCAATGACGGGGCCCTGTCCCTGAATGGGACCCCTTGGAGCATGTTGTTTGGGGTGGACCACCACCATAGGGAGATGATCACAGAGTCCGGCACGATGAGGACTTTGTCCATCCTGTCCATGGCCTGGGAGAACTTCGAAGCCAACCAGAGCTGGAGGGGCCTCATCCTGAGTCTGGTGTGATGGACCTCGTACGTGCACGCCAACATGTGACCCAAGAGCTGCAGGCAAACCCTGGCTGTTGTCACTGGGAACCTTGTGACTGAGTCAATGAGACCTTTCAGGGTCTTGAATCTGTCTCTGGGGAGAGAGGCCACGGCCGACGCTGTATCCAGGAGTGCCTTGATAAACTCTATGCATTGGACTGGGACTAACATGGAATTGGTGGTGTTTACCAAAAGGCCCAAGGCGGTGCATGTGGACAGGAGGAGCACCATGTGATCCCTCACTTGTGACCCGGAGGTGCCCTTGACAAGCCAATCATCCAGATAGGGAAATATCTGGACCCCCTGCTGTCTGAGGTAGGCTGCTACGACCAACATGCATTTTGTAAACACCCGGGGGCAGTGGACAGACCAAACAGGAGGACCGTGAATTGGTAGTGATTCTGTCCCACCATGAAATGGAGGAAGCGCCTGTGCCCCTCGAATATGTGGATGTGGAAGTACGTGTCCTGTAGATACCAGTCCCCGGGATCCAGGGAGGGGATGATGGAAGCCAGGGAAACCATGCGGAACTTGAGTTTCACCATATACTGGTTCAGATTTTGCAGGTCCAGGATGGGCCTGAGCCCCCGATTTGGCCTATGGGATAAGAAAATAACGGGAGTAATATCCCTTGCCCATGAACTCCTTGGGCACTGCCTCTATCTCTCCTAGGAGCCGCCCCACCTCCTGCTTGAGAAGAGCTTCGTGCAAGGGGTCCCCCAAGGGGGACTGGGGCGGGGGGTGTTTGGGCAGGGAGGAAGTCAACTGGAGAGTGTAACCCCAGGAGATGGTGTTGAGGACCCATTGGTCCGAGGTTAGCCGTGACCATTCTAAGAGGAAAGCACACAACCGGTTGGAGAAAGGGAGCTTTATTGGGGGTGGATCCCTGATGAGGACTGGTGGGGTGCCCCCAAGCATCCCTTCAAAAGCGCCTTTTCCCCGCCAGCTTGCCCTTGGAGGACCCAAGCTGGGGGACAGGCTAAGACTGCCTCTGTGGGCATCTCTTATAGTCCCGCTGCTTCTTATGGGCAGCCTTATACTTCGGGAGGGTGCCCTGGGTGGGAGTCTGCTGCGGCTTGAACTTAGATTTTGCCAGAGCCTGGACATAGAGGCCCAGAGTCTGGAGGGTCATGTGGGAGTCTTACAAGGCTGCATGGCATGAATCTGTTTCCGCTGCAAACAGAGCTTTCCCATCAAACAGGAGATCCTGCATGGAAGACTGCGCCTTGCTGACAGCCCAGAGAGCAGGAGCCATGACGCCCATCTCAGGGACACCGCGGAGGCCATGGATCATGCGGCCATGTCCATAGCATCCGAGGCTGCCCGCAGGGATGCCCTAGCAGCCACGGCCCCTTCCCTCCACTAGCGCCTTGAAATCCTTCCTATTGCACTCCTGGAGGGAGTCCTCAAACTTGGGCAGGGAACCCCACAGATTGAATTTGTACCAGCTCAGGAGAGCCTGATGGTTTGCCACTCATAACTGGAAGCTTGAAGACTAATACATTTTCCTTCCGAAAGCGTCCAGTCTCCGAGAGTCTTTGTTCTTTGGGGTTGGGGCTGGCTGACCCTGCTGTTCCCTGTGGTTGACTGACTCACCCACCAGGAGCCCAACTCCCTGGTGGTTATACAAGTACTCATGCCCCTTAGTGGGTACAAAGTACTTGTGTTCCGCCTTCTTAAAGATGGGGGCCAACGAGGCTGGCTTTGCCACAGGGCATTTGAAATCTTAGCCACCCCCTTCATGGAGAGGCAAGGCCACCTGACCCGATGCTGACAGGGACATCCCATTAAACAGGGAGTCTGAGGGCTCCTCTACCTCCTCTGCCTGGAGGTGGAGGCTTTGCTGCCATCCTCTTTAAGAGTTCTTGATGGGCCCTGAAGTCCTCCTGTGGGGCAGAGTGAGGGTAGGGCGAGGGGGCCGGTGTGGTGCTCTGGGTATTGGTTGGCACTGGAGGTCCACCACCTGGTTGGACTCCGGGCACGGTGCAGAGGATGTACGTTTTCAGGGATCTGGAGAGGGAGGCAGACGGTGCTTCCAAAGCTCCAGCCACAGAGAGAGTTCCCACCGGGGGCTGTGCCAGAGACCACGGTGCCCACTGGTACCACTGAGCCGGTCAAAACACTTAGTGCCACTGCACCTGCTGTGGCACCGGCGGGCCCAGCTGTTCGGGTTGGCTGGCCTGGCCCATCAAAGGATGGCTATAAATGGAGGCTGGGCTGGGGTAAGATCTGCTGCTGTTTCTGGACCAGGAGGAGTGGTGGTGCCGGGATCTACATCAGCCATGGGACTGCGACATGGAGGACCAGTACCGATGGTAACAGCTGCTCCATGAATGGCCTGGACGGGCGGATGCGCGATGGTGAGACGCCAGCGATTGACGCCCGGGGCTGCGATGTCTTGTCAGAGACTTGGAGCAGGAGTCCAATTGGGAACGGCATCGATGACTGGGCCATGACCGACTGAAGTACCCCCTCCAAGACTAGGACCATTGGCGACGCCTGCCACGGTCCCATCGATATTCGCTCCTTGAGGACGAGCGGTGCCAAGAGTCTCAGCTGGCTGGAACCGAGCCTGACAGTTAGCGTCAAGGGCGACCCACATGGGCTGTGCCCCGAACAGTAGCTGGGCAGCGAACGGCATTGGGAACATTCCCTTGACCGAGACCAGGCCGGAGGTGACTGCGGAGATCCCAGCGGCGGCTTGCCTCTGGAGCATGGGGCTGACATTGGCAGTGCTCTGGGCACAGGCATGGACATAACATCCCAGGCCACCTGGAGGGCTTCAGGCGTGGATGGCATCTGGAGAAGCCTGTTCTGAAGGGGCTGGACTACTCCGCTCAATGTGAGTCAGAGGCCTGGGGCCTGACATGGGCCTAGCCTCTGTCCCAGACTTCCTTTGGTGCCACTGTGAAGAGGGAGTCTTCCTAGTTCTCTTGGCATGCCCTGTGGATGGGGAGCAGTGTCGACTGGTCGATGGCACTGGAGGGTCGCTGCGTACCGACGCCGTGATGCTGAGTACCGGTTCAGAGTGGTGTGCCGGAGTCGGGATCAGTGCCGACTCCAGCAGGATGGCCTGGGGTCTAATGTCCCTTTCTCTTTTGGTCCGAGGCTTAAACGACTTGTAAGTCTTCCACCTTTTGGTGATATGGGTTTCTCCCAAACAGTGCAAACGATCTGTGTGTGGGTCACTTCTTGGCACAGAACACCTACGAGAGCTGCATGACTTAAACCCCAGGGGGTGGGGCATGTCCCGGCCCGGGCTCACTGACTAACTAAACAGCTAACTAACTATAGGTAGGTTTCAGAGTAGCAGCCGTGTTAGTCTGTATTCGCAAAAAGAAAAGGAGTACTTGTGGCACCTTAGAGACTAACAAATTTATTAGAGCATAAGCTTTCGTGAGCTATAGCTCGCTTCATCGGATGCAGTGAGCTGTAGCTCACGAAAGCTTATGCTCTAATAAATTTGTTAGTCTCTAAGGTGCCACAAGTACTCCTTTTCTTTTAACTATAGGTACTAACACCGAACAAACAGTTGTGGGGACGAGCTACAGCAAAGCTGGAGCAGAGTAGTTCCAACGCACCTTCACCGGCAAGAAGGAATTGAGGGTGGGGGGAGCGCGCAGCTCCCCTTATACTGTGCCAGGCAGGCGCCACTCCAGGGGTCACTAGGGCACTCCCCTATGGGTACTGCTAGGGGAAAAACTTCTGGCATAAATGCACGGAGCGAGCATGCACACCTATTGTGGAATACACATGAGCAATCACTCGAAGAACATAGATTTAAGTGATACTAAGCAAGAGAAAATGGGCCCAGTATGGTTACAAACAAAACAATCTTTCTAGTGTCTAAAACTTAATTTTAGAAAGTTACAATCTCTGCCTAAGCAGTTTTCTTACTTGCATCAAACTCCGCACCTTCATCTCATGTGGTAGCTGAGTCCATTGTTCACAGAATCAAAGGGTGCTGACCACTTGTCCTCTAAGTTGAGTTCTCCACCTTTCTCTGTCTGAGGCGCCCTTCAACATGCTATTAAAACTCCAGGGCCCAGTGGTGGTTTGGGGGGGGGGGGTCAGGCATAGGCGTAGTTTGACTTCCATTTGGAGGGAGGGGGGCAGAGGCTGGCAGGGCTCGGGCCAGCTCTGCACAGCAGAATCCAGGGAGGCAGCACCACCTCTACCCCCTGACTCGCCTCAGCAGACCACCCAGCCTGCCTGGCTTGTGTGTGGTGGGAATTCAGCTCAAAAAGTTTGAAAACTGCTCAGGATGCAGGCAGGGGGTAGCTAGGAGCGGTGCACCAGGAGGGCTCCCCCGCCTGGGATGCTCCTACTGGCTGAATGAGCTGAGGAAGAGCTGCAACCCTAGGCACCAGCAGCAGATGAGGAAGGCCATGGCTGACACCAGCCGGAGCAGCAGCTGCCCTGCACTACCCGAATCAAGCTTCCCGCCTCCGACATGTCCAGGGGGTGGGGTGAGGAGGAAGGAGTGTGTGTGTAGGGCTCTCTTGGGGACTGCCCCACTCTGGCACTCCAGGAGGAGTGGGGGGTGAAACCAGTGCTTGTGGCTTTCAGCCCCATGGGGAGGGACACTGGGGCTCGGAGTTTCAGCCCTATGGCAGGAGGTGCTGGGTCTTGGGCTCTGGGTTTCAGCCACAGGGTCCCATGGCACCCCTGAAAGGGCTCACGGACCCCCAGTTGAAAACTGCTGCTCTAAGGGATTCTCTCACTTTCTTTGTATAGTCCATAAACCTTTGCTATGCATTCCTTCAAAGTGCATACACTAGAGAGGAGTTCTCCCCAGTTGATATGTGGATGCTATGCCCTCTCCTTCATCCTCTGGACAATTTGATTTTTGGATTGGCTTATCACATTGTTTACCTTAGATGCAAATGTACTTTAATTTGTCCTTTGCTTGTAATCAACGCAGATTGGTAAATCCCCCATTCCTTTTTCTAGGGCAGGCTTGTTTATCAAATACTGTACTTCCAAAACTTTTAGTTTAAAAATGTATTCCCAGTATACATAAGTATACCTCACACAATGATATTCATGATCAGCATGTCACCAGTTTTTATATGACCACTTACAAGACACTGTTTGACTAAATACCTTAACAGTGTATTGGTTGTGCCTTTTGCCAGTTGGTATGAAGGGACTCCTAGGATCACAGAACTCCATTAATTAATTATGCTTTCATTAGAGGAAACCGTCCTGAGGTTTGGCTGAATCCAGAATTATGAAAGAAGAATTAAATGGCATGTTGGGAAGAGACTTTTGTTCAGAATGTTAATTGCTGACATCTAAAGACTATTAGTGTTGACTCTGTGCCACACGTGCTTTAGTTTGCCAAGAAAGCATCTCAATTGTCCTCTCCAGGTTCTTGTTCAGTGTAATAGAATTCAGCCATTGTTGATCTTGATATTTGAAATGTAAGTAAATACGAGCAAACTATCTCTGCAGATTAAGGGCCCCAGGCTGCAAACTTTTTCATTCAGAAATAAGTAGGTGCATTGGCTTCAATGGCATTACTTGTGTGTAAGGATTCCTCAGCTAATGATTTACAGCTGGGGCTCAGCTCCCCTTAGGAAGTCCTCTCCCCAATCACCTTTCCAGGTCAAGGAAAGACTGTTCAACATTCCAGGCTTCCCTGTCAGGTAAGATCCAGAGCACTTTGACAATCTGCTCTAAAAATCCTCTCTGGTTTCTTAAAATTCTTCTGTAAAATGTTTAACTAACATTGGAGCTGGTCTTTGGGCTTTCATGTGTTTTTAATTATGACCACATGCTGCACTGAATTTTATGCTGCCTACCTCTTCTCAAACTAAGCAGTTGGCCATATATACATATGGCCAAGGTAAAATATCTCAGGAGTTAGCAAAAGCACTGTATTTTCCAGCTGCATAATGAGACAATCTTCTGTCTAGTTCTATGTACCAGTTTCAGATTCTCCACTACATTGCAAATGACACCTGGGGGTGAGAGTAACAAACATGTTTTTTTGACAAACGTATCTCCAGAAATGTTGCCACAGTGTAAAGCCCAATACTTTATATGTATCATCTATAATAATGGTAATTAAATCTATTGTCCTGAGAGAGCATCTGTTGCAAAGTTCACTAAAGTAAATGTATAAGCTATTGACTTCAATAGTCTCTGGATCAGCCTTTTAGTACCTAAATCATACTTGACTTACCTTTTTAATCTTTAATCATGGAAGATGTTTTACTTCCAGCTGCCATTAATGTATTGCAGATGACAACAGCTTAATATACAAAACAATATATGGTTGCATATGGAATAATTCTCAAACCTTAGTTTACCAAAAACAAACCAGCTTAATCTTGTATTTAGGGAAAAAGTTTTGATGTGTGGTGGGGTTTGTTTATTTATTTATTTTTAGTCTACCACTAAGAACTATAAAGATCTGTTTTAATGGCCATTTCAGTCCTCTGTCTAGCTTTAGGCTCGTAACATATTCAGTTACAAGATAACACTTTAAAATGTAATGGGAAAATAGGATCATATCGTTAAAATAACATAATAGCATTTCCTTGTATTTTATTTCTCTAAGGCTTTGTCTCCACTACAAAATCTTACTGTCCTAGAACATGACTGCGAAGAGTCAAATTGGCTACTGTGATGCTGATTGCAACTTTTCAGTCAGTGTAGACAAGGACAAGCTGTGGTCAGCTAAGAAACACAATTGCAATTAATGGTACTTTCTGAAACACTTCAGTGTGTGTTAGCAGTTCAAATTGTTATGTAACTATATGATTTCTTTCCCCCACCCCCACCCCCCAGATTGCTGGCTGAGTAAAATTATCCATGTTCCCTCCTCTTGAATTCTTCTTTCCTTCTTTTGGGGTTAGAATTTTCACCTTCTTTAAATGCCTTACTGTCTATTTACTTTGTTTTTAGCAGTGTTTTTTTTTTTTTAAGGCACAAATTTAAAGATGAGTCTTCACTGTATGACAGCTTAATCTGAAGGGAAGATTATACGATATTTACAGCTTTAAAATTGAGAATACATCCTGTGGAGTTCTGAAAATGCAGGTTGTTTTAGTGAACTAATAGTGTGAGCTATTGACTGTTGGGGGTTCTCAAAATTCATTGCACCATGACCCCCTTTTTGACAACAAAAATTACTATATGACCCCAGGAGGGGGGAACCAAAGCCTGCACCCACCTGAGCCCCACCATGGGGGGCAAAAATCCAAGCCCCGCCACCCTGGTGGGGAGGGCCAAAGCCTGAGCCCCATTGCCCTAGGCAGGGGGACCAAAGCCAAAATCCCAGTACTTCAGCCCCAGGAGGGGGGCCTGTAACCTGAGCCCTGCCACCCAGAGCTGAAGCCGTTGTGCTTAGACTTTCTGGGGCCCAGGACCAAAGCCAAACATCAGCCTTGGCGACCCCATTAAAATGCGGTCGTGGCCCACTTTGGGGTCCCAACCCACAGTTTGAGGCTAAGTGAATCTGAAGGTTTATTCTATTGAAATGTTAGGTTACAGTTTCACCACAAGAGGGTAGTATTGTTTAGTACATGTTTTGCCTATTGAGGAGCGTATCCTTTAGTAAAATAAGCGCATCATACTTCAGTGGTAAGCCTAACACATAATATTGTGCTGTTTGCCTGTATGACAATCCCATGCAATTAGAAACCCAACAGTAATTTTGTATTTAGAGGCCTTTCCAAATATTTATAATATGACCGGTGAGACTGCAATGGCATTTTAAATTAGACTTTGGCTGAATCTTTCATTCTTCCTTAAAGTTGTTTACAAGGATTCTGCTTGTGAGGCTATAAACTCTACTAATCTCTGAATTTTCTCAGGGATTAGTGTGTCCTCTGTTAACATTATAGTCACTCAAGTACTTTTGGCGGGGGAAGGGCTTATTCACCCATTTATGCTTCAAAGTATATGTTCAGATTTTTATTAATACGTATATTTTGAAACTCATTATTTTTTTCACACCAAATGTTTACGGATGTCATAATTTATCTGGGACTAGCTACAATCTAGACCTTAGTGGTATCTGTGCAAATCTAGACTCACCATTACTTTTTAAAGTGGGCCTCTCATATTTGCATTTTCACTGTATGGCTCTGAGAAGCATTTAATCTAAAACCTGCTGGTATGTTAACTATTTTAGTTATCAGTGTTCTCCATCAACATTTTGCTGTTTTTGATTGGCACCAATTTTACAGGACTTTGCTTTTCCCCCTGCCATGGTACATATACTGTGCCATGTTTTTAGATACAGGCTGATTTCACCATATGGCTTCCATATGGGAACATGTTGCTCTTGTTAGCCACCTTAGAAGCAGCCTGTCAGCCAGGTTCCCCACTCAAAACAAATAAATTGTCTAGTGTCTACTGTATTTCCTTTCAGGCTGCACTCTCCACTTGAAACTTGGCCACATTTCAGAGCAATCAAAATCCAATCGGCAGTCGTGCAAACTCCATATGTTTTATTTCCAGACTATGCTATAGAGAGGAAGCTGAAACTATTTTCAATATATAACAATGTTAGGATGACATGCCACAGATCTCTTTACACTTTTTCCATTGACTGTGTGCATGTATGATATAATATAAAAGCAAAAGCACCATTCAGTAGAACAGAGCCACTTGGGTTTCATGTAGAAAACTGTGGTCAGTCAAATATTACACATCAAATTAACTTCCCTGAAAAGCAGAGCACCTCTAATACAGAGTGATACAAATGTAAATTACAATTAGTCTGACATGTTGTAAGTATGGTAGAGTCCTCTGGGTCTAAGTCTCAGATTTTAAGCAAGTTTGACACATTAACTTTTTTACAATAGTGCTTTATAAGTAGCTAGCACTATGAGTTTCCACCAACACATTCTGGTTGGTCTTTGGGCCTCTTCTGTTTAACTCAGCAGCTTGTGCTAGTACAATTCAGCCTGTCCTTCATAGAAAAAAACAAAGCCCATTTCACAGATCATTAGACTGAGGCAGAAAGCATCTATGTCCAGTACTTCAGAGGCATTAATACCACCGTCAAGCTATTTGCATGGATTTTGCTTCCTCCAACATGGATGTTGGATCAAATAGGTTGGTTTGCCCTAGAGATTCTTGATCTCAACAAGCTTTCAGAATGCCCTGTTGGTAGGGTGACCCCTTTTCAAAAATCAAAAACAGGATACATGCAGGAGCCCTGCCCGGGCCAGAAACTAGAGCCGGGCTGTGGTAAGAGCTGCCTGGGGTGCCCCAGACCCTCCATCTGCCCGGGAGGAGAAGAGTGCAATGGGTCTGGATGTACTCCATTTTCTGGGGTAAGCAGTGGGGGAGGCCCTGCTGCCATATTTGAGGTGGATGCTCTCTGGGACAGATGCCCCTCTACAATGGTCATACCAAATAGGATTCGGGGGGAGTAACCAGGAGGGCCTGTATAGTGGTATGCATGGAGCCTTGGATTACCTTAATTTGACCCTGATTAGAAGTATAGAAAGGCTGAGCAGCTGCTTAGTCTGTGCCCAGTGTAAACTGTACATATGTAATTTTATATTGCGTTATGTGCATCATGATGCTCAGTTAGCTAGGCAGGATAATATTCTAGCCAAAAGTGATTGCTTATAACTACCATCAGATGGCGCTGTGCTATATAGATTTGAATGAGCTGCAAATTAAAAACTGCACTGTGAAAAGAAGCCATAAAATTGACTCTACTACTTTTATTGTAGGTCTAGCTTTAGGCATCTATTGATGTGTGGTTTTTGATTGTTTTGCCCTTCTTGAAAATGAGCTGAGCTGCCAAAAATCATTTCCCCATTTTTTGAAAAGAAATCCAGTTTGAAGTTTGTGTTGCAGCATTCAAAATGAACCCATTCTTCATTTTCCACTATAGTTATAAATTTTTACCAAAATCTTCACTGATATTGGTTTTTGAATACTTTGTTAACTGAAATGAGGATTTTTGGTAAATTATGATTTTTCTGTGATATTTGGTGAAAATTTCATTGGGGGGAGGGTGGGCGGGGGGAATATTCTTTTTGTGAAACTTTTTTTTTTTTTTTTTTTGGAGTGGCCACGTTTCAACAACAAAGCAACTTATGAATTTTTGACTAACTCTTAAAAATGATCTTTGCAATAAGGGACTTAAACAACCTGTCTTAAAACTCACACTAACCTAAACTTATTTGTGTATACCTACACCAATAAAAAGTAGCATGCATTAGCACTGGTTTATAGATCTTAGAGTTGGGCAGGAAATGGTTTTTGCTGGAACTTGAACCCGTGTCTTCTGCATCCAGGGTGAGTGCTGTCACCTGCTAGGTTATTGACTGTTCTGGCATTTCCCTCTCTCACTTTGACTGGAAATTCCATCCTAGACCCTTTTGGGTTCAATGGCTTTTCATTTTCCACCAAAAAATCTGTTTGTATAATTTCCAACCAGCTCTAAACTTTTATTTTCCACTGCTGCTTCAAAACATCAGTCTTAAGAAGAAGCACATCCAGGTAGCTCACGAAAGCTTATGCTCTAATAAATTTGTTAGTCTCTAAGGTGCCACAAGTACTCCTTTTCTTTTTGCGAATACAGACTAACACGGCTGCTACTCTGAAACCTGTCACAAAGCCAATGTTGAAAAGTAATACTGCTGTCTTTTAAAAAGCTTCTGCTTGAGTCCAATCCCGCTCCATTGAAATGGGGAGAGAGATACCTCAGTGGTTTGAGCATTGGCCTGCTAAACTCAGGGTTGGGAGTTCAATCCTTGAGGGGGCCATTTACGGATCTGGAGCAAAAATTGGGAATTGGTCCTGCTCTGAGCAGGGGGTTGGACTAGATGACCTCCTGAGGTCCCTTCCAACCCTGATAGTCTATGATAAGAAATCAATGGGAGTTTTGTGTTTGACCAAATATTGCTAAATTGTGTAGGTCCCATATCCATATACCTTGTTATATTTTGCACCTATGTCCCCTCTGGCTCTACCTCAGTGATACTCCAACTGAGGCTAGCAAGCCACAAGTGGCTCTTAATGTGACCCTTGCAGCGATTTGCAGCACCATATTAAAATTTTAATTATTAATCAATTGGGATGCTTTTACTATGTTAACCAATTGTAGTTGATAAAATACTTTGGTCAGTCATTTTGTTGAGACTAATATATATAATTCCCCCTGTTATACTGTTTATGTATGACTATATAATACTATAATAAACGAAACTCTGAAACAAGTCACACTACTGTGACTCTTGGATAATGTTGATCACTAATTTGGCTCCTGAACCAATGAGGTCTTAGTAGCCCTGTTTTACAGGGTATTTTCCCTTTTCAGATCAACAAATTACTGAATTATTAACCCTTACAACCCCTAGAAAATACATAGCAAAACTGTGCATATACTCTGTGATTGTTAAGACTGGGGAACATTTATAGCTAATTTCCTACAATATACATACGTAGGATGTACATTGGTTTTAAAAATTGTGATTTAAAAAAAAAAATTCTTGGGACCAAGTCCTGCAATTGGGCCTGTTCAAATGCATGAGAACTGGTGAGTTACTTATTGGAAACTGACCAAACAAAAGAGAAATGGATTAGTCACTTTTCACTGTCTACAGGGAGAAAAGATTAAACAATAGTGTAAGTGGAAAAGGTAAACTAGAGTTTCAACATTCTTTTAGCTTTACCAATCTAAAGTGCTAAGCTATGGCTGTGTGACCTGATGGCTGAGCACTTTAGCAGGCTGCCTGGATTTCTGTTTGGGTTGCTTTCGTCTCCCTCTTCGACCAGGGTTTAGTTTGTACTTTTGGATGAATATACTCAACACTTGGGAACTAAGTGGTGTTATCAAGGGCCATTAACAGCTGCAGAAGGTAGCCATTAAGGCAACAGGAAGTTGTATAAAGATGAGATCAGAGGGTTGGTGAGGCATGGGCAGTAGGTATTGTCTGGAACTTGACTAGTCAAACTGACTATGCTGAATGCTACTGGGATGTGTTTTGGAGGTTGTTGTGCTGCCCCTATTCCCAGGTAGTGGGGGGGCAATGGAGGTGAGACGATCTCTAGGGTACAATCTGGAATGTTGAACAGCTGTGTGCCCTTAAGGCTCTAGCCTGGGGTGCCTTTTGCACTGCTTTGCTGTTAGAACAGCCACAGCTGGCCTGCTCATGCAGCCTTCAGCATGAAAATTCACTCCCAGCTAAATACATGAGTGTTCAGACCAGTCACTCATGAATTACATACAGGGCAACACCTATAAGCTCTCTAGTCCCAATCTTGTTCCCTGAGAAATGTGAATCTTGTACTGTCCAGCACACTACTGAACAATGCAAGCTCATAGAAAGCCTGGAATTTCATCAAAGGAAAATGATACATGCACTAGTCTTGGTATCACAAATGGAGTTTCCTACACACTTTAATCCAAACACAATAAAGATAAAACAATAAGATATCTTTAACTATAGAAAGATGGATTTTAAGTGATTACAAATGATGCATAAAAGTCAGAATTGGTTACAAAAGAAAATAGATATTCGCTTGCATATTACTCTTAACTTCACAAACTAAGTGAACATAAAAGCCAAGGTTTCAGAGTAGCAGCCGTGTTAGTCTGTATTCGCAAAAAGAAAAGGAGTACTTGTGGCACCTTAGACTAACAAATTTACTTGAGCATAAGCTTTCGTGAGCTACAGCTCACTTCATCGGATGCATTCAGTGGAAAATACAGTGGGGAGATGATTTATATACACAGAGAACATGAAACAATGGGTGTTACCATACACACTGTAAGGAGAGTGATAACTTAAGATGAGCTATTACCAGCGGGGGGCGGGAGAAAAAAACCTTTTGTAGTGATAATCAAGGTGGGCCATTTCCAGCAGTTGACAAGAAGGGTTTGTCTCACCATGTGCTGTTGTAAATTTCACAGGATGGGTCTCCTTTCAGTCTGGGACCCCTCCCTCTTAGCTCGGCTTCTGTGAGAGTCGTTGATCTCGTAAGCAGAGAGATGGGGGAGAAGAGGTGAAGTATCTTCATGCTCTGCATAATTTAATTTTTCTTGTGCTAGAAACATCCTTGCTGAGTCATGGTAACACACACTCCATTGTGGATGAGCGGTTTGAATTGTCCCTGTGATGAAATGTAAATTTCTTGTTTACACCTTTTTTCCTTCTCCCCCTTCCCCCTCCCTGCTTTCTGGAGGATGGCTGCTTAAGTAGCTGATGGAGTTTTAACACCTATCTGGGGTGCAAGTGTGTCTTGGTCTCTGAAAAACAGGTTGTGGGTGTTACCTAGAACATAACATAACGGCCATACTGGTTCAGACCAAAGGTCCATCTAGCCCCGTATCTTGTCTTCTGACAGTGGCCAATGCCAGATGCCCCAGAGAGAATGAACAGTTAATCATCAAGTGATCCATTCCCTGTTGCTCGTTTCCCCGCTTCTGGCAAACAGAGGCTAGGGACACCATCCCTGCCCATCCTGGCAATAGCCAGTGATGGATCCAGCCTGCATGCATTTATCTAGTTCTGTTTTGAACCCTGTTATAGTCTTGGCCCTCACAACATCCTCTGGCAAAGAGTTTCACAGGTTGACTCTGCATTGTGTAACTAAACACTTCCTTTTGTTTGTTTTTAAACCTGCTTATTTTCATTTGGAGACCCTTAGTTCTTGTGAAAAGAAAAGGAGTACTTGTGGCACCTTAGAGACTAACAAATTTATTGGAGCATAAGCTTTCGTGAGCTACAGCTCACTTCATCGGATGTGAGCTGTAGCTCACGAAAGCTTATGCTCTAATAAATTTGTTAGTCTCTAAGGTGCCACAAGTACTTCTTTTCTTTTTGCGAATACAGACTAACACGGCTGCTACTCTGAAACCTTAGTTCTTGTGTTATGAGAAGGAGTAAATAACACTTTCTTCTTTACTTTCTCCACACTAGTCCTGGTTTTATAGACCTCAATCATATCCCCCCTTAGTCCAAGCTGAGAAGTCCCAGTCTTATTAATCTCTCCTCATACAGAAGTCATTCCGTACCCATAATCATTTTTGTTGCCCTTTTCTGAACCTTTTCCAATTCCAATGTATCTTTTTTGAGATGGGGCAACCACGTCTGCACGTATTCAAGATGTGGGTGAACCATGGATTTATATAGAGGCAATATGATATTTTCTGCCTTATTATATAAAATTACAAATACTTCAATAACAATCATTACAGTGGAATCTTATAACTTTGCTATACATATTTTAACAGGACAATGATATTCAGCAGAATATGACTTTTCAAATGACACTTCACAAGGCATACTTTGTACAAAATGACAAGTTTCAGAGTAGCAGCCGTGTTAGTCTGTAGCTGCAAAAAAGAACAGGAGTATTTGTGGAACCTTAGAGACTAACAAATTTATTAGAGCAAAGGCTTTTGTGGGCTACAGCCCACTTCATCGGATGCATAGAATGGAACATATTGTAAGGTGTGTGTGTGTGTGTATACACACACACACACACACACACACACACACACACACACACAGATAAGTTAGAAGTTACCATACAAACTGTGAGAGGCTAATTAGTTAAGATGAGCTATTATCAGCAGGAGGAAAAAAACCTCTTGTAGTGATGTTCAAGATGGCCCATTTAGACAGTTGACAAGAAGGTGTGAGGATACTTAACATGGAGAAATAGATTCAATATGTGTAATGACCCAGCCACTCCCAGTCCTTATTCAAACCCAAGTTAATGGTATCTAGTTTGCATATTAATTCAAGCTCAGCCGTTTCTCGTTGGAGTCTGGTTTTGAAGCTTTTCTGTTGCAAAATTGCCACCCTTAAATCTTTTACTCAGCGGCCAGAGAGGTTGAAATGTTCTCCTACTGGTTTTTGAATGTTATGATTCCTGATGTCCGATTTGTGTCCATTTATTCTTTTGCGTAAAGACTGTCCTGTTTGGCCAATGTACATGGCAAAGGGGCATTGCTGGCACATGATGGCATATATCACATTGGTAGATGTGCAGGAGAATGAGCCCCTGATGGCGTGGCTAATGTGATTAGGTCCTAAGATGGTGTCACTTGAATAAATATGTGGACAGAGTTGGCATCAAGCTTTGTTGCAAGGATAGGTTCCTGGGTTGTGGTTCTGTTGTGTGGTTGCTGGAGAGTATTTGCTTCAGGTTGGGGGGCTGTCTATAAGCGAGGACTAGTTAAAATGGTTGAAGCAAATTTTTATTGTACGGATGTAGAGAGACTTTTAATATTAAAGTCAGTTTTGATTATTATTTGTATTACTGCAGTACCCAAGAGTCACCTAAGAAAAGTTTTGGCCTGCAAAATTTATGACTACCATAAAGTATCATTTCTCTTCATGTAAGAGAAAGATGGCTAAAATATTCAGGCAAATTCCAAAGGGAAGAAAAAATGGAGTCATGTATTTCACCTTCTTCCAGATAGTTGATTCCATGTTCCTACCACTTCTACTTAGGCGTAAATATAAAATTCAGGATTCCACCATTTGCATTAGTAAATTTCCAATGTATGTCTTTAACATATAAATATTCTGTATATAACATTTGAGAACTTCCGAGTATCTTTATTCAGATCAGCCACAAAGATTTTTAAGACAACTCAACTTTTATAACTCAAAATAAATTTAACAAAGTATGACTTCATTAGATATCAATTAAACCTACTTTTCTGTTTTGAATATAGCATGTGTATATTTAAAACAAGTCATTCGATCCACTTAGAGGATGAAATGCACATTTTTCCCAAAGTCGTCGTCTTTGGGTTAATAAATTGTTAAAAATATACTCCTACCTAGTGAAGCAAGAAAATCTGACGTGTAAAGCCACTCTAGGCACTAATAAAGAGTAGCTCAAAATATATATAAAAAAAAAATCTATTAGGATTTATTCCACTTTTAAAGCAGCAGCTATAATTCCAAAATATCTTCAAATAAGCAACTGGAGTTACAAAAGTGCACATCAGACTTGAATGTCCTGGTTGGTGATAAATGTCCACTTTATCTTTACGTATAGATGTTGTTATGAATTTCATTGGTTGTCACTAATTTCTTCAGTATCTCTGTGCTTTTGGACATATCCTAGTAAAATAAAGAAATAGTCATCACTAGTAGGTTGCACAACAGTTAAATCATACCCACTCAAAACTTTATTACAGTAAACAGCAATATGATTAAAACATGAACTACAGTAACTCCTCACTTTACATTGTAGATATCTTCCAGAAAAATGCAACTAAGCGAAACGATGTTAAGCGAATCCAATTTCCCCCAACAATTAATGGAAATGGGGGGTGGGTACACAGCAATGATGATTGTGAAGTTTGGTTGAGGTGGTGAAGTCAGAGAGTGGAAGAGGGTGGGATATTTCCCAGGGAATGCCTTACTGCTAAATGATGAACTAGCACTCGGCTGAGGCCTCAAGGGTTAAAAGAAAAGGAGTACTTGTGGCACTTTAGAGTCTAACAAATTTAAGTGAGCATAAGCTTTCGTGAGCTACAGCTCACTTCATCGGATCAATACAGTGGGGTGATTTTATATACACAGAGAACATGAAACAATGGGTATTACTATATAGACTGTAACAAGAGTGATCAGGAAAGGTAAGCTATTACCAGCAGGAGAGCCGGGGGGAGCGGGGGGAAGAGAACCTTTTGTAGTGATAATCAAGGTGGGCCATTTCCAGCAGTTGACAAGAACCTCTGAGGAACAGTAGGAGGGGAAATAGTTTTACTTTGTGTAATGACCCATCCACTCCCAATCTCTATTCAAGCCTAAGTTAATTGTATCCAGTTTGCAAACTAATTCCAATTTAGCAGTCTCTCGTTGGAGTCTGTTTTTGAAGTTTTTTTGTTGAAGGATAGCCACTTTTAGGTCTGTAATCGAGTGACCAGAGAGATTGAAGTGTTCTTCGACTGGTTTTTGAATGTTATAATTCTTGACGTCTGATTTGTGTCCATTTATTCTTTTACGTAGAGATTGTCCAGTTTGGCCAATGTACGTGGCAGAGGGGCATTGCTGGCTTATGATGGCATATATCACATTGGTAGATGTGCAGGTGAATGAGCCTCTGATAGTGTGGCTGATGTGATTAGGCCCTATGATGGTGTCCCCTGAATAGATATATGGACAGAGTTGGCAACGGGCTTTGTTGCAAGGATAGGTTCCTGGGTTAGTGGTTCTGTTGTGTGGTCTGTGGTTGCTGGTGAGTATTTACTTCAGGTTGGGGGGCTGTCTGTAAGCAAGGGCTGGCCTGTCTCCCAAGATCTGTGAGAGTGAGGGATCATTTTTCAGGATAGGTTGTAAATCTTTGTTGCACTGGAGAGGTTTTATTTGGGGGCTAAAGCTGACTGCTAGTTGTGTTCTGTTATTTTCTTTGTTGGGCCTGTCCTGTAGAAGGTGACTTTTGGGTACTCTTCTGGCTCTGTCAATCTGTTTCTTCACTTCAGCAGGTGGGTATTGTAGTTGTAGGAATGCATGATAGAGATCCTGTAGGTGTTTGTCCCTGTCTGAGGGGATGGAACAAATGCGGATGTATCTTAGAGCTTGGTTGTGGACAATGGATCATTTGGTGTGGTCTGGATGAAAGCTGTAGGTAAGTATAGCAGTCAGCGGGTTTCTGGTATAGGGTGGTGGTTATGTGACCATCGCTTATTAGCACAGTAGTGTCCAGGAAATGGACCACTTGTGTGGGTTGGTCTTGGCTGAGGTTGATGGTGGGATGGAAATTGTTGAAATCATGGTGGAATTCCTCAAGGGCGGCTTTTCAATGGGTCCAGATGATGAAGATGTCATCAATGTAGCGCAAGTAGAGTAGGGGCATTAGGGGACGAGAGCTAAGGAAGGGGTGTTCTAAGTCAGCCATAAAAATGTTAGCATACTGTGGGGCCATGTGGGTACCCATAGCAGTGCCACTGACTTAAAGGTATATATTGTCCCCAAATGTGAAATAGTTATGGGTGAGGACAAAGTCAAAGGTCAGCCACCAGGTTTGCCGTGACATTATTAGGGATACTGTTTCTGATAGCTTGTAGTCCATATTTGTGTGGAATGTTGGTTTAGAGGGCTTCTACATCCATAGTGGCCAGGAGGTGATTTCTGGAAGATCACCAATGGATTGTAGTTTCCTCAGGAAGTCGTTGGTGTCTCAAAGATAGCTGGGAGTGCTGGTAGCGTAGGGCCTGAGGAGGGAGTCCACATAGCCAGACAATCCTGCTGTCAGGGTGCCAATGCCTGCGATGATGCCAACATGGGTCAGCAATGCCCCTCTGCCATGTACATTGGCCAAACTGGACAGTCTCTAAGCAAAAGAATAAATGGACACAAATCGGACATCAGGAATTATAACATTCAAAAACCGGTAGGAGAACACTTCAATCTCTCTGGCCGCTGAGTAAAAGCTTTAAGGGTGGCAATTTTGCAACAGAAAAGCTTCAAAAACGGACTCCAACAAGAAACTGCTGAGCTTGAATTAATATGTAAACTAGATACCATTTAACCTGGGTTTGAATAGGGACTGGGAGTGGCTGGGTCATTACACATATTGAATCTATTTCCCTATGTTAAGTATCCTCACACCTTCTTGTCAACTGTCTAAATGGGTCATCTTGATTATCACTACAAAAGTGTTTTTTTTTTCTCCTGCTGATAATAGCTCATCTTGCCATACAAACTGTGAGGCTAATTAGTTAACTTCCAACTTGTCTGTGTCTGTGTGTGTGTGTAGTTAGATATCTTACCATATGTTCCATTCTATGCATCTGATGAAGTGGGCTGTAGCCCACGAAAGCTTATGCTCTAATAAATTTGTTAGTCTCTAAGGTGCCACAAGTACTCCTGTTCTTTTTGTACAAAATGTATCAGTCTTGTAAAAATGGTGACCATTATAGTATAGGGTGTCATGGGGGAAGGGGGAGATAGCAGCAGAATCAATAAGGAAACTTCGGTCTTCAGTGCTCGAGTTAGGTAGTATTGTATTTCCATAAGGCAACCTGTCCAGTCAAACCTTTCAGTAATATGGAAATGTGTGTAAATTATTTTAATCTGACAGTGTCCCTTTTTAAGAGCAAAATCTTATCTTGTCCTTATAGAGCCCTTTGATCAGTGCTCTGATAGAGGCTCTATTGACTATTCAAGTTCTTGGAGTTAAGCTAACGCTTAAGTGCTTTGCTGATTTGGGATCTTGGTGGTATAAATGAGGAGTAAACCTACTGAAGTTAATGGAAATGCACCAGCATGGAACTGGTGTAGGTGAGGAGAATAGGGTCCAAAATATTCAGATTGATATAGACACGGCCTTGCATTGGACACAGCTGCTCCAGGACAATATTTGTCATCTCCTTCTAGTGGCTTACCTACACAATAGGAGATAACATTCTGCTCAGACATACTCAAAGAATGGAGTGCAATTCAGGGATCCTGTGGAATTTTCCAATCTCAAAATCCCTTGATTACTTCAAAATTCTAGGAGGGACAACCCACCACATTAAATGTATGTCATATAACAAAGGATGCCAAATAGAGGCTTATTAAAAGAAAGCATTTAAGTGTCTTTGGTTGGTTTCCAAGGAATTTTGATGCCTCAGGATCAGAATAAAGCTGATCTCCAGACCTAGAACTGCATTCATTGCACCCCTTTGGAAGGAAGAACTTAAACTAGTATCAGTACACACTCATGACTTCTAACTCAGAATAAGGCGTAGTTATGGACAGATCAATGAAGATATGTTCAGCAAAACTAAAAAGTGTATTTTCTGCACTGCACTAAACTGTCCAAAGTGAAATGTCCAAACAAAAGAATTTAATGCTATCAGTAATTTTACACCACACAGTGTCTTTCATATACTGGACTCAGCTGCAGAGAACACCATTATTGATTTCACTGTCTAAAATGTGTTCTCCTTCTCAGCTGTGTTCCTGCTCACAAATTTTAAATGCTCAGAGTAGATTCATTTTGACAATCACTTAACACACATCTGTAGAGTAATGGTACAGTCTTTCAAGATTAGATGTTTTATTTATGAAAGAAATGATACTTAGGCGTATGGTTCTGCTTCTTAATAAAAAAAATATTTTGAAGAAAAGAGTTTTCCACGAGAACAAATAGGTAAATAATGCATGGTAATATGAAGGGAATACTGCAATCTGGAACTAAGGCACTTTGGACCCAACTCTCTGATGCTCTGCACCTTGTGTAGTTACTTGCAACCAGTGCACAGTGTCTAAAAATGCATTTTACACTCACTTTGGTGCAAGTTACTACACAAGGAGCATGGCATCAAATTGGGCCCATTTTGTTCAAGCATCCATTGTATAGTATGATCAGCATGTGGAAGACTGTACATTCCAGATACCTAGAGCCCTGTGCATATACAAAATTTGTATCCATATCCACTCTGTGATCTGCAGATCATATTTGCGGGGTCTATAGATATTGCCAGTGGAAAGGGCATGATAACCACGGACTGTTTCCCTGCTCTTTGCAGCTGAGTGCAATCATGTCTGCTTTCTCTCTGCGTGGGTGTCAAACCCCAGTAAGCAGACGATATTGCTATAAAGAAAAGGAAGATCAATTTCCTGTCAGAAGTGGGTGTGACGGGTTGAGTTACAGAAACCCCTTTTGGGACTGTCACCTGATGTGCCTAGATTACTTGGGCCTGTTTTCCCTGCCAGTTTGGGACTTCAGAGCCCTGCCTGGTTGTGCCAGACATGCTAGCCTGCTACAAACACAGATCCAGGTCTGAACCACATCCCCCAAAAGCTGCAGGCTTAACAGAAAACAGCATAAGAAGTGCTCCTGTCTCCAGCACTCAGATACCCAATGGGGTCTAAACCCCAAATAAATCAGTTTTACTCTGTATAAAGCTTACACAGGGTAAACTCATAAATTGTTCACCCTCTGTGATGCTGAGAGAGACAGAGAGGGGGACAGCTCTTTTTCTCTCCCCACCCCCAGGTATTAATTGATTGATTGATCAGCAAAAAGTGATTTTATTAAATACAAAAAGTAGGATTTAAGTGGTTCCAAGTAATAGACAGAACAAAGTGAATTACCAAGCAAAATAAAATCAAACATGCAAGTCTAAGCCTAATACAGTAAGAAAGTGATTTACAGATGAAATCTCACCCTCTGAGATGTTCCAATAAGCTTCTTTTACAGACTAGTTTGCTTCTAGTCTGGGTCTAGCAATCACTCGCACACCTCAGTTACTGTCCTTTATTCCAGTTTTTTTTCAGGTATCCTTTGGGGGTGGAGAGGTTACCTCTTGAGGCAGCTGAAGACCAAATGGAGGGGTCTCTCAGGGATTTATATAGTTTCTTGTGGGTGGAAACCCCTCCCTCCCCCTGTGTAGAATTCCCTCTACAAGATGGAGTTTTGGAGTCATCTGGGCAATTCACATGTCCATGCATGACTTCGTTATCTACAGGAATGTTCCCAGGAAAGCTCAGATTGGATTGGCGTCTATCAAAGTCTATTGTTAGCTTAAGGGTTTCTTGACTGGGCACTTACTGAGAATAGTCTTTTCTCAAGAAGCTGACCAAATGCTTCACTGAGGCTACTTAAAATCAAACAAGTACACAGCCAATAATCATAACTTCGAATACAAAAACGATACATGCATACAAATAGGATTAATATATTCAGTAGATCAGTGGTTCCTAAACTTGTTCTGCTGCTTGTGCAGGGAAAGTCCCTGGTGGGCCAGGTCAGTTTGCTTACCTGCCGCGTCTGCAGGTTTGGCCAATCGCGGCTCCCAGGGGCAGCAGTTCGCTGCTCCAGGCCAATGGGAGCTGTTGGAAGCGGTGCAGGCCAAGAGATGTACTGGCCGCTGCTTCCAGCAGCTCCAATTGGCCTGGAGGAGCGAACTACGGCCACTGGAAGCTGTGATCGGCCGAACCTGCGGATGTGGCAGGTAAACAAACCAACCCGGCCTGCCGGGGGCTTTCCCTGAACAAGTGGCAGAATGAGTTTGGGAACCACTGCAGTAGATCATTACGTTTGCAGAGATATGTTACATGGCATATGTAGCATAAAACATATTCCAGTTATGTCATATTTACATTCATAAGCATATTTCTATAAAGCATTATGGAGTCCCATGTCACAATGGGTTTTAAGGAGGGACTTTTCGGAAAGGATGGAGCATTGTGGACCAGACATTGTCTACAGTATCAGTGGCTAATCTTAATGACAAGTGCTGGTGAGGCTTGGCTGGCTGAGTCCAATTTACTACATATGCTCTGACTTCAGGTGGGATCTATGTGCTCCAACCCCTAGCCTGGCTCCAGTGCAAGTTAGAGAAGGCCCAGATGAATTGAGAAGGTGGACATTGGTTAGCACGGTTGAGGCATTAGTCTGAATCATCCTGCTTTATATCACTAAGGGAAAATCCAGTCACTGGTTCCTTGCCTGAATATCTTAGCTGGGAAGGGGGGAAAACTGCAGGTGGCAGTGGAGAGAACTCTTGCCTCTCTGGCCCTATTGCACCCACTCTGCTGAGGGAACAGACAAGACTAAGCATACATGCAATGGAGGGATTCTTTGGCTCACATAGTCACCCTGCATGCTGTGTTGCAGGCAACCATCACAGAGCTGGTCTCTGTAAAGGGGGCACACTCCCTGCACAGCCTCTCCAGTCCTGAAACCTATCATCCACGAAGTGTTGTGGTGATGGTGTTTGAAGGCAATACAATGATTTGTGAGGAAGGGGAAATGAGGACGTAGCTTTCCCCCCTCAAGGAAGGGGCTCTTCATTCTCTTCTACCCAACAAAAGAATGGATTAGAATTGCAGGGGATGACTTGTTTTCCCTGCAGTGCTTCTAGGACTATGGGGCTTCCTGTTGTGCAAGTGAGGTGAACTTAGCAAGGGGGGAGATTTTCTGTTGCTGTGCCTGTGTCTGAGGTATGGTTCTTGGTGTCCTGAGAGGCTGTCTTGGAGGGATGTGACTTTCTCTGAGAAGATACTACGCCTCTTTCCTTGCCAGCCTCTACCTCCTCCACTTTATCCCAAATGCCTGTCTAAAGTAATCTGTCTTACTGGTCACTCAGATCCCACCACCTCCAGGCCTTTCCTGCCCTCACTTGAGTTGCTTCATTGTCCTCCTGTCTCCTACCACTTCAAATTAAACTCTCCATCATCCTGTTTAAATTCATGTTCTTTCCCTGATCTCACTTCCTCTTCCCATTCTTTGACCCCAACACTCTTACCTTATTGCTTCTATTTACCCTCTTTGTACTTGCTTCTCTGCTCCTCCTTTTGCCATGCCCTGTGCTTGGTACAGGATCCCACTTCCTCTCCTGGGTCGTCTCCTCCTTCAAATCCTGATCTCTGCTCATTATCCCTTCCCTGAACTGGTGTCCTCTAGTTTGTGTTTGTCTGGTATTGCTTTGGGCCTGACTTCAGTGGGAGCAAGACTGGGCCTGTGGCTTGTTAAGCCTGTGAGGGCAGAAATGTCTGTCTTTTCTGCTTGTTAAATGCTATGTGCATTGACAATGCTGCCACAAATAACCTGTAGTATTTGTAATATTTTGTGTATGCATGGATACCTAGGGGAGAAATGAATCCTTCTAGTACTATAATGGTGCCTTTTTTTAATAGAAACTAATACATAGGGCTGTATTCTTGCCCAGTGTAAATTGGGATAGTTCTTTTGGCTTCAATTCTATTAATTCCTCTTTGGTCACAGTTCATATTAATATATCAGGCTAATAAATGCAGCATGCTAGTGCAGGCATAGAATACAGCAGATACAGCATTCATAGAACATAGATGCTTAGCAGACTAATTCACAATGTGGTGTTTGGGTGGCTTTCAACATCCCAACTCAAAATAAATTTCAATCATGCTTCACTCTTAACTGCATTGAAATGTATCCCATAAAAATGGTATTCCTGGTATTGTAGATTGTAGCTCACAGCTATACAAGTCGGAGACACTGCCTCATAGTCATTGGTCAGTGATAATGAATCTCACAAAGGACCTCTGAGTGATGGTGCTGGGAATGACAGCAGTAAACAGAGTTGGCTAAAAGTATCACCTTTGCCAATATATACGCGCCAACTGTGGCAAACAAAATCCGTCTGCCTGATGACAGAAGGATCGCTGACACAGCCCTCACCCTGCAGGTTACCAAGAGATTGGCTGATGGGATGGCTGTGGCATAGGAAGAGAACAGTGTGTATTGTGAATAGGCTATAATGTTATGTCACGTACCCAGACTAAGGAACATAGGAGAATAGAAATGAAATATATTCCATCAGAAACAAAACTGCATGTGGTAAAGGGAGACTGACCACTGTGCTAGTGCAAGGGTTCAAGTTGTGCTATTTCAGTTTAGGCAGGATAGATATAACGGGGCTTTTCCACTAAGTTTTTTTTAAATGTGAATTGTTCTAATATATTAGAACTAAAGAAACATCAGTGAATAAGGCATTGACCTGGGAGTTAGGAGACCTGAGTTCTAATCCTAGCTCTGCCATTGACCCGATGTGTAACCATAGGCAAGTCATTTCAGTTCTCTGTGTGCCTCAATTCCCCATCTGTAAATTAAGGATTATGATATTTTCCTACTTCTGCAAAGCTCTCTGAAATCTATAGATTTCAAAGTGCCCTACAAGGATTATTTCATAGTGCTTGAGACTTAGGCTATAGTTCTGGAGATGTGTAACTTTATGCACATGAGTATTCTCACTGAATGCAATGGGACCACTTGTGTGTGCATAAGTACATGCAGGATCAGGGCCTCAGTTTGTTTGGATTTCTGATACTTTAGGGAGAAATGTGTCCAACAGACCTAATTGTTTTTTAGTTGAAATGTAATATAAGAAACAGAAAAATTGCACAGTAAGAAACTTTTAAATAAAAACCCTGGACTGTTGCATTATTTTAGAAATGTGTAACATAAGCCCCAGAATCACTTTGGTTGATACGTTGTTGTTTCAGTGCTGCCATCTCACTCTCCCAAAATTCAGCATATGCATTTGAAAGAGAAATAATACTTTGCGTTTTTATATATAAAAATAGCGCTTTTTGGCCTCTGATCTCAAAGCCCCTACGTATGTTAATTAAATACTCTTCCAAACCCTGTGTGAAGCATTTAAGTGTTGCTATCAGGCCTGTTTCTCATTTACCCTAAAATCCCCTCTCCCATGCCTTCCACTGCACTGGCAATGTTAGAGTGTGTAAAAACTCCCCACTTCCCTCATGAAGACAAGGCTCAAGTGCGAATCAGGTCTGAATTTTCAAAAGTACTGATTTGGGGCTAATGCCCCACTTGAGGCACTTTTAGGAGACATCTGATTTTCAGAGGTTGGGTGCTCAGCACTTAAAACAAATCCAAACTCTTTTAAGGTGTCTCAAACACTAAGCCTCCCCAAATCACTTCTGAAAATTCAGGCCATTAATGTTCACAAGTGGGTAAACTTTGTGTTGTCAAATACATTGGGGATAATGATTTTTATTTATAAAATGTCTCTAAACCACCAGCCAGCAGTTCTTGAAGTGCTGTAACATAATCAATGTATATGTGCTTAGGAAAAGAGGTATGTAAGGAGGTTGGCTGATTATTTGTCCTATGCGATCTGTATTTAAAAGGGAGAGTTAAGTTACTGATTTGGTGCCTTTTGAAATAGTTTTCATAAAGAAGAGTGGGAAAAAATAACACCAGCAATACACAGGCAACTGGAAACAATCAGCAGGCTTGAAGCCAAGATGGTCAGAAGGAGTAAAATATACCCTTCAACCTTCCCCATGACGGGGCTAGTTGGGCCATAAGGTATTCTAAACTTTTGCTGAGAAGGCATAAGATTTTCCCAATGTTCTTTAGAATTCTGGACTGTATTCTTTATTGTTGTTTGAGTGCCCTTATTTACATGGAGGGAGCTTTTAAATACAGTGTGGCAAATTCAAGACTATTTTTCTGAAAATAACTCTCCACTTGGGAGGAGAATGAACAGTGTTAATCTCAGAGCCTTGGCTGAATTTCCTATAAAGTTTTTACTTCTCCATTCCTAGGAAACACTGCTCTTATTCTTAAGAAATAATTCATATTCAGCATGTTACTCACAGTATAAAACTACAGTGCACAACTAATCTTTAGAAGAAAAAGTTGTCCTCAAAAAAAACTAGCCAACTCTGCAGTACCTAGTGTATGTGGACTTGAATGCTAGGCAAAAAGTTGAAAGAATTTTAAGGTTTTTCTTCTCCCTGAAATATATTTAAGAAAACTCTTGGCTAAAACTTTTACAGATGGTAGACAGCTTAATTGCTGTGGTAAACTTGCCTGACGTTTTTGGAAAACCTTGGGTTCTAGAATAACCCATAGAACCCAGCAAAAATAGGTTTCAGCTCATACAAAGAGACACATGTGTTTTAGCGTCCTGGCTTGTCTGCAAAAGTTTCATCCAGGGGGTGTATTTGGGCTTTTTCCCCTCTTCTTTTTTCACTTAAGTCCTTTTAACCAGCATGAAAATATTACATGTATTATTTGGACAGCAAATCAGAGACCCTAAATGCAGTGAATGAGGGTACAGTATTCCACAGCTGGACAGCCTTTTAAAAAAAATTAATTAAAAAATCACATGTTAATAGAAACAGCTATTCAGGTATGTTGTTACTCTGTACTCCTTTGTTCAGTTACCAGATAAACATCAAAACGAAGGCACAGAGTATTCCATTCTCAGTTCATTGTTGAATGGCTGAATCCTTTGTATGTCATCAATACACAAGTCACACATTGCTTTGTTATGCAACATCATGGTATTTCTAAACTGATGTGTCTGTCCAGGGCTAAATAATGAACAAGCTCTTTACTGGTCATCTGGGTGTGAGCAGAGAGAAGGATGGGGGGAATCTCCAAGACAGCACAACATTTAGGCTATATTTCTTTCTCCACATATGCCTTTTCTCATCAAGCACTTGCTGAAAATAGTTCCCAAATTCCTTTTCATAATTGCATTATAGCCTCCTCTATGGGGAGTAACGACTGGCACAATAAAACAATTCTTATTTCATAGAATGCTGCTACTATGCATATTGCGTACTAGTGCTCACATACATATAGAAAATTGCTTAGGGTTTCGTTGTTAGGATGATCTAAAATGTGCTTTTCAGTATTTTTTTGAATCGTGCTTAATTATCCTAGTGCCTGATGATACAGTTATTGCTTTGTGGTAGTAGTTTAGACAAATATTTTGTGTATTATATGCAGCCTTTCATCAGTCTTACAGAACTGGGGGGAAAAAGTAGTAATCATATTTTTTTAAAAAAGCTTATTTTTCTGAAATGATCCAATAAATTGCAGTAACATACTACATTAAGTAAATTATTATGAGTTCTTTTTTTATTTGCTTTCTGGCTTTTTAGCCTTTTGTGGTCATATTTTTAAGCTTTTTTTCCTGTAACCATGAGGGATAGAAATTGGTGCGTCAAGTGATCTCATGACACCAGGAGCTGGAGCCTTAAGAAAAACCCCAAAATATCATGGAACTCGTGATTAAAATGTCAAGAATCTGAAACACTGACTATATAAGGCAAGTTCCATAATCAATGTGGGGGAGACAAGTACTGAGGCAAGACCTGGTGTGGCGCTTACCACTAAGGGTATGACTACATTGCGTCTGGTAGCACATTTCCCAGTTTGAGTAGACAGATGTGCCCCAGCTCTGCTTGACCCAGCATGCTAAAAATAGCAGTGTAGCTATGGTAGCACAGGTGGTGTCTTGAGCTAGCTGCTAAAGTATGTAACCAAAATATCCAGGTGAATTTGTACTCGGGCGGCTGGCCTGAGCTGCCATCTCTACTACCCCTGGCTACACTGATGGTTTTTAACATGCTAGCTCGAGCAGAGTTAGCCCATCTGCCTGCTCGAGAAGGGAAGCGCCTCCCAGCTGTAGTGTAGACCTATTAAGTGAGCCAGGAAAGGAGCTGTGGCTATTAACGATCTCTCTGGGTGAAGGGAGGGTTTGTTTGAGACCAGAGAAAAGAGCATGGATGACAAGGAGCCTGTGGGACTATGCTGAAGTAGATAGGGAGAGGGTCTGAAAAGGAACAAGCAAGTTAGGAGCCACCAGAGCACCTAGTATTACTGGATCCACTGACACAGATGAGGCAGTGGTGCCAGCTTCCCCTACCCCTCTGGATGATTACAGCCAGTACCAAGTCTGCTGAGAGGGATGGCTGACATCCTCCAGATCCTGCTGGAGGAAGTTCAAGATCCTACACAAGCTCCTGAATGTTCTCCAGTCAGCTGCTCCCTATTAATGAGGCTGTTTTGGAAGCTGCTCAGGACATATGTTGCACACCCACTACCTGTGACCTTACCACCCCCAAGAAGGCTGGAAGGAAAGATTTCATTATCCCTAAAGGAGACAAAATATTTATTCTCACCCAAACTCAAAATGTCTGGTGGTACAAGTGGTCATGGAACAGAACAGACTACACCAACTGAGATCTAATCCCTCAAACAAAGATGTCATGAGATTGAATCTCTGGCAGAAAGAATTTCCTCAGCTGTATTTTGTATTGAAAACTAACAGGCATTTGCTCTCAAAGTATGACTTTATTAACTAGAGCAAGCTGTTGGAGATCACCAATAAATTACCACAGGAATGTAAGCCCAAATCCCACGCTGTCCTTGACAAAGGGAAATGAATAGTCAGGTCATCCCTTCAGGCATCACCTGATGCCGTGGACATGGCATTTCTCTCTATGGTGACCTCGATGGTCATGAGATGGGCTTCCTGGCTGCAGTCAATGAGGTTTCCCAAGGAAGTTTGGGTGGTGATAGAGGATCTCGCCATCAAGGATAACAACCATTTCAGTTAAAAGACCAAGTCAGTTCTCACACTCATGCCACCCTCTTTTATCCTTGGAAATATGCATCCTGGTGCCTCATCTCACAGAAAATACCTATGTTGTGGTGTCTCAGAGTATTGGTCAGCCCCACAGCGATTCTACCATCAGAGACCCTATGAACCCCCCAAAAAGTGCTAGAGGGTACAATGTGGCAGATACCCTGTCCCACCATCATCCCCCTCTCTAGACCCAACTGCGTAACAAGAAGGCATTTTTATGGGATGTTCAAGAGCTGTCAACCAGTCCCAGTACAACCAGTCTCCGTTCAGTGGCTGCCTGGTCTTTTTCCCTTCCAATGCAGCAACGTCTAACTTCAGACTGAGTCTTGCACGTCATTGGCTACACGACAGAGTTCCTGTCTATTCCTTCCCATGAGCCCTTCCATGTCCCTTTTTTTTCCCCAGGGACCCCTCTCACAAGAGGATTCTCAAACAGGAAGTAGACTCCCTGATTTGGCTTGGGGGGTTAAGAGCAGGTACCTCCTCAACACAGGGAGAAAGCATTTTACTCTAAATATTTCCTAATCCCCACAAAAAGACAGGGACTGGAGACCCATCCTGGATCTCAAGATAGTTGAATGTCGTCTTCTGCCACTCAAGATTCAGGATGATTACTGTAGCCTCTATAATAACATAAGAATGGCCATATTGGGTCAGACCAGTATCCTGTCTTCCGACAATGGCCAATGTCAGGTGCCCCAGAGGGAATGAACAGAACAGGCAATTATCAAGTGATCGATCCCATCACCCATTCCCTGCTTCTGGCAAACAGAGGGCTAGGGGACCATCCCTGTCCATCCTGGCTAATAGCCATTGGTCTCCAGGAACTTATCTAGTTCTTTTTTGAACCCTGTTATAGTGTTGGCCTTCAACATCATCTTACAAGGAGTTCCACAGGTTGTCTGTGCATTGTGTGGAAAAAATACTTTCTTTTGTTTGTTTTAAATCTGCTGCCTATTAATTTCATTTGTTGACCCCAGTTCTAATTCCCTCCCTGATTGTTGATGACTGGTTTGCAGTCATCTTGATTTTAAAGGATGTTTATTTTCATACAGATATCCACCTGGTGCATAGGACATCTCTTCATTTTATGGTGGGTTTGTTTAGAGCACTTTCAGTATAGAGTGCTCCCTTTTAGTCTTTCCATAGCGCCAAGGCCTTTTACAGAGGGGTCATTGTTATAGTCACAACACGCCTGTGCCATCAGAACTACTGTTTACCTTTTCTGGTCAATTGCTCCCTACACTTCTTGATACATTCACTATGCTGCTCAACCTTTGCCACTCCTTAAGTCTTCAAGTAAACTCAGGAAAGTCCACTTCACCCCCCCTCCGCCCCCCTTCCTCCCAGTGACTATACAATTTATAGGAGCAGTCCTGGACTCAAGGGTGGCCAGGGCCTGGTTCCCTCAGCACAGATTCCTAGCGATGAAAGAACTCAGCATCCATCTTAGACTCAGCCCTAAAATGACATTCTGGTCCTGCTTGGTGGTCCTAGGCCACATGGTATTGTGCACATATGTGACCCCTCCCCCCCCTTTCACCAGACTTAACCTGAGCAGCCTCCAGGCTTGGCTGAGAAAGGCCTTCATCCTAAATGTGTACTCTTTGGACAAGAGAGTCTCACTTCCGCCTAACATCTGGGCATCTCTCCCCTGATGGGAGAAGAGAGACAATGTTTGTGTGGGGTTCTCTTTGTACCCATCACGCCCACAAGAACCCTCGTCACAGATTCCTTCTAGGCTGGGAAGCACACTGAATAAACATGTAGCTCAGGTTTCCTGGACTCCACAGCAGTCTATGCTCCACATCCATCTCCTTGAGTTTCGAGCCATACACAGAGCATGCGAACAATTCTTGCCTTTCAACTGATCCCTCCTGTCCAGGTCAGGTTGCATAACATGTCCACTGTTTATCTAAACAAATAGAAGGGAGCAAGTCTCTGCAAGGAGGTGATAAAACTTCGCAATTGGTGCATCCAACATCAGATCACCCTCTTTGCAGTGCACATACCGGGGGTAATTTAACTTTCAAGCAAACAGCCTCAGCAAGCATTTTCATGACGGCTGAGAATGGGAGCACCATTTGTCAGTGATTCAGAAGATATTTATCAATGGGGATTCCCATCTTGGGACCTTCTCTGTCACTCATGCAAACAGCAAGCACCTGGCTCACTGCTCTTGGGACACGCACGGATGCTGCTCCAGAGTGAGTGGCTTCCTAGTGAAATGGTCAGACTTGTTGATGTATGGTTTCCCTCCTACCGCGCACCCTCAAAGATCAAGATGGGTTAGGTGACAATAATATCAATGGTTCCTTGATGGCCAACACAGTTCTGGTTCCCGCTGGCTCTACAGATGGCCGCCCATCCATGCATTCACTACCAGACATCTCCAAACCTACTGTCACAGAACAGGCATAATCAAGCATCCCAACCTGGCACCCTCAATCTGAGAGCCTGGATTTTTTGGATGGGCAGTAGACTTAGTGAAATCCTGCTTGAAGGCAGTCCAAGCCATCCTTTAATTGCAGGAAGCCCTCTACAAGGAGGAGTTATGCTGCCAGATAGAAGCACTTTTCCCTGTGATGCCATGAGCATCCAGAGGGGGCTAGAATTCCCTTTATCCTGGACTATCTCTCCTCTTGTTGAAATTTTCAAGCCTCTCAGTTAATTGTGGGTGTGTTTAGCAGCTAGTACATTCCACTGCCTGATGGACCAACTGGCTCAATTTTCGTCCATGCCACAGCAGTAAAATTCTTTAAAAGTCACAGTGAGACCCTTCCCAGGTGTGTGCCAAGACTGGTGCCAGCCTGGGCTCTCAACCTGGTGCTCTCTGCCTTAGTTAAACCACCACTTAAGCCCTTGGCCTCCTGCTCCCTATTGCACTTGGCCACGAGGAAGAATATCTACACTGATAGTACCTTGGCTGTAAGGCAAACTTAGGCCGTAGGGCAGATCCATCTTATACCATCTTTCACAGAGACAAAGCATGCCTGAGACTGCATCCCAAGTTCATTCCCAAGGTGTTCTCTAATATTGTTTTTTATTTAAATCGGAGCGTCGTCTATCAGCATTTTACCTGATGGCTCACAAGGAAGACGTGAAGTTCCACTCCCTAGATGTGCATAGCGCTCTGGTTTTCTAGCCAGGTAGGACACAGGCTTTTAGAAGGTTGCTGTGTCTCTTCCATCCCCTGATGGAACATGGAGATGAAGGCTTCATCTCCATAGCAGGGAGGCAGTATCCTCCAGAGGCTTTCAAAATGGGTTTCTAGTTGCATCCTACTCTGTTTTATAAAAAGGTTGGAGCTCATCCTCCATCCTTCAGGGCTCATTTCACAAGCACCATTGGTGGCCCCAAATGGCATTCCTGCAGGGGGTCCTACAATGAGATCTGTATAGTAGCAACCTAGAGTTCCATCCACACATGTACCAGGCATTATTTGTTGATTCAAACCTCCGTGCAGGATGCTTCTTTCAGGTCAGCAATCCTCCAAACTGTAGTACAGAGCTCTTCCTCACCCACCTCCTTATAATACCCACAAGAAGAACATCATAAGAACGGCCATACTGGATGAGACCAAAGTTTCATCTAGCCTAGTATCTTGTCTTCCAACAGTGGCCAGTGCAAGGTGCCTCAGAGGGAATGAACAGAACAGGTAATCATCAAGTGATCCATCCCCTTTTGCCCATTCCCAGCTTCTGGCAAACAGGAGACTAGGGACACCATCCCTGTCCATCCTGGCTAATAGCCATTGATGGACCTATCCTCCATGAATTTATCTAGTTCTTTTTTGTACTCTGTTAGTCTTGACCTTCACAACATCCTCTGGCAAAGAGTTCCACAGGCTGACTGTGCACTGTGTGAAGAAATACTTCCTTTTGTCTGTTTTTTAAACCTGCTGCCTGATAAACCCACTGCCCATAGGGACAAGCACTTAAAGGTAAGTAACCTTCCTTCCTTCATAGTCCAAGGAGGTTCTTTGAGATGTATGTTCCTGTTGATGTTATGTGACTCATCCTCCTTCCACACTGCTTGGACCCTCACGTGATTTGTGGTAGAGTAGGAACTGGAAAGGTGGTTGGTCTGCGTCACTACTAATGCCCTAGGTTTGCAGCACAAGGAGGTGTAAGGGCACAGGTGCAGACCAATGCACACTGCTATAGAAGAATTTCTGGTCCTAGGCACATAAAGCACATGCAGAGTGCATACCCGTACAGACCCCACATCTTCAAGAACTCCAGTTACTATAAGGGTAATATTCCTTTTTGGGTGGAGGACTGACATAGCTTAGAGTACCAGGGACAGCTGCCATAGAGGGAGGGCCCCCCTACAGTGCCACCTACAGAGGTGGTTTTGGAAATCCCTGTGAAACTTGGGTGAAGAACCGTGTGATCCCTGCGCTGAGGGGCAAAGGAATATTGATCTGTTTGCCCTGAAGAGGATCAACAGTGACTCCTGGAGCCCTGCACTGCATGGTGAAGGCTATAGCCTGGGTAGTGCCAAGAATGAATTGCAGGGTGGGGGTTCTCCCCCCTCCCCCCACTCTATTTATCCCAGGAGGTGAGGACTCTCTTTGACTTGTCCAGAGGACTAAATTGCAAATCATGCTACTGGCTTTCAAAGGGAAACTGAGGTAATGGATGCATTCTGATGCTGGGGCAGGTAAGATGCTTCTCCAGGACTATTTGGCGCCATATCTGTGAAATGCTAGTCTTGAAAGATGAAACCACCTTGCCTTTGGTTTTATGGACTGATTTCTGAAGTGGTTTGTCTTTACAAATGGCTAAAGTGTAATTGTATAACCTTTCATAAAATTTCTTATTGTTTTAGTGACATAACTCTGAAAGAGGTAAAACCAGCACTTAGTGACAGAGCTCCCCCTTTTTTCCCTGCACCCCCCAGGAGTGAAACCAGCATAGTTCTGTTAAATCAGTGATGGGAGTGGTATGCACAGGGGTGCTTGACCTAGGAGTGCTGGAGGTATGGTAGCACCCCATGATTTCATGTAATAATAGGAGCCGAATGCATGGCTTCAACCATATAGAAGGTATACAGTTTTATGCAATGGCTTTCAACACCCCTGCTATAAAAATTGTTCCAGCATCCCTGGGTATGCAGGGGTTGAGTGCCACCTCTGCAGAGATGAATGGAAGCAAACCATGGGAAGGGCAGGGGTTCCAGTGCTACATGCACTCTCCAGTTCTCTTTCTCAAGGCAACATTGTTTTGGGGCAGCTTCCTTCTCTCACTTGCTTTCAAGTTCCTTACGGGGAAGTGCAATTCACAGCTCTCTACTCATGCTGGGTGATGCGTCTTCAGATTCCATCTGAAGTGTTCTAGGCACTCTATATAAAGATGAGAAGACAAAATCCCTGCCCTGAGGGGATCTCAAACTGTGTAGGCATTGGATGTGTGATGAGAGGCAAAGTGACTGAGAAGAAAAGTGTAGCGTGAATGAGACTACCCACTTCAGTAAAGGACTTGTGTAAGTGGTTGCAGGATCAGGGCCTTGTTCCTGACAAATTTTAAACTTCACACCCTTGTCTGTGTTACTCATTGAATCAAACCATATGTATCTTAAAAAGTGCAGAGCTGTATTTTTAACCATTGTCCTTGTTGCTGATACATTGATGGCTCATTATACTCAAGAGATCAAATAACCAATGTCTGTCAGGTTTATTGCTGTAAGTCAATAATACAGGACTTTTTTCCTGTACTATATGATACCAGTCTCTGGGAAGCCATCTCATGCAGTGATGTTACGCTCACCTTACACTGAAAATGTGCTCCCGAAGTTGCACGTTTCATGTGGTGGTATTTACATGATGATTTTCAAGTTATATGTCTATTTACATGTCACTAAAATCGAACACATCAGTTTTGTCCCAATTTCCTAACTTATTGTTCTCTTCCTTCCTTATCTTTGTTTTGGATACTAGCATTCCAGGTACTGGTCCATTTAGGTACCTCCCCTAGCTTGTACTAAGACGTAGAAGGAATGTATCTTCATTTTTTTTTTTTTTTTACAAGTTTCCTATTTGCTTATGCCAAATGCTTGCTTCAGCTAATGTAAGGTGTTATGGGATACTTAACATAAGAGAGCAGAATTATAGTAAAGGGATAAAAGAAAAGGAGTACTTGTGGCACCTTAAAGACTAACAAATTTATTAGAGCATAAGCTTTCGTGAGCTACAGCTCACTTCATCGGATGCATTTGGTGGAAAAAACAGAGGAGAGATTTATATATACACACACACAGAGAACATGAAACAATGGGTTTATCATACACACTGTAAGGAGAGTGATTACTTAAGATAAGCCATCACCAACAGCAGGGGGGGGAAGGAGGAAAACCTTTCATGGTGACAAGCAGGTAGGCTAATTCCAGCAGTTAACAAGAATATCAGAGGAACAGTGGGGAGTGGGGTGGGAGGGAGAAATACCATGGGGAAATAGTTTTACTTTGTGTAATGACTCATCCATTCCCAGTCTCTATTCAAGCCTAAGTTAATTGTATCCAGTTTGCAAATTAATTCCAATTCAGCAGTCTCTCGTTGGAGTCTGTTTTTGAAGCTTTTTTTGTTGAAGTATAGCCACTCTTAGGTCTGTGATCGAGTGACCAGAGAGATTGAAGTGTTCTCCAACTGGTTTTTGAATGTTATAATTCTTGACGTCTGATTTGTGTCCATTCATTCTTTTACGTAGAGACTGTCCAGTTTGGCCAATGTACATGGCAGAGGGGCATTGCTGGCACATGATGGCATATATCACATTGGTAGATGCGCAGGTGAACGAGCCTTTGATAGTGTGGCTGATGTGATTAGGCCCTATGATGGTATCCCCTGAATAGATATGTGGACAGAGTTGGCAACGGGCTTTGTTGCAAGGATAGGTTCCTGGGTTAGTGGTTCTGTTGTGTGGTGTGTGGTTGCTGGTGAGTATTTGCTTCAGATTGGGGGGCTGTCTGTAAGCAAGGACTGGTCTGTCTCCCAAGATCTGAGAGAGCGATGGCTCGTCCTTCAGGATAGGTTGTAGATCCTTGATGATGCGTTGGAGGGGTTTTAGTTGGGGGCTGAAGGTGATGGCTAGTGGCGTTCTGTTGTTTTCTTTGTTGGGCCTGTCCTGTAGTAGGTGACTTCTGGGTACTCTTCTGGCTCTGTCAATCTGTTTCTTCACTTCAGCAGGTGGGTACTGTAGTTGTAGGAATGCATGATAGAGATCTTGTAGGTGTTTGTCTCTGTCTGAGGGGTTGGAGCAAATGCGGTTATATCGTAGCGCTTGGCTGTAGACAATGGATCGAGTGGTATGATCTGGATGAAAGCTAGAGGCATGTAGGTAGGAATAGCGGTCAGTAGGTTTCCGATATAGGGTGGTGTTTATGTGACCATCGCTTATTAGCACCGTAGTGTCCAGGAAGTGGATCTCTTGTGTGGACTGGTCCAGGCTGAGGTTGATGGTGGGATGGAAATTGTTGAAATCATGGTGGAATTCCTCAAGAGCTTCTTTTCCATGGGTCCAGATGATGAAGATGTCATCAATGTAGCGCAAGTAGAGTAGGGGCATTAGGGAACGAGAGCTGAGGAAGCGTTGTTCTAAGTCAGCCATAAAAATGTTGGCATACTGTGGGGCCATGCGGGTACCCATCGCAGTGCCGCTGATTTGAAGGTATACATTGTCACCAAATGTGAAATAGTTATGGGTCAGGACAAAGTCACAAAGTTCTGCCACCAGGTTAGCCGTGACAGTATCGGGGATACTGTTCCTGACGGCTTGTAGTCCATCTTTGTGTGGAATGTTGGTGTAGAGGGCTTCTACATCCATAGTGGCTAGGATGGTGTTTTTAGGAAGATCACCAATGGACTGTAGTTTCCTCAGGAAATCGGTGGTGTCTCGAAGATAGCTGGGAGTGCTGGTAACGAAGGGCCTGAGGAGGGAGTCTACATAGCCAGACAATCCTGCTGTCAGGGTGCCAATGCCTGAGATGATGGGGCGTCCAGGATTTCCAGGTTTATGGATCTTGGGTCTCCTTACAGTGTGTATGATAAACCCATTGTTTCATGTTCTCTGTGTGTGTGTATATAAATCTCTCCTCTGTTTTTTCCACCAAATGCATCCGATGAAGTGAGCTGTAGCTCACGAAAGCTTATGCTCTAATAAATTTGTTAGTCTTTAAGGTGCCACAAGTACTCCTTTTCTTTTTGCGAATACAGACTAACACGGCTGCTACTCTGAAACCAGTAAAGGGATAGCCCAATTTAGCCTGCCATACTATTTGTGCTTAATGCATACTAATGTACATATGATGAACATAATGCATATAACATATTATGCTAGCCAGAATATATTGGTCAACCTCCTTTATGGCAAACTTATTTTTATTCAGACCTTTGAATCATGTATGTTTTTGTTTCTTTAATTCTTAACATTCACTTTTGGCTAGCTCTTACTGCCAGTTACACCTTTCACTGGTGTAACTGCAAGCAGAATTTGACCCTTAGTTTCCAATTCTTTTTTTTTTCTGGCTCTCCTCTCTTGGCTTCCTTGTATAACCTTCATTTTGACCCCCAAACCATTGATTTATATAAGTTTAGTCATGGATCCCATTCACACGTTCGTGTTATCCAATTACAGACTATGGAAAACTGCAGTCAGCAAGCTTTCTCTATAAACCATGTATCAAGAGCAGGGTACATTTTTCTCTTGTGCATGTATAGGAAAATGAGTCTAATACAATAACCACCCTTTTTATTTCCAAGGCTCTTAACAGCCAGACAACTGTCAAAGCATCTTTAGATTCTCTTTGCAAGCGTATCTGTAACAATAAATTAGCTGCTGGCTCTGAGTTGAGTGATGTCCCAGGAATGCTCCCATGTGTGAAACAAACATTTCTATTTGTACCTGTCACTTGCTGCATTTAGTCTTGCTATCCCTGTGGGCAAAAGTAGCCTGTTGATGAGTATGGCTAGTGCACAATGAAAATAACTTCTCCATCTCAGCCACTTAATCATCTGGACCGGATTCTGCTCCTATTGAAGTGAACGGGGAAACGTCCAGTGATTTGAACAGCAGTAGGCTAAGGTTTCTGCTTCAGAGACTATGGGATTGGTGAACAAACTTCTTGACTGGTTCTACATCTCCTGCTAATTTCCTTCCCTTGCCCTAATCCCCAGTGTACCTGAAAACTAGCTCATGAGCCTCTGATTGCTTAAGCATTTAATTTTTATTTCCATCACAATCACTGCTGAATGCAGGGAAGTCAGTGCTATTCAGTATTACTCTAATTCTTCTGAATATTAGTGTTAGCAGATAGTACTAGTCTATCCAAAGGGGGCAGGGAGACACGATGAGGACCCTTGGCCACTGTAGCAGTCCTAGCATAGGTGGGGTTGGAGGGTGCAGGTTATAGCCATGAAAAGGTGCAGAGCTGCTTCTCCAGCATTCCCTCTACCAGAAAATCCTATAAAGAGCAACTGCTGAATCCGCTGGAATTCCTCATGAGTGGGCCATCCTTATGCCTCCCACAACACGAGCTATGGCCTAAAGCCACATTCTAGCTCTGAAATGCTGGGTGAAATCCTGGCACCATTTTAAAGTTAATGGGGATGGGATTTCACCCACCATCTCTACAGTAATATAAATTTTTCCAATTGTGGTGTGTCTTTTCTTTATCGATAATAAATAAAAAGAGGGTAAATATTTCTTTTCCATCTGCAGAACAATATTAGGATAGTACATGGGAGAAAACGCATTTACCCATCACTATAAAGCAAAGGAAGGCATGAAACAGTCTGCCACTCTTCACTAGTCCTTCCCTGGTGCAACTTTGTTTTAGTAAGTTTCTTACTGTAAATGTAATGATTATCAAACCCTGTGAATTATACCATCCACAGACAGACGTCTGGCAGAATAGTCTCTTGGAGGGAATGAGAAATCTTTGGTCCCAAATTTACAAAATAACAGAATTGTAATGAATGTGTTTGATCATTTGGACACTTTTTTATCCCTGCACAAAGAAACAGCATGTATTTCTGAGTAGATGAACCGGATTCACTATGCATTTCTAAGTTTGAGTTTATGGGCTTGGTCAGTGTAATTCATTTTATTGATGCTGATTTAATAGAATCACAGTAAAAATCTGAGCTACAAACATGTAGACGTCTCTTTCAAACAGAATCAGGCTGAAAAACAAAAAAATGTGAAAAAACTACCTCGATCTTAAAATGTTACATGAAGTTAGAGGAGGCAGCTTCTCTGCCTCTCTTCCTCTGGTAACATGGGAGAAAATTGATCTAAGTGCTTGTTGAGTGTTGGTTGATAAGGTCAAAGGTTAAACAAGACTTCATGGCGCTCTGGGATCATGCCCCTTCCTGCAGAGAGGGGGGAAAACCTAGAGTGCTTAGCCCAGATTTCCTCTTGTGATGACCTCTGATCCTTCACTTTTTTCTTATGGGCTAACTGACATACAATAGTCCCTTTTTTACTTCAGTTGTTCAGTTCACACACAGCACAAGCAAGCGGTGCATTCAGGTAATAGAAACATGAGCTCCACTGATAGGCTTATGCAATATTTACAGACAACAACTTCACTCTCACTTGTTTTCAAATATTTGGCTCTAGAATTGAGAGGAGGTAACTCAGAGATCTCAATTAGGGGGCTGTAGTAGCTCTGGGAAATGACCAGTACTATTTGATGGAGGCTGGAGCAGGCAGATTTGATTTTGGATTAGCAGATGATTGAATCCTATAAAAAGACTAACCTGGCTGCCATTATATTTTATGTGAATTTCCCGTTCCTGAAAGGTGCCAGCTTGACCTCCCTGGAGACTGCAGTGCTCTGCCTATGGAGATAGCATAGGACAATGGCACTGCAAATTTGTCTCTGCCACTTTATCCGTGACCAGCTCTGGCCATGGAAGATGTGTAGGCAGCTCAGTTTTCTTGGCTTCTCTGCTCAGTTTGCCACTGATGTTGTTAATTAGTGTTGATTATTTTTGTCATGTGTACACATGTCCACTGGGAACTTGATGGAGGCCACCAAACTCATTTCACATAAGTCATCAACCAATCATCAGATGGCAACAACTGCCAGTCATAAGACCTGAGCTGAATTTGAACCAGTAGCATTAGATTCTTTTTATACTATGTTCCGTTTAGTAAAAGATTTTTGATGCTAGAAGGAGTCAATGAAAATATATAGTGGTATAGATAGGAAAAATATTTTTCCTTTTAGAAAATAAGGAACGAGAAGTTTTGATAGTAGCTTAGCCAGTTTTTCACATCTTGTGTCCTAGATCATATAATTAAGAAAAAGGAATAGATATTTTAGTCAAAGGATAACTTGCACAGAGTTCACCTCCAGATTCAAACTCTGTGCTCTAGGTGCATTACAAAACGGATTTGATTTAATCTGTAAAATACAAACCTTGTGTGTCCCTGGCTGGCAAGGGTGATGATTATACCTGGCTCTTATAGTGTGCTTTTCATCAGTAGGGCTTAAACTGCTTTTCAGTGTCATCATCCCCATTTTACAAATGGGGAAACTGAGTCGGAGTGAAGTGACTTGGCCAAGGCCAAGCAGGCCAGTGTCAGAGCCAGGAACCCAGGTCTCCTGAATCCTGTTCCATGCTCTAATCACTAGACCACATTGCTTCCTGTTTTAATAATAATGCTATAGGTATGCTTTGTATGTATACTATAGGTGCCATTCTCACTTACTGTATATTAATTGTTTAGTGTTGTTTACAACCTCTCTTCTGTTTGCTTTTCTTAGGATGCTTATGCTTCTTGTGAAAGCCAATTACAGACAGATGACAAAACACTACAGTCTCTGTGGCTGAGATATCTAGAAGCCTCAGAAATAGGATGTGAATCTGTAAGCTTTGTTCCTTGGAAGGAACTGTGTTCCGCAACGCACTTTGGTCAGCACTTGATTGCACAACAGAAGACAAAGGAAGAATGAGGTCAGTTGCTTTAAAAGAACTACATATTAACGTTTTAATTTGTCATCCTCTAAAGGTGGGTTTAATTTTAACTAGAACAGAACAGGTTATGCAATGTGCAGAACTGAATGTATGTTCCACGAAAGCCTTTCGCTAAAGAGACACCAGTACATTGTGTTGAACTCCCATGCAAAACTATGGCCAAAATAAGCAGGCGTGTGAGTTCTTTTACTAGGCATTTTTCTACAGTGTTGGACACTTCTTTTGCTTTTAACTTCCATCTCTTTCTTGCTTGTAAGCTGCACATTCACTGCAGTCCATGCTCCAGGTTACTGTGCCCCAATGATGAGTAATCACAAGATGAAAGGTTTCAGAGTAGCAGCCGTGTTAGTCTGTATTCGCAAAAAGAAAAGGAGTACTTGTGGCACCATAGAGACTAACAAATTTATTTGAGCATAAGCTTTCGTGAGCTACAGCTCACTTCATCGGATGCATTCAGTGGAAAATACAGTGGGGAGATGATTTATATACATAGAGAACACGAAACAATGGGTGTTACCATACACACTGTAACAAGAGTGATAACTTAAGGTGAGCTATTACCACCAGGAGAGCGGAGGCGGGAAAAAACCTTTTGTAGTGATAATCAAGGTGGGCCATTTCCAGCAGTTGACAGGATCATCTGAGGAACAGTGGGGGGTGCTGGTGGGGAATAAACATGGGGAAATAGTTTTACTTTGCGTAATGACCCATCCACTCCCAGTCTCTATTCAAGTCTAAGTTAATTGTATCCAGTTTGCAAATTAATTCCAATTCAGCAGTCTCTCATTGGAGTCTGTTTCTGAAGCTTTTTTGTTGAAGAATTGCAACTTTTAGGTCTGTAATCGAGTGACCAGAGAGATTGAAGTGTTCTCCAACTGGTTTTTGAATGTTATAATTCTTGACGTTTGATTTGTGTCCATTCATTCTTTTACGTAGAGACTGTCCAGTTTGGCCAATGAACATGGCAGAGGGGCATTGCTGGCACATGATAGCATATATCACATTGGTAGATGCGCAGGTGAACGAGCCTCTGATAGTGTGGCTGATGTGATTAGGCCCTATGATGGTGTCCCCTGAATAGATATGTGGACAGAGTTGGCAATGGGCTTTGTTGCAAGGATAGGTTCCTGGGTTAGTGGTTCTGTTGTGTGGTGTGTGGTTGCTGGTGAGTATTTGCTTCAGGTTGGGGGGCTGTCTGTAAGCAAGGACTGGCCTGTCTCCCAAGATCTGTGAGAGTGATGGGTCATCCTTCAGGATAGGTTGTAGATCCTTGAGGATGCATTGGAGAGGTTTTAGTTGGAGACTGAAGGTGATGGCTAGTGGCGTGCTGTTATTTTTTTGTTGGGCCTGTCCTGTAGTAAGTGACTTCTGGGTACTCTTCTGGCTCTGTCAATCTGTTTCTTCACTTCAGCAGGTGGGTATTGTAGTTGTAAGAATGCTTGATAGAGATCTTGTAGGTGTTTGTCTCTGCCTGAGGGATTGGAGCAAATGCGGTTGTATTGTAGAGTTTGGCTGTAGACAATGGATTGTGTGGTGTGGTCTGGATGAAAGCTGGAGGTATGTAGGTAGGAATAACAGTCAGTAGATTTCCAGTATTGGGTGGTGGTTATGTGACCATCGCTTATTAGCACCGTAGTGTCCAGGAAGTGGATCTCTTGTGTGGACTGGTCCAGGCTGAGATTGATGGTGGGATGGAAATTGTTGAAATGCTGGTGGAATTCCTCAAGGGCTTCTTTTCCATGGGTCCATAGATTCATAGATTCATAGATACTAAGGTCAGAAGGGACCATTCTGATCATCTAGTCCGACCTCCTGCACAGCGCAGGCCACAGAATCTCACCCACCCACTCCTATGAAAAACCTCACCCATGTCTGAGCTATTGAAGTCCTTAAATCATGGTTCAAAGACTTCAAGGAGCAGAGAAGCCTCCCTCAAGTCAACCATGCCCCATGCCCCACAGAGGAAGGCAAAAAACCTCCAGGGCCTCTCCAATCTGCCCTGGAGGAAAATTCCTTCCCAACCCCAAATATGGCAATCAGCTAAACCCTGAGCATATGGGCAAGATATACCAGCCAGGAAAGAATTTTCTATAGTAACTCAGATCCCATCCATCTAATATCCCATCTCAGGGGATTTGGCCTATTTACCCTGAATATTTAAAGATCAATTACTTACCAAAATCCCATTATCCCATCTCCTCCATAAACTTATCAAGTAGAATCTTAAAACCAGATCGATCTTTTGCCCCCACTGCTTCCCTTGGAAGGCTATTCCAAAACTTCACTCCTCTGATGGTTAAAAATCTTCGTCTGATTTCAAGTCTAAACTTCCTGGTGGCCAGTTTATACCCATTTGTTCTTGTGTCCACATTGGTGCTGAGCTTAAATAATTCCTCTCCCTCTCCTATATTTATCCCTCTGATATATTTTATAGAGAGCAATCATATCTCCCCTCAACCTTCTTTTAGTTAGGCTAAACAAGCCAAGCTCCTTGAGTCTCCTTTCATAAGACAAGTTTTCCATTCCTCAGATCATCCTAGTAGCCCTTCTCTGTACCTGCTCCAGTTTGAATTCATCCTTTTTAAAGGGACTCGGCATAGTTTGGACCGAGTGATGTGTGGGTGAGTGTGCTGTCTTTAATTTTTTAAAAATAGTTGAGGGAGGCACCATGCAGAAATCAGCTGGGAGAACCTGTTTACTAAAACTTTGCCTGTGCACCATACCAAGTTTGCAAGTGACTTTTGGATGCCCAATTTGAGACACCTTTAAAAGACCCTGATTTATCAGAGAGTGCTTAGCACTCACCACTGAAAATGGGCCCCCTTACAGTGTCTTAGATTGGGCACCCAAAATCACTTGTGCCTTTTGAACGTTTGAGGCCAATATATGCCCCACTTTTCTCCAATAAAATTATTTAGGTACTAGTCCATTCTTGTGTTGGTTTAGCCTTCATTAATGAATGTGTGTATAATTATTCATCTGAACGTGATCCCGTTCTTTTTCCAAAGGTCTCTTGACTAGTGCTGCCCTCTCTAACTGCCTAACATCAAAGCAATGCGTCAGAACATCAGAGGAGAGTCAGGTGGCACTACCCCATTGCTCCCAATACTAAACACATGCTATTCAAAGCCCCAAAGTTCCTTTTTTCCCCCTGGGATGTGGTTTTATAGGTAAATCAAACATGAATCTCATTCAAAGATTTCTCCCTAAACCTTGCTGTTTGTAGGATTTCTCTCAGGTCTCCCATGTCTCTGCCCCTAACTCCACCCAGCCAGAGGCTCATAACAGCCTCTCTTTTATATGCTAGTGGATAAAAACTTACTCCGCATTTCTATGCGGTGATACAACTCTTGCTTGCAGGGTGAGTTCAATAGGAGAGGTAGGATCACAACATCTGCCATACTTATGTGCTCATAACTTTAAAGAAAAAACTACTGACCTGATTTTCTTCCAACTTGGCTGCAGATCTCAATGATCTTTGCAAAATAAGCCAAGAGTGATATTTTTGCCTTTTGGAGTCTCAACTATACATGTGCAAAGTTTCCTGATTAATATTT